>NC_088697.1:507142-807142 GCF_028017835.1 Emys orbicularis | reverse complement strand
AGAAGGAGGTAGATGAGGCTGGCTGGCTGGAAGGAGGAGGGAGATGAGGCTGGCTGGCTGGCTGGAAGGAGGAGGTAGATGAGGCTGGCTGAAAGGAGAAGGTAGATGAGGCTTGCTGGCTGGCTGGAAGGAGAAGGTAGATGAGGCTGGCTGGCTGGAAGGAGGAGGTAGATGTGGCTGGCTGGAAGGAGGAGGGAGGTGAGGCTGGCTGGCTAGAAGGAGGAGGGAGATGAGGCTGGCTCGCTGGAAGGAGGAGGTAGATGTGGCTCCCTGGCTGGAAGGAGGAGGTAGATGTGGCTGGCTGGCTGGAAGGAGGAGGTAGATGAGGCTGGCTGGCTGGAAGGAGGTAGATGAGGCTGGCTGGCTGGAAGGAGGTAGATGAGGCTGGGTGGCTGGAAGGAGGAGGTAGATGTGGCTGGCTGGCTGGAAGGAGGAGGTAGATGAGGCTGGCTGGCTGGAAGGAGGAGGGAGAGGAGGCTGGCTGGCTGGAAGGAGGAGGGAGATGAGGCTGGCTGGCTGGAAGGAGGAGGTAGGTGAGGCTGGCTGGAAGGAGGAGGTAGATGAGGCTGGCTGGCTGGAAGGAGGAGGTAGATGTGGCTGGCTGGAAGGAGGAGGGAGATGAGGCTGGCTGGCTGGAAGGAGGAGGTAGATGAGGCTGGCTTGCTGGAAGGAGGAGGTAGATGAGGCTCGCTGGCTGGCTGGAAGGAGAAGGTAGATGAGGCTGGCTGGCTGGAAGGAGGAGGTAGATGAGGCTGGCTGGCTGGAAGGAGGAGGTAGATGAGGCTGGCTGGCTGGAAGGAGGAGGTAGATGTGGCTGGCTGGAAGGAGGAGGTAGATGAGGCTGGCTGGCTGGAAGGAGGAGGGAGGTGAGGCTGGCTGGCTGGAAGGAGGAGGGAGATGAGGCTGGCTGGCTGGAAGGAGGAGGTAGATGTGGCTGGCTGGCTGGAAGGAGGAGGTAGATGAGGTTGGCTGGCTGGAAGGAGGTAGATAAGGCTGGGTGGCTGGAAGGAGGAGGTAGATGTGGCTGGCTGGAAGGAGGAGGTAGATGAGGCTGGCTGGCTGGAAGGAGGAGGGAGGTGAGGCTGGCTGGCTGGAAGGAGGAGGGAGATGAGGCTGGCTCGCTGGAAGGAGGAGGTAGATGTGGCTGGCTGGCTGGAAGGAGGAGGTAGATGAGGCTCGCTGGCTGGCTGGAAGGAGGAGGGAGATGAGGCTGGCTGGCTGGCTGGAAGGAGGAGGTAGATGAGGCTGGCTGGAAGGAGAAGGTAGATGAGGCTGGCTGGCTGGCTGGAAGGAGGAGGTAGATGAGGCTGGCTGGCTGGCTGGAAGGAGGAGGTAGATGAGGCTGGCTGGCTGGAAGGAGAAGGTAGATGAGGCTCGCTGGCTGGCTGGAAGGAGGAGGTAGATGAGGCTGGCTGGCTGGAAGGAGGAGGGAGGTGAGGCTGGCTGGCTGGAAGGAGGAGGGAGATGAGGCTGGCTGGCTGGAAGGAGGAGGGAGATGAGGCTGGCTGGCTGGAAGGAGGAGGTAGGTGAGGCTGGCTGGAACGAGGAGGTAGATGAGCCTGGCTGGCTGGAAGAAGGAGGTAGATGAGGCTGGCTGCCTGGAAGGAGGAGGTAGATGAGGCTGGCTGGCTGGAAGGAGGAGGTAGGTGAGGCTGGCTGGAAGGAGGAGGTAGATGAGGCTGGCTGGCTGGAAGGAGGAGGTAGATGAGGCTGGCTGGCTGGAAGGAGGAGGGAGGTGAGGCTGGCTGGCTGGAAGGAGGAGGGAGGTGAGGCTGGCTGGCTGGAAGGAGGAGGTAGATGAGGCTGGCTGGCTGGAAGGAGGAGGTAGATGAGGCTGGCTGGCTGGAAGGAGGAGGTAGGTGAGGCTGGCTGGAACGAGGAGGTATATGAGCCTGGCTGGCTGGAAGAAGGAGGTAGATGAGGCTGGCTGCCTGGAAGGAGGAGGTAGATGAGGCTGGCTGGCTGGAAGGAGGAGGGAGGTGAGGCTGGCTGGCTGGGAGGAGGAGGTAGATGAGGCTGGCTGGCTGGAAGGAGGAGGTAGGTGAGGCTGGCTGGCTGGAAGGAGGAGGTAGGTGAGGCTGGCTGGAAGGAGGAGGTAGATGAGGCTGGCTGGCTGGAAGGAGGAGGTAGATGTGGCTGGCTGGAAGGAGGAGGTAGATGAGGCTGGCTGGCTGGAAGGAGGAGGTAGATGTGGCTGGCTGGAAGGAGGAGGTAGATGAGGCTGGCTGGCTGGAAGGAGGAGGTAGATGAGGCTGGCTGGCTGGAAGGAGGAGGGAGATGAGGCTGGCTGGCTGGCTGGAAGGAGGAGGTAGATGAGGCTGGCTGAAAGGAGAAGGTAGATGAGGCTCGCTGGCTGGCTGGAAGGAGAAGGTAGATGAGGCTGGCTGGCTGGAAGGAGGAGGTAGATGTGGCTGGCTGGAAGGAAGAGGTAGATGAGGCTGGCTGGCTGGAAGGAGGAGGGAGGTGAGGCTGGCTGGCTGGAAGGAGGAGGGAGATGAGGCTGGCTCGCTGGAAGGAGGAGGTAGATGTGGCTGGCTGGCTGGAAGGAGGAGGTAGATGAGGCTGGCTGGCTGGAAGGAGGTAGATGAGGCTGGGTGGCTGGAAGGAGGAGGTAGATGTGGCTGGCTGGCTGGAAGGAGGAGGTAGATGAGGCTGGCTGGCTGGAAGGAGGAGGGAGATGAGGCTGGCTGGCTGGAAGGAGGAGGGAGATGAGGCTGGCTGTCTGGAAGGAGGAGGTAGGTGAGGCTGGCTGGAAGGAGGAGGTAGATGAGGCTGGCTGGCTGGAAGGAGGAGGTAGATGTGGCTGGCTGGAAGGAGGAGGGAGATGAGGCTGGCTGGCTGGAAGGAGGAGGTAGATGAGGCTGGCTGGCTGGAAGGAGGAGGTAGATGAGGCTGGCTGGCTGGCTGGAAGGAGAAGGTAGATGAGGCTGGCTGGCTGGAAGGAGGAGGTAGATGAGGCTGGCTGGCTGGAAGGAGGAGGTAGATGAGGCTGGCTAGCTGGAAGGAGGAGGTAGATGTGGCTGGCTGGAAGGAGGAGGGAGGTGAGGCTGGCTGGCTGGAAGGAGGAGGGAGATGAGGCTGGCTGGCTGGAAGGAGGAGGTAGATGTGGCTGGCTGGCTGGAAGGAGGAGGTAGATGAGGTTGGCTGGCTGGAAGGAGGTAGATGAGGCTGGGTGGCTGGAAGGAGGAGGTAGATGTGGCTGGCTGGAAGGAGGAGGTAGATGAGGCTGGCTGGCTGGAAGGAGGAGGGAGGTGAGGCTGGCTGGCTGGAAGGAGGAGGGAGATGAGGCTGGCTCGCTGGAAGGAGGAGGTAGATGTGGCTGGCTGGCTGGAAGGAGGAGGTAGATGAGGCTGGCTGGCTGGAAGGAGGTAGATGAGGCTGGCTGGCTGGAAGGAGGAGGGAGATGAGGCTGGCTGGCTGGAAGGAGGAGGTAGGTGAGGCTGGCTGGAAGGAGGAGGTATATGAGGCTGGCTGGCTGGCTGGAAGGAAGAGGTAGATGAGGCTGGCTGGAAGGAGGAGGTAGATGAGGCTGGCTGGCTGGAAGGAGGAGGGAGATGAGGCTGGCTGGCTGGAAGGAGGAGGTAGGTGAGGCTGGCTGGAAGGAGGAGGTAGATGAGGCTGGCTGGCTGGAAGGGGGAGGTAGATGTGGCTGGCTGGAAGGAGGAGGTAGATGAGGCTGGCTGGCTGGAAGGAGGAGGTAGGTGAGGCTGGCTGGAACGAGGAGGTAGATGAGGCTGGCTGGCTGGAAGAAGGAGGTAGATGAGGCTGGCTGCCTGGAAGGAGGAGGTAGATGAGGCTGGCTGGCTGGAAGGAGGAGGGAGGTGAGGCTGGCTGGCTGGAAGGAGGAGGTAGATGAGGCTGGCTGGCTGGAAGGAGGAGGTAGATGAGGCTGGCTGGCTGGAAGGAGGAGGGAGATGAGGCTGGCTGGCTGGAAGGAGGAGGTAGGTGAGGCTGGCTGGAAGGAGGAGGTAGATGAGGCTGGCTGGCTGGAAGGAGGAGGTAGATGTGGCTGGCTGGAAGGAGGAGGTAGATGAGGCTGGCTGGCTGGAAGGAGGAGGTAGATGTGGCTGGCTGGAAGGAGGAGGTAGATGAGGCTGGCTGGCTGGAAGGAGGAGGTAGATGAGGCTGGCTGGCTGGAAGGAGGAGGTAGATGTGGCTGGCTGGAAGGAGGAGGTAGATGAGGCTGGCTGGCTGGAAGGAGGAGGGAGATGAGGCTGGCTGGCTGGCTGGAAGGAGGAGGTAGATGAGGCTGGCTGAAAGGAGAAGGTAGATGAGGCTCGCTGGCTGGCTGGAAGAAGAAGGTAGATGAGGCTGGCTGGCTGGAAGGAGGAGGTAGATGTGGCTGGCTGGAAGGAAGAGGTAGATGAGGCTGGCTGGCTGGAAGGAGGAGGGAGGTGAGGCTGGCTGGCTGGAAGGAGGAGGGAGATGAGGCTGGCTCGCTGGAAGGAGGAGGTAGATGTGGCTGGCTGGCTGGAAGGAGGAGGTAGATGAGGCTGGCTGGCTGGAAGGAGGTAGATGAGGCTGGGTGGCTGGAAGGAGGAGGTAGATGTGGCTGGCTGGCTGGAAGGAGGAGGTAGATGAGGCTGGCTGGCTGGAAGGAGGAGGGAGATGAAGCTGGCTGGCTGGAAGGAGGAGGGAGATGAGGCTGGCTGGCTGGAAGGAGGAGGTAGGTGAGGCTGGCTGGAAGGAGGAGGTAGATGAGGCTGGCTGGCTGGAAGGAGGAGGTAGATGTGGCTGGCTGGAAGGAGGAGGTAGATGAGGCTGGCTGGCTGGAAGGAGGAGGTAGATGAGGCTGGCTGGCTGGAAGGAGGAGGTAGATGAGGCTGGCTGGCTTGAAGGAGGAGGTAGATGTGGCTGGCTGGAAGGAGGAGGGAGATGAGGCTGGCTGGCTGGAAGGAGGAGGTAGATGAGGCTGGCTGGAAGGAGAAGGTAGATGAGGCTCGCTGGCTGGCTGGAAGGAGAAGGTAGATGAGGCTGGCTGGCTGGAAGGAGGAGGTAGATGAGGCTGGCTGGCTGGAAGGAGGAGGTAGATGAGGCTGGCTAGCTGGAAGGAGGAGGTAGATGTGGCTGGCTGGAAGGAGGAGGGAGGTGAGGCTGGCTGGCTGGAAGGAGGAGGGAGATGAGGCTGGCTGGCTGGAAGGAGGAGGTAGATGTGGCTGGCTGGCTGGAAGGAGGAGGTAGATGAGGTTGGCTGGCTGGAAGGAGGTAGATGAGGCTGGGTGGCTGGAAGGAGGAGGTAGATGTGGCTGGCTGGAAGGAGGAGGTAGATGAGGCTGGCTGGCTGGAAGGAGGAGGGAGGTGAGGCTGGCTGGCTGGAAGGAGGAGAGAGATGAGGCTGGCTCGCTGGAAGGAGGAGGTAGATGTGGCTGGCTGGCTGGAAGGAGGAGGTAGATGAGGCTGGCTGGCTGGAAGGAGGTAGATGAGGCTGGCTGGCTGGAAGGAGGAGGGAGATGAGGCTGGCTGGCTGGAAGGAGGAGGTAGGTGAGGCTGGCTGGAAGGAGGAGGTATATGAGGCTGGCTGGCTGGCTGGAAGGAAGAGGTAGATGAGGCTGGCTGGAAGGAGAAGGTAGATGAGGCTGGCTGGCTGGCTGGAAGGAGAAGGTAGATGAGGCTGGCTGGCTGGAAGGAGAAGGTAGATGAGGCTCGCTGGCTGGCTGGAAGGAGGAGGGAGATGAGGCTGGCTGGCTGGCTGGAAGGAGGAGGTAGATGAGGCTGGCTGGAAGGAGAAGGTAGATGAGGCTGGCTGGCTGGCTGGAAGGAGGAGGTAGATGAGGCTGGCTGGCTGGAAGGAGGAGGTAGATGTGACTGGCTGGAAGGAGGAGGTAGATGAGGCTGGCTTGCTGGAAGGAGGAGGTAGATGAGGCTGGCTGGCTGGAAGGAGGAGGGAGGTGAGGCTGGCTGGCTGGAAGGAGGAGGGAGATGAGGCTGGCTGGCTGGAAGGAGGAGGGACATGAGGCTGGCTGGCTGGAAGGAGGAGGTAGATGTGGCTGGCTGGTAGGAGGAGGTAGATGAGGCTGGCTGGCTGGAAGGAGGAGGGAGGTGAGGCTGGCTGGCTGGAAGGAGGAGGGAGATGAGGCTGGCTGGCTGGAAGGAGGAGGTAGATGTGGCTGGCTGGCTGGAAGGAGGAGGTAGATGAGGCTGGCTGGCTGGAAGGAGGTAGATGAGGCTGGGTGGCTGGAAGGAGGAGGTAGATGTGGCTGGCTGGCTGGAAGGAGGAGGTAGATGAGGCTGGCTGGCTGGAAGGCGGAGGGAGATGAGGCTGGCTGGCTGGAAGGAGGAGGGAGATGAGGCTGGCTGGCTGGAAGGAGGAGGTAGTTGAGGCTGGCTGGAAGGAGGAGGTAGATGAGGCTGGCTGGCTGGAAGGAGGAGGTAGATGAGGCTGGCTGGCTGGCTGGAAGGAGGAGGTAGATGAGGCTGGCTGGCTGGAAGGAGGAGGTAGATGAGGCTGGCTGGCTGGAAGGAGGAGGGAGGTGAGGTTGGCTGGCTGGAAGGAGGAGGGAGATGAGGCTGGCTGGCTGGAAGGAGGAGGGAGATGAGGCTGGCTGGAAGGAGGAGGTAGATGAGGCTGGCTGGCTGGAAGGAGGAGGTAGATGAGGCTGGCTGGCTGGAAGGAGGAGGGAGGTGAGGCTGGCGGGCTGGAAGGAGGAGGGAGATGAGGCTGGCTGGAAGGAGGAGGTAGATGAGGCTGGCTGGCTGGAAGGAGGAGGTAGATGAGGCTGGCTGGCTGGAAGGAGGAGGTAGATGAGGCTGGCTGGCTGGAAGGAGGAGGGAGATGAGGCTGGCTGGCTGGAAGGAGGAGGTAGGTGAGGCTGGCTGGAAGGAGGAGGTAGATGAGGCTGGCTGGCTGGAAGGAGGAGGTAGATGTGGCTGGCTGGAAGGAGGAGGTAGATGAGGCTGGCTGGCTGGAAGGAGGAGGTAGATGTGGCTGGCTGGAAGGAGGAGGTAGATGAGGCTGGCTGGCTGGAAGGAGGAGGGAGATGAGGCTGGCTGGCTGGCTGGAAGGAGGAGGGAGATGAGGCTGGCTGGCTGGCTGGAAGGAGGAGGTAGATGAGGCTGGCTGGCTGGAAGGAGGAGGTAGATGAGGCTGGCTGGCTGGAAGGAGGAGGTAGATGAGGCTGGCTGGCTGGAAGGAGGAGGTAGATGAGGCTGGCTGGCTGGAAGGAGGAGGGAGATGAGGCTGGCTGGCTGGCTGGAAGGAGGAGGTAGATGAGGCTGGCTGAAAGGAGAAGGTAGATGAGGCTTGCTGGCTGGCTGGAAGGAGAAGGTAGATGAGGCTGGCTGGCTGGAAGGAGGAGGTAGATGTGGCTGGCTGGAAGGAGGAGGGAGGTGAGGCTGGCTGGCTAGAAGGAGGAGGGAGATGAGGCTGGCTCGCTGGAAGGAGGAGGTAGATGTGGCTGCCTGGCTGGAAGCAGGAGGTAGATGTGGCTGGCTGGCTGGAAGGAGGAGGTAGATGAGGCTGGCTGGCTGGAAGGAGGTAGATGAGGCTGGCTGGCTGGAAGGAGGTAGATGAGGCTGGGTGGCTGGAAGGAGGAGGTAGATGTGGCTGGCTGGCTGGAAGGAGGAGGTAGATGAGGCTGGCTGGCTGGAAGGAGGAGGGAGAGGAGGCTGGCTGGCTGGAAGGAGGAGGGAGATGAGGCTGGCTGGCTGGAAGGAGGAGGTAGGTGAGGCTGGCTGGAAGGAGGAGGTAGATGAGGCTGGCTGGCTGGAAGGAGGAGGTAGATGTGGCTGGCTGGAAGGAGGAGGGAGATGAGGCTGGCTGGCTGGAAGGAGGAGGTAGATGAGGCTGGCTTGCTGGAAGGAGGAGGTAGATGAGGCTCGCTGGCTGGCTGGAAGGAGAAGGTAGATGAGGCTGGCTGGCTGGAAGGAGGAGGTAGATGAGGCTGGCTGGCTGGAAGGAGGAGGTAGATGAGGCTGGCTGGCTGGAAGGAGGAGGTAGATGTGGCTGGCTGGAAGGAGGAGGTAGATGAGGCTGGCTGGCTGGAAGGAGGAGGGAGGTGAGGCTGGCTGGCTGGAAGGAGGAGGGAGATGAGGCTGGCTGGCTGGAAGGAGGAGGTAGATGTGGCTGGCTGGCTGGAAGGAGGAGGTAGATGAGGTTGGCTGGCTGGAAGGAGGTAGATAAGGCTGGGTGGCTGGAAGGAGGAGGTAGATGTGGCTGGCTGGAAGGAGGAGGTAGATGAGGCTGGCTGGCTGGAAGGAGGAGGGAGGTGAGGCTGGCTGGCTGGAAGGAGGAGGGAGATGAGGCTGGCTCGCTGGAAGGAGGAGGTAGATGTGGCTGGCTGGCTGGAAGGAGGAGGTAGATGAGGCTCGCTGGCTGGCTGGAAGGAGGAGGGAGATGAGGCTGGCTGGCTGGCTGGAAGGAGGAGGTAGATGAGGCTGGCTGGAAGGAGAAGGTAGATGAGGCTGGCTGGCTGGCTGGAAGGAGGAGGTAGATGAGGCTGGCTGGCTGGCTGGAAGGAGGAGGTAGATGAGGCTCGCTGGCTGGCTGGAAGGAGGAGGGAGGTGAGGCTGGCTGGCTGGAAGGAGGAGGGAGATGAGGCTGGCTGGCTGGAAGGAGGAGGGAGATGAGGCTGGCTGGAAGGAGGAGGTAGGTGAGGCTGGCTGGAAGGAGGAGGTAGATGAGGCTGGATGGCTGGAAGGAGGAGGTAGATGAGGCTGGCTGGCTGGAAGGAGGAGGGAGGTGAGGCTGGCGGGCTGGAAGGAGGAGGTAGATGAGGCTGGCTGGCTGGAAGGAGGAGGGAGGTGAGGCTGGCTGGCTGGAAGGAGGAGGGAGATGAGGCTGGCTGGCTGGAAGGAGGAGGGAGATGAGGCTGGCTGGCTGGAAGGAGGACGTAGGTGAGGCTGGCTGGAACGAGGAGGTAGATGAGGCTGGCTGGCTGGAAGGAGGAGGTAGATGAGGCTGGCTGGGTGGAAGGAGGAGGTAGATGAGGCTGGCTGGCTGGAAGGAGGAGGGAGATGAGGCTGGCTGGCTGGAAGGAGGAGGTAGGTGAGGCTGGCTGGAAGGAGGAGGTAGATGAGGCTGGCTGGCTGGAAGGAGGAGGTAGATGAGGCTGGCTGGCTGGAAGGAGGAGGTAGGTGAGGCTGGCTGGAACGAGGAGGTAGATGAGGCTGGCTGGCTGGAAGAAGGAGGTAGATGAGGCTGGCTGCCTGGAAGGAGGAGGTAGATGAGGCTGGCTGCCTGGAAGGAGGAGGTAGATGAGGCTGGCTGGCTGGAAGGAGGAGGGAGGTGAGGCTGGCTGGCTGGAAGGAGGAGGTAGATGAGGCTGGCTGGCTGGAAGGAGGAGGGAGATGAGGCTGGCTGGCTGGAAGGAGGAGGTAGGTGAGGCTGGCTGGAAGGAGGAGGTAGATGAGGCTGGCTGGCTGGAAGGAGGAGGTAGATGTGGCTGGCTGGAAGGAGGAGGTAGATGAGGCTGGCTGGCTGGAAGGAGGAGGTAGATGAGGCTGGCTGGCTGGAAGGAGGAGGTAGATGAGGCTGGCTGGCTGGAAGGAGGAGGTAGATGTGGCTGGCTGGAAGGAGGAGGTAGATGAGGCTGGCTGGCTGGAAGGAGGAGTTAGATGAGGCTGGCTGGAAGGAGGAGGTAGATGAGGCTGGCTGGCTGGAAGGAGGAGGGAGATGAGGCTGGCTGGCTGGCTGGAAGGAGGAGGGAGATGAGGCTGGCTGGCTGGAAGGAGGAGGGAGATGAGGCTGGCTGGCTGGAAGGAGGAGGTAGGTGAGGCTGGCTGGAAGGAGGAGGTAGATGAGGCTGGCTGGCTGGAAGGAGGAGGTAGATGTGGCTGGCTGGAAGGAGGAGGTAGATGAGGCTGGCTGGCTGGAAGGAGGAGGTAGATGTGGCTGGCTGGAAGGAGGAGGTAGATGAGGCTGGCTGGCTGGAAGGAGGAGGGAGATGAGGCTGGCTGGCTGGCTGGAAGGAGGAGGGAGATGAGGCTGGCTGGCTGGCTGGAAGGAGGAGGTAGATGAGGCTGGCTGGCTGGAAGGAGGAGGTAGATGAGGCTGGCTGGCTGGAAGGAGGAGGTAGATGAGGCTGGCTGGCTGGAAGGAGGAGGTAGATGAGGCTGGCTGGCTGGAAGGAGCAGGTAGATGAGGCTGGCTGGCTGGAAGGAGGAGGGAGATGAGGCTGGCTGGCTGGCTGGAAGGAGGAGGTAGATGAGGCTGGCTGAAAGGAGAAGGTAGATGAGGCTTGCTGGCTGGCTGGAAGGAGAAGGTAGATGAGGCTGGCTGGCTGGAAGGAGGAGGTAGATGTGGCTGGCAGGAAGGAGGAGGGAGGTGAGGCTGGCTGGCTAGAAGGAGGAGGGAGATGAGGCTGGCTCGCTGGAAGGAGGAGGTAGATGTGGCTGCCTGGCTGGAAGGAGGAGGTAGATGTGGCTGGCTGGCTGGAAGGAGGAGGTAGATGAGGCTGGCTGGATGGAAGGAGGTAGATGAGGCTGGCTGGCTGGAAGGAGGTAGATGAGGCTGGGTGGCTGGAAGGAGGAGGTAGATGTGGCTGGCTGGCTGGAAGGAGGAGGTAGATGAGGCTGGCTGGCTGGAAGGAGGAGGGAGAGGAGGCTGGCTGGCTGGAAGGAGGAGGGAGATGAGGCTGGCTGGCTGGAAGGAGGAGGTAGGTGAGGCTGGCTGGAAGGAGGAGGTAGATGAGGCTGGCTGGCTGGAAGGAGGAGGTAGATGTGGCTGGCTGGAAGGAGGAGGGAGATGAGGCTGGCTGGCTGGAAGGAGGAGGTAGATGAGGCTGGCTTGCTGGAAGGAGGAGGTAGATGAGGCTCGCTGGCTGGCTGGAAGGAGAAGGTAGATGAGGCTGGCTGGCTGGAAGGAGGAGGTAGATGAGGCTGGCTGGCTGGAAGGAGGAGGTAGATGTGGCTGGCTGGAAGGAGGAGGTAGATGAGGCTGGCTGGCTGGAAGGAGGAGGGAGTTGAGGCTGGCTGGCTGGAAGGAGGAGGGAGATGAGGCTGGCTGGCTGGAAGGAGGAGGTAGATGTGGCTGGCTGGAAGGAGGAGGGAGATGAGGCTGGCTGGCTGGAAGGAGGAGGTAGATGAGGCTGGCTTGCTGGAAGGAGGAGGTAGATGAGGCTCGCTGGCTGGCTGGAAGGAGAAGGTAGATGAGGCTGGCTGGCTGGAAGGAGGAGGTAGATGAGGCTGGCTGGCTGGAAGGAGGAGGTAGATGAGGCTGGCTGGCTGGAAGGAGGAGGTAGATGAGGCTGGCTGGCTGGAAGGAGGAGGGAGGTGAGGCTGGCTGGCTGGAAGGAGGAGGGAGATGAGGCTGGCTGGCTGGAAGGAGGAGGTAGATGTGGCTGGCTGGCTGGAAGGAGGAGGTAGATGAGGTTGGCTGGCTGGAAGGAGGTAGATAAGGCTGGGTGGCTGGAAGGAGGAGGTAGATGTGGCTGGCTGGAAGGAGGAGGTAGATGAGGCTGGCTGGCTGGAAGGAGGAGGGAGGTGAGGCTGGCTGGCTGGAAGGAGGAGGGAGATGAGGCTGGCTCGCTGGAAGGAGGAGGTAGATGTGGCTGGCTGGCTGGAAGGAGGAGGTAGATGAGGCTCGCTGGCTGGCTGGAAGGAGGAGGGAGATGAGGCTGGCTGGCTGGCTGGAAGGAGGAGGTAGATGAGGCTGGCTGGAAGGAGAAGGTAGATGAGGCTGGCTGGCTGGCTGGAAGGAGGAGGTAGATGAGGCTGGCTGGCTGGCAGGAAGGAGGAGGTAGATGAGGCTGGCTGGCTGGAAGGAGAAGGTAGATGAGGCTCGCTGGCTGGCTGGAAGGAGGAGGTAGATGAGGCTGGCTGGCTGGAAGGAGGAGGGAGGTGAGGCTGGCTGGCTGGAAGGAGGAGGGAGATGAGGCTGGCTGGCTGGAAGGAGGAGGTAGATGAGGCTGGCTGGCTGGAAGGAGGAGGTAGATGAGGCTGGCTGGCTGGAAGGAGGAGGGAGGTGAGGCTGGCTGGCTGGAAGGAGGAGGGAGGTGAGGCTGGCTGGCTGGAAGGAGGAGGGAGATCAGGCTGGCTGGCTGGAAGGAGGAGGGAGATGAGGCTGGCTGGCTGGAAGGAGGACGTAGGTGAGGCTGGCTGGAACGAGGAGGTAGATGAGGCTGGCTGGCTGGAAGGAGGAGGTAGATGAGGCTGGCTGGGTGGAAGGAGGAGGTAGATGAGGCTGGCTGGCTGGAAGGAGGAGGGAGATGAGGCTGGCTGGCTGGAAGGAGGAGGTAGGTGAGGCTGGCTGGAAGGAGGAGGTAGATGAGGCTGGCTGGCTGGAAGGAGGAGGTAGATGTGGCTGGCTGGAAGGAGGAGGTAGATGAGGCTGGCTGGCTGGAAGGAGGAGGTAGGTGAGGCTGGCTGGAACGAGGAGGTAGATGAGGCTGGCTGGCTGGAAGAAGGAGGTAGATGAGGCTGGCTGCCTGGAAGGAGGAGGTAGATGAGGCTGGCTGCCTGGAAGGAGGAGGTAGATGAGGCTGGCTGGCTGGAAGGAGGAGGGAGGTGAGGCTGGCTGGCTGGAAGGAGGAGGTAGATGAGGCTGGCTGGCTGGAAGGAGGAGGGAGATGAGGCTGGCTGGCTGGAAGGAGGAGGTAGGTGAGGCTGGCTGGAAGGAGGAGGTAGATGAGGCTGGCTGGCTGGAAGGAGGAGGTAGATGTGGCTGGCTGGAAGGAGGAGGTAGATGAGGCTGGCTGGCTGGAAGGAGGAGGTAGATGTGGCTGGCTGGAAGGAGGAGGTAGATGAGGCTGGCTGGCTGGAAGGAGGAGGTAGATGAGGCTGGCTGGCTGGAAGGAGGAGGTAGATGTGGCTGGCTGGAAGGAGGAGGTAGATGAGGCTGGCTGGCTGGAAGGAGGAGTTAGATGAGGCTGGCTGGCTGGAAGGAGGAGGGAGATGAGGCTGGCTGGCTGGCTGGAAGGAGGAGGTAGATGAGGCTGGCTGAAAGGAGAAGGTAGATGAGGCTCGCTGGCTGGCTGGAAGGAGAAGGTAGATGAGGCTGGCTGGCTGGAAGGAGGAGGTAGATGTGGCTGGCTGGAAGGAAGAGGTAGATGAGGCTGGCTGGCTGGAAGGAGGAGGGAGGTGAGGCTGGCTGGCTGGAAGGAGGAGGGAGATGAGGCTGGCTCGCTGGAAGGAGGAGGTAGATGTGGCTGGCTGGCTGGAAGGAGGAGGTAGATGAGGCTGGCTGGCTGGAAGGAGGTAGATGAGGCTGGGTGGCTGGAAGGAGGAGGTAGATGTGGCTGGCTGGCTGGAAGGAGGAGGTAGATGAGGCTGGCTGGCTGGAAGGAGGAGGGAGATGAGGCTGGCTGGCTGGAAGGAGGAGGGAGATGAGGCTGGCTGGCTGGAAGGAGGAGGTAGGTGAGGCTGGCTGGAAGGAGGAGGTAGATGAGGCTGGCTGGCTGGAAGGAGGAGGTAGATGTGGCTGGCTGGAAGGAGGAGGTAGATGAGGCTGGCTGGCTGGAAGGAGGAGGTAGATGAGGCTGGCTGGCTGGAAGGAGGAGGTAGATGAGGCTGGCTGGCTGGAAGGAGGAGGTAGATGTGGCTGGCTGGAAGGAGGAGGGAGATGAGGCTGGCTGGCTGGAAGGAGGAGGTAGATGAGGCTGGCTGGCTGGAAGGAGGAGGTAGATGAGGCTGGCTGGAAGGAGAAGGTAGATGAGGCTCGCTGGCTGGCTGGAAGGAGAAGGTAGATGAGGCTGGCTGGCTGGAAGGAGGAGGTAGATGAGGCTGGCTAGCTGGAAGGAGGAGGTAGATGTGGCTGGCTGGAAGGAGGAGGGAGGTGAGGCTGGCTGGCTGGAAGGAGGAGGGAGATGAGGCTGGCTGGCTGGAAGGAGGAGGTAGATGTGGCTGGCTGGCTGGAAGGAGGAGGTAGATGAGGTTGGCTGGCTGGAAGGAGGTAGATGAGGCTGGGTGGCTGGAAGGAGGAGGTAGATGTGGCTGGCTGGAAGGAGGAGGTAGATGAGGCTGGCTGGCTGGAAGGAGGAGGGAGGTGAGGCTGGCTGGCTGGAAGGAGGAGGTAGATGAGGCTGGCTGGCTGGAAGGAGGAGGTAGATGTGGCTGGCTGGAAGGAGGAGGGAGATGAGGCTGGCTGGCTGGAAGGAGGAGGTAGATGAGGCTGGCTGGCTGGAAGGAGGAGGTAGATGAGGCTGGCTGGAAGGAGAAGGTAGATGAGGCTCGCTGGCTGGCTGGAAGGAGAAGGTAGATGAGGCTGGCTGGCTGGAAGGAGGAGGTAGATGAGGCTGGCTGGCTGGAAGGAGGAGGTAGATGAGGCTGGCTAGCTGGAAGGAGGAGGTAGATGTGGCTGGCTGGAAGGAGGAGGGAGGTGAGGCTGGCTGGCTGGAAGGAGGAGGGAGATGAGGCTGGCTGGCTGGAAGGAGGAGGTAGATGTGGCTGGCTGGCTGGAAGGAGGAGGTAGATGAGGTTGGCTGGCTGGAAGGAGGTAGATGAGGCTGGGTGGCTGGAAGGAGGAGGTAGATGTGGCTGGCTGGAAGGAGGAGGTAGATGAGGCTGGCTGGCTGGAAGGAGGAGGGAGGTGAGGCTGGCTGGCTGGAAGGAGGAGGGAGATGAGGCTGGCTCGCTGGAAGGAGGAGGTAGATGTGGCTGGCTGGCTGGAAGGAGGAGGTAGATGAGGCTGGCTGGCTGGAAGGAGGTAGATGAGGCTGGCTGGCTGGAAGGAGGAGGGAGATGAGGCTGGCTGGCTGGAAGGAGGAGGTAGGTGAGGCTGGCTGGAAGGAGGAGGTATATGAGGCTGGCTGGCTGGCTGGAAGGAAGAGGTAGATGAGGCTGGCTGGAAGGAGAAGGTAGATGAGGCTGGCTGGCTGGCTGGAAGGAGAAGGTAGATGAGGCTCGCTGGCTGGCTGGAAGGAGGAGGGAGATGAGGCTGGCTGGCTGGCTGGAAGGAGGAGGTAGATGAGGCTGGCTGGAAGGAGAAGGTAGATGAGGCTGGCTGGCTGGCTGGAAGGAGGAGGTAGATGAGGCTGGCTGGCTGGAAGGAGGAGGTAGATGTGACTGGCTGGAAGGAGGAGGTAGATGAGGCTGGCTGGCTGGAAGGAGGAGGTAGATGAGGCTGGCTGGCTGGAAGGAGGAGGGAGGTGAGGCTGGCTGGCTGGAAGGAGGAGGGAGATGAGGCTGGCTGGCTGGAAGGAGGAGGGACATGAGGCTGGCTGGCTGGAAGGAGGAGGTAGATGTGGCTGGCTGGTAGGAGGAGGTAGATGAGGCTGGCTGGCTGGAAGGAGGAGGGAGGTGAGGCTGGCTGGCTGGAAGGAGGAGGGAGATGAGGCTGGCTGGCTGGAAGGAGGAGGTAGATGTGGCTGGCTGGCTGGAAGGAGGAGGTAGATGAGGCTGGCTGGCTGGAAGGAGGTAGATGAGGCTGGGTGGCTGGAAGGAGGAGGTAGATGTGGCTGGCTGGCTGGAAGGAGGAGGTAGATGAGGCTGGCTGGCTGGAAGGCGGAGGGAGATGAGGCTGGCTGGCTGGAAGGAGGAGGGAGATGAGGCTGGCTGGCTGGAAGGAGGAGGTAGTTGAGGCTGGCTGGAAGGAGGAGGTAGATGAGGCTGGCTGGCTGGAAGGAGGAGGTAGATGAGGCTGGCTGGCTGGCTGGAAGGAGGAGGTAGATGAGGCTGGCTGGCTGGAAGGAGGAGGTAGATGAGGCTGGCTGGCTGGAAGGAGGAGGGAGGTGAGGTTGGCTGGCTGGAAGGAGGAGGGAGATGAGGCTGGCTGGCTGGAAGGAGGAGGGAGATGAGGCTGGCTGGAAGGAGGAGGTAGATGAGGCTGGCTGGCTGGAAGGAGGAGGTAGATGAGGCTGGCTGGCTGGAAGGAGGAGGGAGGTGAGGCTGGCGGGCTGGAAGGAGGAGGGAGATGAGGCTGGCTGGAAGGAGGAGGTAGATGAGGCTGGCTGGCTGGAAGGAGGAGGTAGGTGAGGCTGGCGGGCTGGAAGGAGGAGGTAGATGAGGCTGGCTGGCTGGAAGGAGGAGGTAGATGAGGCTGGCTGGATGGAAGGAGGAGGGAGATGAGGCTGGCTGGCTGGAAGGAGGAGGTAGGTGAGGCTGGCTGGAAGGAGGAGGTAGATGAGGCTGGCTGGCTGGAAGGAGGAGGTAGATGTGGCTGGCTGGAAGGAGGAGGTAGATGAGGCTGGCTGGCTGGAAGGAGGAGGGAGATGAGGCTGGCTGGCTGGCTGGAAGGAGGAGGTAGATGTGGCTGGCTGGCTGGCTGGAAGGAGAAGGTAGATGAGGCTCGCTGGCTGGCTGGAAGGAGGAGGGAGATGAGGCTGGCTGGCTGGCTGGAAGGAGGAGGTAGATGAGGCTGGCTGGAAGGAGAAGGTAGATGAGGCTGGCTGGCTGGCTGGAAGGAGGAGGTAGATGAGGCTGGCTGGCTGGAAGGAGGAGGTAGATGTGACTGGCTGGAAGGAGGAGGTAGATGAGGCTGGCTGGCTGGAAGGAGGAGGTAGATGTGGCTGGCTGGAAGGAGGAGGGAGATGAGGCTGGCTGGCTGGAAGGAGGAGGTAGATGAGGCTGGCTTGCTGGAAGGAGGAGGTAGATGAGGCTCGCTGGCTGGCTGGAAGGAGAAGGTAGATGAGGCTGGCTGGCTGGAAGGAGGAGGTAGATGAGGCTGGCTGGCTGGAAGGAGGAGGTAGATGAGGCTGGCTGGCTGGAAGGAGGAGGTAGATGTGGCTGGCTGGAAGGAGGAGGTAGATGAGGCTGGCTGGCTGGAAGGAGGAGGGAGGTGAGGCTGGCTGGCTGGAAGGAGGAGGGAGATGAGGCTGGCTGGCTGGAAGGAGGAGGTAGATGTGGCTGGCTGGCTGGAAGGAGGAGGTAGATGAGGTTGGCTGGCTGGAAGGAGGTAGATAAGGCTGGGTGGCTGGAAGGAGGAGGTAGATGTGGCTGGCTGGAAGGAGGAGGTAGATGTGGCTGGCTGGAAGGAGGAGGTAGATGAGGCTGGCTGGCTGGAAGGAGGAGGGAGGTGAGGCTGGCTGGCTGGAAGGAGGAGGGAGATGAGGCTGGCTCGCTGGAAGGAGGAGGTAGATGTGGCTGGCTGGCTGGAAGGAGGAGGTAGATGAGGCTCGCTGGCTGGCTGGAAGGAGGAGGGAGATGAGGCTGGCTGGCTGGCTGGAAGGAGGAGGTAGATGAGGCTGGCTGGAAGGAGAAGGTAGATGAGGCTGGCTGGCTGGCTGGAAGGAGGAGGTAGATGAGGCTGGCTGGCTGGCTGGAAGGAGGAGGTAGATGAGGCTGGCTGGCTGGAAGGAGAAGGTAGATGAGGCTCGCTGGCTGGCTGGAAGGAGGAGGGAGATGAGGCTGGCTGGCTGGCTGGAAGGAGGAGGTAGATGAGGCTGGCTGGAAGGAGAAGGTAGATGAGGCTGGCTGGCTGGCTGGAAGGAGGAGGTAGATGAGGCTGGCTGGCTGGAAGGAGGAGGTAGATGTGACTGGCTGGAAGGAGGAGGTAGATGAGGCTGGCTGGCTGGAAGGAGGAGGTAGATGAGGCTGGCTGGCTGGAAGGAGGAGGGAGGTGAGGCTGGCTGGCTGGAAGGAAGAGGGAGATGAGGCTGGCTGGCTGGAAGGAGGAGGTAGATGTGGCTGGCTGGCTGGAAGGAGAAGGTAGATGAGGCTCGCTGGCTGGCTGGAAGGAGGAGGGAGATGAGGCTGGCTGGCTGGCTGGAAGGAGGAGGTAGATGAGGCTGGCTGGCTGGAAGGAGGAGGTAGATGAGGCTGGCTGGCTGGAAGGAGGAGGGAGGTGAGGCTGGCTGGCTGGAAGGAGGAGGTTGATGTGGCTGGCTGGCTGGAAGGAGGAGGTAGATGAGGCTGGCTGGCTGGAAGGAGGTAGATGAGGCTGGCTGGAAGGAGAAGGTAGATGAGGCTGGCTGGCTGGCTGGAAGGAGGAGGTAGATGAGGCTGGCTGGCTGGAAGGAGGAGGTAGATGAGGCTGGCTGGCTGGAAGGAGGAGGGAGGTGAGGCTGGCTGGCTGGAAGGAGGAGGGAGATGAGGCTGGCTGGCTGGAAGGAGGAGGGACATGAGGCTGGCTGGCTGGAAGGAGGAGGTAGATGTGGCTGGCTGGTAGGAGGAGGTAGATGAGGCTGGCTGGCTGGAAGGAGGAGGGAGGTGAGGCTGGCTGGCTGGAAGGAGGAGGGAGATGAGGCTGGCTGGCTGGAAGGAGGAGGTTGATGTGGCTGGCTGGCTGGAAGGAGGAGGTAGATGAGGCTGGCTGGCTGGAAGGAGGTAGATGTGGCTGGCTGGCTGGAAGGAGGAGGTAGATGAGGCTGGCTGGCTGGAAGGCGGAGGGAGATGAAGCTGGCTGGCTGGAAGGAGGAGGGAGATGAGGCTGGCTGGCTGGAAGGAGGAGGTAGGTGAGGCTGGCTGGCAGGAGGAGGTAGATGAGGCTGGCTGGCTGGAAGGAGGAGGTAGATGAGGCTGGCTGGCTGGCTGGAAGGAGGAGGTAGATGAGGCTGGCTGGCTGGAAGGAGGAGGGAGGTGAGGTTGGCTGGCTGGAAGGAGGAGGGAGATGAGGCTGGCTGGCTGGAAGGAGGAGGGAGATGAGGCTGGCTGGAAGGAGGAGGTAGATGAGGCTGGCTGGCTGGAAGGAGGAGGTAGATGAGGCTGGCTGGCTGGAAGGAGGAGGGAGATGAGGCTGGCTGGCTGGAAGGAGGAGGTAGGTGAGGCTGGCTGGCAGGAGGAGGTAGATGAGGCTGGCTGGCTGGAAGGAGGAGGTAGATGAGGCTGGCTGGCTGGAAGGAGGAGGTAGATGAGGCTGGCTGGCTGGAAGGAGGAGGTAGATGAGGCTGGCTGGCTGGAAGGAGGAGGTAGATGAGGCTGGCTGGCTGGAAGGAGGAGGGAGGTGAGGTTGGCTGGCTGGAAGGAGGAGGGAGATGAGGCTGGCTGGCTGGAAGGAGGAGGTAGATGAGGCTGGCTGGCTGGAAGGAGGAGGTAGATGAGGCTGGCTGGCTGGAAGGAGGAGGGAGATGAGGCTGGCTGGCTGGCTGGAAGGAGGAGGTAGATGAGGCTGGCTGAAAGGAGAAGGTAGATGAGGCTTGCTGGCTGGCTGGAAGGAGAAGGTAGATGAGGCTGGCTGGCTGGAAGGAGGAGGTAGATGTGGCTGGCTGGAAGGAGGAGGTAGATGAGGCTGGCTGGCTGGAAGGAGGAGGGAGGTGAGGCTGGCTGGCTAGAAGGAGGAGGGAGATGAGGCTGGCTCGCTGGAAGGAGGAGGTAGATGTGGCTGGCTGGCTGGAAGGAGGAGGTAGATGAGGCTGGCTGGCTGGAAGGAGGTAGATGAGGCTGGGTGGCTGGAAGGAGGAGGTAGATGTGGCTGGCTGGCTGGAAGGAGGAGGTAGATGAGGCTGGCTGGCTGGAAGGAGGAGGGAGATGAGGCTGGCTGGCTGGAAGGAGGAGGTAGGTGAGGCTGGCTGGAAGGAGGAGGTAGATGAGGCTGGCTGGCTGGAAGGAGGAGGTAGATGTGGCTGGCTGGAAGGAGGAGGTAGATGAGGCTGGCTGGCTGGAAGGAGGAGGTAGATGAGGCTGCCTGGCTGGCTGGAAGGAGGAGGTAGATGAGGCTGGCTGGCTGGAAGGAGGAGGTAGATGAGGCTGGCTGGCTGGAAGGAGGAGGGAGATGAGGCTGGCTGGAAGGAGAAGGTAGATGAGGCTGGCTGGCTGGCTGGAAGGAGAAGGTAGATGAGGCTGGCTGGCTGGAAGGAGGAGGTAGATGAGGCTGGCTGGCTGGAAGGAGGAGGTAGATGAGGCTGGCTGGCTGGAAGGAGGAGGTAGATGAGGCTGGCTGGCTGGAAGGAGGAGGTAGATGTGGCTGGCTGGAAGGAGGAGGTAGATGAGGCTGGCTGGCTGGAAGGAGGAGGGAGGTGAGGCTGGCTGGCTGGAAGGAGGAGGGAGATGAGGCTGGCTGGCTGGAAGGAGGAGGTAGATGTGGCTGGCTGGCTGGAAGGAGGAGGTAGATGAGGTTGGCTGGCTGGAAGGAGGTAGATGAGGCTGGGTGGCTGGAAGGAGGAGGTAGATGTGGCTGGCTGGAAGGAGGAGGTAGATGAGGCTGTCTGGCTGGAAGGAGGAGGGAGGTGAGGCTGGCTGGCTGGAAGGAGGAGGGAGATGAGGCTGGCTGGCTGGAAGGAGGAGGTAGATGTGGCTGGCTGGCTGGAAGGAGGAGGTAGATGAGGCTGGCTGGCTGGAAGGAGGTAGATGAGGCTGGGTGGCTGGAAGGAGGAGGTAGGTGAGGCTGGCTGGAAGGAGGAGGTATATGAGGCTGGCTGGCTGGCTGGAAGGAAGAGGTAGATGAGGCTGGCTGGAAGGAGAAGGTAGATGAGGCTGGCTGGCTGGCTGGAAGGAGAAGGTAGATGAGGCTGGCTGGCTGGCTGGAAGGAGGAGGGAGATGAGGCTGGCTGGCTGGCTGGAAGGAGGAGGTAGATGAGGCTGGCTGGAAGGAGAAGGTAGATGAGGCTGGCTGGCTGGCTGGAAGGAGGAGGTAGATGAGGCTGGGTGGCTGGAAGGAGGAGGTAGATGAGGCTGGCTGGCTGGAAGGAGGAGGTAGATGTGACTGGCTGGAAGGAGGAGGTAGATGAGGCTGGCTGGCTGGAAGGAGGAGGTAGATGAGGCTGGCTGGCTGGAAGGAGGAGGTAGATGAGGCTGGCTGGCTGGAAGGAGGAGGGAGGTGAGGCTCGCTGGCTGGAAGGAGGAGGGAGATGAGGCTGGCTGGCTGGAAGGAGGAGGGACATGAGGCTGGCTGGCTGGAAGGAGGAGGTAGATGTGGCTGGCTGGAAGGAGGAGGTAGATGAGGCTGGCTGGCTGGAAGGAGGAGGGAGGTGAGGCTGGCTGGCTGGAAGGAGGAGGGAGATGAGGCTGGCTGGCTGGAAGGAGGTAGATGAGGCTGGGTGGCTGGAAGGAGGAGGTAGATGTGGCTGGCTGGAAGGAGGAGGTAGATGAGGCTGGCTGGCTGGAAGGAGGAGGGAGGTGAGGCTGGCTGGCTGGAAGGAGGAGGGAGATGAGGCTGGCTGGCTGGAAGGAGGAGGGAGATGTGGCTGGCTGGCTGGAAGGAGGAGGTAGATGAGGCTGGCTGGCTGGAAGGAGGTAGATGAGGCTGGGTGGATGGAAGGAGGAGGGAGATGAGGCTGGCTGGCTGGAAGGAGGAGGTAGGTGAGGCTGGCTGGAAGGAGGAGGTATATGAGCCTGGCTGGCTGGCTGGAAGGAAGAGGTAGATGAGGCTAGCTGGAAGGAGAAGGTAGATGAGGCTGGCTGGCTGGCTGGAAGGAGAAGGTAGATGAGGCTGGCTGGCTGGCTGGAAGGAGGAGGGAGATGAGGCTGGCTGGCTGGAAGGAGGAGGGAGATGAGGCTGGCTGGCTGGAAGGAGGAGGTAGATGAGGCTGGCTGGAAGGAGAAGGTAGATGAGGCTGTCTGGCTGGCTGGAAGGAGGAGGTAGATGAGGCTGGCTGGCTGGAAGGAGGAGGTAGATGAGGCTGGCTGGCTGGAAGGAGGAGGTAGATGTGGCTGGCTGGAAGGAGGAGGGAGGTGAGGCTGGCTGGCTGGAAGGAGGAGGGAGATGAGTCTGGCTGGCTGGAAGGAGGAGGGAGATGAGGCTGGCTGGCTGGAAGGAGGAGGTAGGTGAGGCTGGCTGGAAGGAGGAGGTAGAATAGGCTGGCTGGCTGGCTGGCTGGAAGGAAGAGGTAGATGAGGCTGGCTGGCTGGAAGGAGGAGGGAGATGAGGATGGCTGGCTGGCTGGAAGGAGGAGGTAGATGAGGCTGGCTGGAAGGAGAAGGTAGATGAGTCTGGCTGGCTGGCTGGAAGGAGAAGGTAGATGAGGCTGGCTGGCTGGAAGGAGGAGGTAGATGAGGCTGGCTGGCTGTAAGGAGGAGGTAGATGTGGCTGGCTGGAAGGAGGAGGTACATGAGGCTGGCTGGCTGGAAGGAGGAGGTAGATGAGGCTGGCTGGCTGGAAGGAGGAGGGAGGTGAGGCTGGCTGGCTGGAAGGAGGAGGGAGATGAGGCTGGCTGGCTGGAAGGAGGAGGTAGATGTGGCTGGCTGGCTGGAAGGAGGAGGTAGATGAGGTTGGCTGGCTGGAAGGAGGTAGATGAGGCTGGGTGGCTGGAAGGAGGAGGTAGATGTGGCTGGCTGGAAGGAGGAGGTAGATGAGGCTGTCTGGCTGGAAGGAGGAGGGAGGTGAGGCTGGCTGGCTGGAAGGAGGAGGGAGATGAGGCTGGCTGGCTGGAAGGAGGAGGTAGATGTGGCTGGCTGGCTGGAAGGAGGAGGTAGATGAGGCTGGCTGGCTGGAAGGAGGTAGATGAGGCTGGGTGGCTGGAAGGAGGAGGGAGATGAGGCTGGCTGGCTGGAAGGAGGAGGTAGGTGAGGCTGGCTGGAAGGAGGAGGTATATGAGGCTGGCTGGCTGGCTGGAAGGAAGAGGTAGATGAGGCTGGCTGGAAGGAGAAGGTAGATGAGGCTGGCTGGCTGGCTGGAAGGAGAAGGTAGATGAGGCTGGCTGGCTGGCTGGAAGGAGGAGGGAGATGAGGCTGGCTGGCTGGCTGGAAGGAGGAGGTAGATGAGGCTGGCTGGAAGGAGAAGGTAGATGAGGCTGGCTGGCTGGCTGGAAGGAGGAGGTAGATGAGGCTGGGTGGCTGGAAGGAGGAGGTAGATGAGGCTGGCTGGCTGGAAGGAGGAGGTAGATGTGACTGGCTGGAAGGAGGAGGTAGATGAGGCTGGCTGGCTGGAAGGAGGAGGTAGATGAGGCTGGCTGGCTGGAAGGAGGAGGTAGATGAGGCTGGCTGGCTGGAAGGAGGAGGGAGGTGAGGCTCGCTGGCTGGAAGGAGGAGGGAGATGAGGCTGGCAGGCTGGAAGGAGGAGGGACATGAGGCTGGCTGGCTGGAAGGAGGAGGTAGATGTGGCTGGCTGGAAGGAGGAGGTAGATGAGGCTGGCTGGCTGGAAGGAGGAGGGAGGTGAGGCTGGCTGGCTGGAAGGAGGAGGGAGATGAGGCTGGCTGGCTGGAAGGAGGTAGATGAGGCTGGGTGGCTGGAAGGAGGAGGTAGATGTGGCTGGCTGGAAGGAGGAGGTAGATGAGGCTGGCTGGCTGGAAGGAGGAGGGAGGTGAGGCTGGCTGGCTGGAAGGAGGAGGGAGATGAGGCTGGCTGGCTGGAAGGAGGAGGGAGATGTGGCTGGCTGGCTGGAAGGAGGAGGTAGATGAGGCTGGCTGGCTGGAAGGAGGTAGATGAGGCTGGGTGGATGGAAGGAGGAGGGAGATGAGGCTGGCTGGCTGGAAGGAGGAGGTAGGTGAGGCTGCCTGGGAGGAGGAGGTATATGAGCCTGGCTGGCTGGCTGGAAGGAAGAGGTAGATGAGGCTAGCTGGAAGGAGAAGGTAGATGAGGCTGGCTGGCTGGCTGGAAGGAGAAGGTAGATGAGGCTGGCTGCCTGGCTGGAAGGAGGAGGGAGATGAGGCTGGCTGGCTGGCTGGAAGGAGGAGGTAGATGAGGCTGGCTGGAAGGAGAAGGTAGATGAGGCTGTCTGGCTGGCTGGAAGGAGGAGGTAGATGAGGCTGGCTGGCTGGAAGGAGGAGGTAGATGAGGCTGGCTGGCTGGAAGGAGGAGGTAGATGTGGCTGGCTGGAAGGAGGAGGTAGATGAGGCTGGCTGGCTGGAAGGAGGAGGGAGGTGAGTCTGGCTGGCTGGAAGGAGGAGGGAGATGAGGCTGGCTGGCTGGAAGGAGGAGGTAGGTGAGGCTGGCTGGAAGGAGGAGGTAGAATAGGCTGGCTGGCTGGCTGGCTGGAAGGAAGAGGTAGATGAGGCTGGCTGGCTGGAAGGAGGAGGGAGATGAGGATGGCTGGCTGGCTGGAAGGAGGAGGTAGATGAGGCTGGCTGGAAGGAGAAGGTAGATGAGTCTGGCTGGCTGGCTGGAAGGAGAAGGTAGATGAGGCTGGCTGGCTGGAAGGAGGAGGTAGATGAGGCTGGCTGGCTGGAAGGAGGAGGTAGATGTGGCTGGCTGGAAGGAGGAGGTACATGAGGCTGGCTGGCTGGAAGGAGGAGGTAGATGAGGCTGGCTGGCTGGAAGGAGGAGGTAGATGAGGCTGGCTGGCTGGAAGGAGGAGGGAGGTGAGGCTGGCTGGCTGGAAGGAGGAGGGAGATGAGGCTGGCTGGCTGGAAGGACGAGGGAGATGAGGCTGGCTGGCTGGAAGGAGGAGGTAGGTGAGGCTGGCTGAAAGGAGGAGGTAGATGAGGCTGGCTGGTTGGCTGGAAGGAAGAGGTAGATGAGGCTGGCTGGCTGGAAGGAGGCGGGAGATGAGGCTGGCTGGCTGGCTGGAAGGAGGAGGTAGATGAGGCTGGCTGGAAGGAGAAGGTAGATGAGGCTGGCTGGCTGGAAGGAGGAGGGAGATGAGGCTGGCTGGCTGGCTGGCTGGAAGGAGGAGGTAGATGAGTCTGGCTGGCTGGAAGGAGGAGGTAGATGAGTCTGGCTGGCTGGAAGGAGGAGGTAGATGAGGCTGGCTGGCTGGAAGGAGGAGGGAGATGAGGCTGGCTCGCTGGAAGGAGGAGGGAGATGAGGCTGGCTGGCTGGCTGGAAGAAGGAGGGAGGTGAGGCTGGCTGGCTGGAAGGAGGAGGTAGATGAGGCTGGCTGGCTGGAAGGAGGAGGTAGATGAGGCTGGCTGGCTGGCTGGAAGGAGTAGGTAGATGAGGCTGGCTGCAAGGAGAAGGTAGATGAGGCTGGCTGGCTGGAAGGAGGAGGTAGATGAGGCTGGCTGGCTGGAAGGAGGAGGGAGATGAGGCTGGCTGGCTGGAAGGAGGAGGGAGATGAGGCTGGCTGGCTGGAAGGAGGAGGGAGATGAGGCTGGCTCGCTGGAAGGAGGAGGGAGATGAGGCTAGCTGGCTGGCTGGAAGGAGGAGGGAGATGAGGCTAGCTGGCTGGCTGGAAGGAGGAGGTAGATGAGGCTGGCTGGCTGGAAGGAGGAGGTAGATGAGGCTGGCTGGCTGGCTGGCTGGAAGGAGGAGGTAGATGAGGCTGGCTGGCTGGAAGGAGGAGGTAGATGAGGCTGGCTGGCTGGCTGGCTGGAAGGAGGAGGTAGATGAGGCTGGCTGGCTGGAAGGAGGAGGTAGATGAGGCTGGCTGGCTGGAAGGAGGAGGGAGGTGAGGCTGGCTGGCTGGAAGGAGGAGGTAGATGAGGCTGGCTGGCTGGAAGGAGGAGGTAGATGAGGCTGGCTGGCTGGCTGGAAGGAGGAGGTAGATGAGGCTGGCTGGCTGGAAGGAGGAGGGAGGTGAGGCTGGCTGGCTGGAAGGAGGAGGGAGATGAGGCTGGCTGGCTGGAAGGAGGAGGGAGATGAGGCTGGCTGGCTGGCTGGAAGGAGGAGGTAGATGAGGCTGGCTGGCTGGAAGGAGGAGGTAGATGAGGCTGGCTGGCTGGAAGGAGGAGGTAGAAGAGGCTGGCTGGCTGGAAGGAGGAGGTACATGAGGCTGGCTGGCTGGCTGGAAGGAGGAGGTAGATGAGGCTGGCTGGAAGGAAGAGGTATATGAGGCTGGCTGGCTGGTTGGAAGGAAGAGGTAGATGAGGCTGGCTGGCTGGAAGGAGGAGGGAGATGAGGCTGGCTGGCTGGCTGGAAGGAGGAGGTAGATGAGGCAGGCTGGAAGGAGAAGGTAGATGAGGCTGGCTGGCTGGAAGGAGGAGGTAGATGAGGCTGGCTGGCTGAAAGGAGGAGGTAGATGTGGCTGGCTGGCTGGAAGGAGGAGGGAGGTGAGGCTGGCTGGCTGGAAGGAGGAGGGAGATGAGGCTGGCTGGCTGGAAGGAGGAGGGAGATGAGGCTGGCTGGCTGGCTGGAAGGAGGAGGTAGATGAGGCTGGCTGGCTGGAAGGAGGAGGTAGATGAGGCTGGCTGGCTGGAAGGAGGAGGTAGAAGAGGCTGGCTGGCTGGAAGGAGGAGGTAGATGAGGCTGGCTGGCTGGCTGGAAGGAGGAGGTAGATGAGGCTGGCTGGAAGGAGAAGGTAGATTAGGCTGGCTGGCTGGAAGGAGGAGGTAGATGAGGCTGGCTGGCTGGAAGGAGGAGGTAGATGAGGCTGGCTGGCTGGAAGGAGGAGGGAGATGAGGCTGGCTCGCTAGAAGGAGGAGGGAGATGAGGCTACCTGGCTTGCTGGAAGGAGGAGGGAGATGAGGCTAGCTGGCTGGCTGGAAGGAGGAGGTAGATGAGGCTGGCTGGCTGGAAGGAGGAGGTAGATGAGGCTGGCTGGCTGGAAGGAGGAGGTAGATGAGGCTGGCTGGCTGGCTGGCTGGAAGGAGGAGGTAGATGAGGCTGGCTGGCAGGAAGGAGGAGGTAGATGAGGCTGGCTGGCTGGCTGGCTGGCTGGAAGGAGGAGGTAGATGAGGCTGGCTGGCTGGAAGGAGGAGGTAGATGAGGCTGGCTGGCTGGCTGGAAGGAGGAGGTAGAAGAGGCTGGCTGGCTGGAAGGAGGAGGTAGATGAGGCTGGCTGGCTGGAAGGAGGAGGTAGATGAGGCTGGCTGGCTGGAAGGAGGAGGTAGATGAGGCTGGCTGGCTGGAAGGAGGAGGGAGGTGAGGCTGGCTGGCAGGAAGGAGGAGGGAGATGAGGCTGGCTGGCTGGAGGGAGGAGGGAGATGAGGCTGGCTGGCTGGAAGGAGGAGGTAGGTGAGGCTGGCTGGAAGGAAGAGGTATATGAGGCTGGCTGGCTGGCTGGAAGGAAGAGGTATATGAGGCTGGCTGGCTGGAAGGAGGAGGGAGATGAGGCTGGCTGGCTGGCTGGAAGGAGGAGGTAGATGAGGCTGGCTGGAAGGAGAAGGTAGATGAGGCTGGCTGGCTGAAAGGAGGAGGTAGATGAGGCTGGCTGGCTGAAAGGAGGAGGTAGATGTGGCTGGCTGGAAGGAGGAGGTAGATGAGGCTGGCTGGCTGGCTGGAAGGAGGAGGTATATGAGGCTGGCTGGAAGGAGGAGGTAGATGAGGCTGGCTGGCTGGCTGGAAGGAGGAGGTAGATGAGGCTGGCTGGCTGGAAGGAGGAGGGAGGTGAGGCTGGCTGGCTGGAAGGAGGAGGGAGGTGAGGCTGGCTGGCTGGAAGGAGGAGGGAGATGAGGCTGGCTGGCTGGAAGGAGGAGGGAGATGAGGCTGGCTGGCTGGCTGGAAGGAGGAGGGAGATGAGGCTGGCTGGCTGGAAGGAGGACGTAGATGAGGCTGGCTGGCTGGAAGGAGGAGGGAGATGAGGCTGGCTGGCTGGAAGGAGGAGGTAGGTGAGGCTGGCTGGAAGGAGGAGGTAGATGAGGCTGGCTGGCTGGCTGGAAGAAAGGAAGAGGTAGATGAGGCTGGTTGGCTGGAAGGAGGAGGGAGATGAGGCTGGCTGGCTGGCTGGAAGGAGAAGGTAGATGAGGCTGGCTGGCTGGAAGGAGGAGGTAGATGTGGCTGGCTGGCTGGCTGGAAGGAGGAGGTAGATGTGGCTGGCTGGAAGGTGGAGGTAGATGAGGCTGGCTGGCTGGAAGGAGGAGGTAGATGAGGCTGGCTGGCTGGAAGGAGGAGGTAGATGAGGCTGGCTGGATGGAAGGAGGAGGGAGGTGAGGCTGGCTGGCTGGAAGGAGGAGGGAGATGAGGCTGGCTGGCTGGAAGGAGGAGGGAGATGAGGCTGGCTGGCTGGAAGGAGGAGGTAGGTGAGGCTGGCTGGAAGGAGGAGGTAGAATAGGCTGGCTGGCTGGCTGGCTGGAAGGAAGAGGTAGATGAGGCTGGCTGGCTGGAAGGAGGAGGGAGATGAGGCTGGCTGGCTGGCTGGAAGGAGGAGGTAGATGAGGCTGGCTGGAAGGAGAAGGTAGATGAGACTGGCTGGCTGGCTGGAAGGAGAAGGTAGATGAGGCTGGCTGGCTGGAAGGAGGAGGTAGATGAGGCTGGCTGGCTGGAAGGAAGAGGTAGATGAGGCTGGCTGGCTGGAAGGAGGAGGTAGATGAGGCTGGCTGGCTGGAAGGAGGAGGTAGATGAGGCTGGCTGGATGGAAGGAGGAGGGAGGTGAGGCTGGCTGGCTGGAAGGAGGAGGGAGATGAGGCTGGCTGGCTGGAAGGAGGAGGGAGATGAGGCTGGCTGGCTGGAAGGAGGAGGTAGGTGAGGCTGGCTGGAAGGAGGAGGTAGAATAGGCTGGCTGGCTGGCTGGCTGGAAGGAAGAGGTAGATGAGGCTGGCTGGCTGGAAGGAGGAGGGAGATGAGGCTGGCTGGCTGGCTGGAAGGAGGAGGTAGATGAGGCTGGCTGGAAGGAGAAGGTAGATGAGACTGGCTGGCTGGCTGGAAGGAGAAGGTAGATGAGGCTGGCTGGCTGGAAGGAGGAGGTAGATGAGGCTGGCTGGCTGGAAGGAGGAGGTAGATGTGGCTGGCTGGAAGGAGGAGGTACATGAGGCTGGCTGGCTGGAAGGAGGAGGTAGATGAGGCTGACTGGCTGGAAGGAGGAGGTAGATGAGGCTGGCTGGCTGGAAGGAGGAGGGAGATGAGGCTGGCTGGCTGGAAGGAGGAGGGAGATGAGGCTGGCTGGCTGGAAGGAGGAGGTAGGTGAGGCTGGCTGGAAGGAGGAGGTAGATGAGGCTGGCTGGTTGGCTGGAAGGAAGAGGTAGATGAGGCTGGCTGGCTGGAAGGAGGAGGGAGATGAGGCTGGCTGGCTGGCTGGAAGGAGGAGGTAGATGAGGCTGGCTGGAAGGAGAAGGAAGATGAGGCTGGCTGGCTGGAAGGAGGAGGGAGATGAGGCTGGCTGGCTGGCTGGCTGGAAGGAGGAGGGAGATGAGGCTGGCTGGCTGGAAGGAGGAGGTAGATGAGTCTGGCTGGCTGGAAGGAGGAGGTAGATGAGGCTGGCTGGCTGGAAGGAGGAGGGAGATGAGGCTGGCTCGCTGGAAGGAGGAGGGAGATGAGGCTGGCTGGCTGGCTGGAAGGAGGAGGGAGGTGAGGCTGGCTGGCTGGAAGGAGGAGGTAGATGAGGCTGGCTGGCTGGAAGGAGGAGGTAGATGAGGCTGGCTGGCTGGCTGGAAGGAGGAGGTAGATGAGGCTGGCTGGAAGGAGAAGGTAGATGAGGCTGGCTGGCTGGAAGGAGGAGGTAGATGAGGCTGGCTGGCTGGAAGGAGGAGGTAGATGAGGCTGGCTCGCTGGAAGGAGGAGGGAGATGAGGCTAGCTGGCTGGCTGGAAGGAGGAGGGAGATGAGGCTAGCTGGCTGGCTGGAAAGAGGAGGTAGATGAGGCTGGCTGGCTGGAAGGAGGAGGTAGATGAGGCTGGCTGGCTGGAAGGAGGAGGTAGATGAGGCTGGCTGGCTGGAAGGAGGAGGGAGATGAGGCTGGCTGGCTGGCTGGCTGGAAGGAGGAGGTAGATGAGGCTGGCTGGCTGGAAGGAGGAGGTAGATGAGGCTGGCTGGCTGGCTGGCTGGAAGGAGGAGGTAGATGAGGCTGGCTGGCTGGAAGGAGGAGGTAGATGAGGCTGGCTGGCTGGTTGGAAGGAGGAGGTAGAAGAGGCTGGCTGGCTGGAAGGAGGAGGTAGATTAGGCTGGCTGGCTGGAAGGAGGATGTAGATGAGGCTGGCTGGCTGGAAGGAGGAGGTAGATATGGCTGGCTGGAAGAAGGAGGTAGATGAGGCTGGCTGGCTGGCTGGAAGGAGGAGGTATATGAGGCTGGCTGGAAGGAGGAGGTAGATGAGGCTGGCTGGCTGGAAGGAGGAGGTAGATGAGGCTGGCTGGCTGGCTGGAAGGAGGAGGGAGATGAGGCTGGCTGGCTGGCTGGAAGGAGGAAGGAGGTGAGGCTGGCTGGCTGGAAGGAGGAGGGAGATGAGGCTGGCTGGCTGGAGGGAGGAGGGAGATGAGGCTGGCTGGCTGGAGGGAGGAGGTAGGTGAGGCTGGCTGGAAGGAAGAGGTATATGAGGCTGGCTGGCTGGCTGGAAGGAAGAGGTAGATGAGGCTGGCTGGCTGGAAGGAGGAGGGTGATGAGGCTGGCTGGCTGGCTGGAAGGAGGAGGTAGATGAGGCTGGCTGGAAGGAGGAGGTAGATGAGGCTGGCTGGCTGGAAGGAGGAGGTAGATGAGGCTGGCTGGCTGGCTGGCTGGAAGGAGGAGGGAGATGAGGCTGGCTGGCTGGCTGGAAGGAGGAGGGAGGTGAGGCTGGCTGGCTGGAAGGAGGAGGGAGATGAGGCTGGCTGGCTGGCTGGAAGGAGGAGGTAGATGAGGCTGGCTGGAAGGAGAAGGTAGATGAGACTGGCTGGCTGGCTGGAAGGAGAAGGTAGATGAGGCTGGCTGGCTGGAAGGAGGAGGTAGATGAGGCTGGCTGGCTGGAAGGAGGAGGTAGATGTGGCTGGCTGGAAGGAGGAGGTACATGAGGCTGGCTGGCTGGAAGGAGGAGGTAGATGAGGCTGACTGGCTGGAAGGAGGAGGTAGATGAGGCTGGCTGGCTGGAAGGAGGAGGTAGATGAGGCTGGCTGGCTGGAAGGAGGAGGGAGATGAGGCTGGCTGGCTGGAAGGAGGAGGGAGATGAGGCTGGCTGGCTGGAAGGAGGAGGTAGGTGAGGCTGGCTGGAAGGAGGAGGTAGATGAGGCTGGCTGGTTGGCTGGAAGGAAGAGGTAGATGAGGCTGGCTGGCTGGAAGGAGGAGGGAGATGAGGCTGGCTGGCTGGCTGGAAGGAGGAGGTAGATGAGGCTGGCTGGAAGGAGAAGGAAGATGAGGCTGGCTGGCTGGAAGGAGGAGGGAGATGAGGCTGGCTGGCTGGCTGGAAGGAGGAGGGATATGAGTCTGGCTGGCTGGAAGGAGGAGGTAGATGAGTCTGGCTGGCTGGAAGGAGGAGGTAGATGAGGCTGGCTGGCTGGAAGGAGGAGGGAGATGAGGCTGGCTCGCTGGAAGGAGGAGGGAGATGAGGCTGGCTGGCTGGCTGGAAGGAGGAGGGAGGTGAGGCTGGCTGGCTGGAAGGAGGAGGTAGATGAGGCTGGCTGGCTGGAAGGAGGAGGTAGATGAGGCTGGCTGGCTGGAAGGAGGAGGTAGATGAGGCTGGCTGGCTGGAAGGAGGAGGTAGATGAGGCTGGCTGGCTGGAAGGAGGAGGTAGATGAGGCTGGCTGGAAGGAGAAGGTAGATGAGGCTGGCTGGCTGGAAGGAGGAGGTAGATGAGGCTGGCTGGCTGGAAGGAGGAGGTAGATGAGGCTGGCTCGCTGGAAGGAGGAGGGAGATGAGGCTAGCTGGCTGGCTGGAAGGAGGAGGGAGATGAGGCTAGCTGGCTGGCTGGAAAGAGGAGGTAGATGAGGCTGGCTGGCTGGAAGGAGGAGGTAGATGAGGCTGGCTGGCTGGAAGGAGGAGGTAGATGAGGCTGGCTGGCTGGAAGGAGGAGGGAGATGAGGCTGGCTGGCTGGCTGGCTGGAAGGAGGAGGTAGATGAGGCTGGCTGGCTGGAAGGAGGAGGTAGATGAGGCTGGCTGGCTGGCTGGCTGGAAGGAGGAGGTAGATGAGGCTGGCTGGCTGGAAGGAGGAGGTAGATGAGGCTGGCTGGCTGGTTGGAAGGAGGAGGTAGAAGAGGCTGGCTGGCTGGAAGGAGGAGGTAGATTAGGCTGGCTGGCTGGAAGGAGGATGTAGATGAGGCTGGCTGGCTGGAAGGAGGAGGTAGATATGGCTGGCTGGAAGAAGGAGGTAGATGAGGCTGGCTGGCTGGCTGGAAGGAGGAGGTATATGAGGCTGGCTGGAAGGAGGAGGTAGATGAGGCTGGCTGGCTGGAAGGAGGAGGTAGATGAGGCTGGCTGGCTGGCTGGAAGGAGGAGGGAGATGAGGCTGGCTGGCTGGCTGGAAGGAGGAAGGAGGTGAGGCTGGCTGGCTGGAAGGAGGAGGGAGATGAGGCTGGCTGGCTGGAGGGAGGAGGGAGATGAGGCTGGCTGGCTGGAGGGAGGAGGTAGGTGAGGCTGGCTGGAAGGAAGAGGTATATGAGGCTGGCTGGCTGGCTGGAAGGAAGAGGTAGATGAGGCTGGCTGGCTGGAAGGAGGAGGGTGATGAGGCTGGCTGGCTGGCTGGAAGGAGGAGGTAGATGAGGCTGGCTGGAAGGAGGAGGTAGATGAGGCTGGCTGGCTGGAAGGAGGAGGTAGATGAGGCTGGCTGGCTGGCTGGAAGGAGGAGGGAGATGAGGCTGGCTGGCTGGCTGGAAGGAGGAGGGAGGTGAGGCTGGCTGGCTGGAAGGAGGAGGGAGATGAGGCTGGCTGGCTGGAGGGAGGAGGGAGATGAGGCTGGCTGGCTGGAAGGAGGAGGTAGGTGAGGCTGGCTGGCTGGAAGGAAGAGGTATATGAGGCTGGCTGGCTGGAAGGAGGAGGGAGATGAGGCTGGCTGGCTGGAAGGAGGAGGGAGATGAGGCTGGCTGGCTGGCTGGAAGAAAGGAAGAGGTAGATGAGGCTGGCTGGCTGGAAGGAGGAGGTATATGAGGCTGGCTGGAAGGAGGAGGTAGATGAGGCTGGCTGGCTGAAAGGAGGGGGTAGATGAGGCTGGCTGGCTGGAAGGAGGAGGTAGATGAGGCTGGCTGGCTGGAAGGAGGAGGGAGGTGAGGCTGGCTGGCTGGAAGGAGGAGGGAGATGAGGCTGGCTGGCTGGAAGGAGGAGGGAGATGAGGCTGGCTGGCTGGCTGGAAGGAGGAGGGAGGTGAGGCTGGCTGGCTGGAAGGAGGAGGGAGATGAGGCTGGCTGGCTGGAAGGAGGAGGGAGATGAGGCTGGCTGGCTGGAAGGAGGAGGGAGATGAGGCTGGCTGGCTGGCTGGAAGAAAGGAAGAGGTAGATGAGGCTGGTTGGCTGGAAGGAGGAGGGAGATGAGGCTGGCTGGCTGGCTGGAAGGAGGAGGTAGATGAGGCTGGCTGGAAGGAGGAGGTAGATGAGGCTGGCTGGCTGGAAGGAGGAGGTAGATGTGGCTGGCTGGAAGGAGGAGGTAGATGAGACTGGCTGGCTGGCTGGAAGGAGGAGGTAGATGAGGCTGGCTGGCTGGAAGGAGGAGGTAGATGAGGCTGGCTGGCTGGAAGGAGGAGGGAGGTGAGGCTGGCTGGCTGGAGGGAGGTTGGAGATGAGGCTGGCTGGCTGGAAGGAGGAGGTAGATGAGGCTGGCTGGAAGGAGAAGGTAGATGAGGCTGGCTGGCTGGCTGGAAGGAGAAGGTAGATGAGGCTGGCTGGCTGGAAGGAGGAGGTAGATGAGGCTGGCTGGCTGGAAGGAGGAGGTAGATGTGGCTGGCTGGAAGGAGGAGGTACATGAGGCTGGCTGGCTGGAAGGAGGAGGTAGATGAGGCTGACTGGCTGGAAGGAGGAGGTAGATGAGGCTGGCTGGCTGGAAGGAGGAGGTAGATGAGGCTGGCTGGCTGGAAGGAGGAGGGAGATGAGGCTGGCTGGCTGGAAGGAGGAGGTAGGTGAGGCTGGCTGGAAGGAGGAGGTAGATGAGACTGGCTGGTTGGCTGGAAGGAAGAGGTAGATGAGGCTGGCTGGCTGGAAGGAGGAGGGAGATGAGGCTGGCTGGCTGGCTGGAAGGAGGAGGTAGATGAGGCTGGCTGGAAGGAGAAGGTAGATGAGGCTGGCTGGCTGGAAGGAGGAGGGAGATGAGGCTGGCTGGCTGGCTGGAAGGAGGAGGGAGATGAGGCTGGCTGGCTGGAAGGAGGAGGTAGATGAGTCTGGCTGGCTGGAAGGAGGAGGTAGATGAGGCTGGCTGGCTGGAAGGAGGAGGGAGATGAGGCTGGCTGGCTGGCTGGAAGGAGGAGGGAGGTGAGGCTGGCTGGCTGGAAGGAGGAGGTAGATGAGGCTGGCTGGCTGGAAGGAGGAGGTAGATGAGGCTGGCTGGCTGGAAGGAGGAGGTAGATGAGGCTGGCTGGCTGGAAGGAGGAGGTAGATGAGGCTGGCTGGCTGGCTGGAAGGAGGAGGTAGATGAGGCTGGCTGGAAGGAGCAGGTAGATGAGGCTGGCTCGCTGGAAGGAGGAGGGAGATGAGGCTAGCTGGCTGGCTGGAAGGAGGAGGTAGATGAGGCTGGCTGGCTGGAAGGAGGAGGGAGATGAGGCTGGCTCGCTGGAAGGAGGAGGGAGATGAGGCTAGCTGGCTGGCTGGAAGGAGGAGGTAGATGAGGCTGGCTGGCTGGAAGGAGGAGGTAGATGAGGCTGGCTGGCTGGAAAGAGGAGGTAGATGAGGCTGGCTGGCTGGAAGGAGGAGGTAGATGAGGCTGGCTGGCTGGAAGGAGGAGGTAGATGAGGCTGGCTGGCTGGCTGGCTGGAAGGAGGAGGTAGATGAGGCTGGCTGGCTGGAAGGAGGAGGTAGATGAGGCTGGCTGGCTGGCTGGCTGGAAGGAGGAGGTAGATGAGGCTGGCTGGCTGGAAGGAGGAGGTAGATGAGGCTGGCTGGCTGGCTGGAAGGAGGAGGTAGAAGAGGCTGGCTGGCTGGAAGGAGGAGGTAGATGAGGCTGGCTGGCTGGAAGGAGGAGGTAGATGAGGCTGGCTGGCTGGAAGGAGGAGGTATATGAGGCTGGCTGGAAGGAGGAGGTAGATGAGGCTGGCTGGCTGGAAGGAGGAGGTAGATGAGGCTGGCTGGCTGGCTGGAAGGAGGAGGTAGATGAGGCTGGCTGGCTGGCTGGAAGGAGGAGGGAGGTGAGGCTGGCTGGCTGGAAGGAGGAGGGAGATGAGGCTGGCTGGCTGGAAGGAGGAGGGAGATGAGGCTGGCTGGCTGGCTGGAAGGAGGAGGGAGGTGAGGCTGGCTGGCTGGAAGGAGGAGGGAGATGAGGCTGGCTGGCTGGAGGGAGGAGGGAGATGAGGCTGGCTGGCTGGAAGGAGGAGGTAGGTGAGGCTGGCTGGAAGGAAGAGGTATATGAGGCTGGCTGGCTGGCTGGAAGGAAGAGGTAGATGATGCTGGCTGGCTGGAAGGAGGAGGGTGATGAGGCTGGCTGGCTGGCTGGAAGGAGGAGGTAGATGAGGCTGGCTGGAAGGAGAAGGTAGATGAGGCTGGCTGGCTGGAAGGAGGAGGTAGATGAGGCTGGCTGGCTGAAAGGAGGAGGTAGATGAGGCTGGCTGGCTGGCTGGAAGGAGGAGGTATATGAGGCTGGCTGGAAGGAGGAGGTAGATGAGGCTGGCTGGCTGAAAGGAGGAGGTAGATGAGGCTGGCTGGCTGGCTGGCTGGAAGGAGGAGGTAGATGAGGCTGGCTGGCTGGAAGGAGGAGGGAGGTGAGGCTGGCTGGCTGGAAGGAGGAGGGAGATGAGGCTGGCTGGCTGGAAGGAGGAGGGAGATGAGGCTGGCTGGCTGGCTGGAAGGAGGAGGTAGATGAGGCTGGCTGGCTGGAAGGAGGAGGTAGATGAGGCTGGCTGGCTGGAAGGAGGAGGGAGGTGAGGCTGGCTGGCTGGAAGGAGGAGGGAGATGAGGCTGGCTGGCTGGAAGGAGGAGGTAGATGAGGCTGGCTGGCTGAAAGGAGGAGGTGGATGAGGCTGGCTGGCTGGCTGGAAGGAGGAGGTAGATGAGGCTGGCTGGCTGGAAGGAGGAGGGAGGTGAGGCTGGCTGGCTGGAAGGAGGAGGTAGATGAGGCTGGCTGGAAGGAGGAGGTAGATGAGGCTGGCTGGAAGGAGGAGGGAGATGAGGCTGGCTGGCTGGCTGGAAGGAGGAGGAAGATGAGGCTGGCTGGCTGGAAGGAGGAGGTAGATGAGGCTGGCTGGCTGGAAGGAGGAGGGAGGTGAGGCTGGCTGGCTGGAAGGAGGAGGGAGATGAGGCTGGCTGGCTGGAAGGAGGAGGGAGATGAGGCTGGCTGGCTGGAAGGAGGAGGTAGGTGAGGCTGGCTGGAAGGAGGAGGTAGATGAGGCTGGCTGGCTGGCTGGAAGAAAGGAAGAGGTAGATGAGGCTGGTTGGCTGGAAGGAGGAGGGAGATGAGGCTGGCTGGCTGGCTGGAAGGAGGAGGTAGATGAGGCTGGCTGGCTGGCTGGAAGGAGGAGGTAGATGAGGCTGGCTGGAAGGAGGAGGTAGATGAGTCTGGCTGGCTGGAAGGAGGAGGTAGATGTGGCTGGCTGGAAGGAGGAGGTAGATGAGGCTGGCTGGCTGGAAGGAGGAGGTAGATGAGGCTGGCTGGCTGGAAGGAGGAGGGAGGTGAGGCTGGCTGGCTGGAAGGAGGAGGGAGATGAGGCTGGCTGGCTGGAAGGAGGAGGGAGATGAGGCTGGCTGGCTGGCTGGCTGGAAGGAGGAGGTAGATGAGGCTGGCTGGCTGGAAGGAGGAGGTAGATGAGGCTGGCTGGCTGGAAGGAGGAGGGAGGTGAGGCTGGCTGGCTGGAAGGAGGAGTGAGATGAGGCTGGCTGGCTGGAAGGAGGAGGGAGATGAGGCTGGCTGGCTGGAAGGAGGAGGTAGGTGAGGCTGGCTGGAAGGAGGAGGTAGATGAGGCTGGCTGGCTGGAAGGAGGAGGGAGGTGAGGCTGGCTGGCTGGAAGGAGGAGGTAGATGAGGCTGGCTGGCTGGAAGGAGGAGGGAGGTGAGGCTGGCTGGCTGGAAGGAGGAGTGAGATGAGGCTGGCTGGCTGGAAGGAGGAGGGAGATGAGGCTGGCTGGCTGGAAGGAGGAGGTAGGTGAGGCTGGCTGGAAGGAGGAGGTAGATGAGGCTGGCTGGCTGGCTGGAAGAAAGGAAGAGGTAGATGAGGCTGGCTGGCTGGAAGGAGGAGGTAGATGAGGCTGGCTGGAAGGAGGAGGTAGATGAGGCTGGCTGGCTGGAAGGAGGAGGTAGATGTGGCTGGCTGGAAGGAGGAGGTAGATGAGGCTGGCTGGCTGGCTGGAAGGAGGAGGTATATGAGGCTGGCTGGAAGGAGGAGGTAGATGAGGCTGGCTGGAAGGAGGAGGTAGATGAGGCTGGCAGGCTGGAAGGAGGAGGTAGATGAGGCTGGCTGGCTGGAAGGAGGAGGGAGGTGAGGCTGGCTGGCTGGAAGGAGGAGGGAGATGTGGCTGGCTGGCTGGAGGGAGGTTGGAGATGAGGCTGGCTGGCTGAAAGGAGGAGGTAGATGTGGCTGGCTGGAAGGAGGAGGTAGATGAGGCTGGCTGGAAGGAGGAGGTAGATGAGGCTGGCTGGCTGGAAGGAGGAGGGAGGTGAGGCTGGCTGGCTGGAAGGAGGAGGGAGATGAGGCTGGCTGGCTGGAAGGAGGAGGGAGATGAGGCTGGCTGGCTGGCTGGAAGGAGGAGGTAGATGAGGCTGGCTGGCTGGAAGGAGGAGGTAGATGAGGCTGGCTGGCTGGAAGGAGGAGGGAGGTGAGGCTGGCTGGCTGGAAGGAGGAGGGAGATGAGGCTGGCTGGCTGGAAGGAGGAGGTAGATGAGGCTGGCTGGCTGAAAGGAGGAGGTGGATGAGGCTGGCTGGCTGGCTGGAAGGAGGAGGTAGATGAGGCTGGCTGGCTGGAAGGAGGAGGGAGGTGAGGCTGGCTGGCTGGAAGGAGGAGGGAGATGAGGCTGGCTGGCTGGAAGGAGGAGGGAGATGAGGCTGGCTGGCTGGCTGGAAGGAGGAGGAAGATGAGGCTGGCTGGCTGGAAGGAGGAGGTAGATGAGGCTGGCTGGCTGGAAGGAGGAGGGAGGTGAGGCTGGCTGGCTGGAAGGAGGAGGGAGATGAGGCTGGCTGGCTGGAAGGAGGAGGGAGATGAGGCTGGCTGGAAGGAGGAGGTAGATGAGGCTGGCTGGCTGGCTGGAAGAAAGGAAGAGGTAGATGAGGCTGGTTGGCTGGAAGGAGGAGGGAGATGAGGCTGGCTGGCTGGCTGGAAGGAGGAGGTAGATGAGGCTGGCTGGCTGGCTGGAAGGAGGAGGTAGATGAGGCTGGCTGGAAGGAGGAGGTAGATGAGTCTGGCTGGCTGGAAGGAGGAGGTAGATGTGGCTGGCTGGAAGGAGGAGGTAGATGAGGCTGGCTGGCTGGAAGGAGGAGGTAGATGAGGCTGGCTGGCTGGAAGGAGGAGGGAGGTGAGGCTGGCTGGCTGGAAGGAGGAGGTAGATGAGGCTGGCTGGCTGGAAGGAGGAGGGAGGTGAGGCTGGCTGGCTGGAAGGAGGAGTGAGATGAGGCTGGCTGGCTGGAAGGAGGAGGGAGATGAGGCTGGCTGGCTGGAAGGAGGAGGTAGGTGAGGCTGGCTGGAAGGAGGAGGTAGATGAGGCTGGCTGGCTGGCTGGAAGAAAGGAAGAGGTAGATGAGGCTGGTTGGCTGGAAGGAGGAGGGAGATGAGGCTGGCTGGCTGGCTGGAAGGAGGAGGTAGATGAGGCTGGCTGGCTGGAAGGAGGAGGTAGATGAGGCTGGCTGGCTGGAAGGAGGAGGTAGATGAGGCTGGCTGGCTGGAAGGAGGAGGTAGATGAGGCTGGCTGGCTGGAAGGAGGAGGGAGGTGAGGCTGGCTGGCTGGAAGGAGGAGTGAGATGAGGCTGGCTGGCTGGAAGGAGGAGGGAGATGAGGCTGGCTGGCTGGAAGGAGGAGGTAGGTGAGGCTGGCTGGAAGGAGGAGGTAGATGAGGCTGGCTGGCTGGCTGGAAGAAAGGAAGAGGTAGATGAGGCTGGTTGGCTGGAAGGAGGAGGGAGATGAGGCTGGCTGGCTGGCTGGAAGGAGGAGGTAGATGAGGCTGGCTGGAAGGAGGAGGTAGATGAGGCTGGCTGGCTGGAAGGAGGAGGTAGATGTGGCTGGCTGGAAGGAGGAGGTAGATGAGGCTGGCTGGCTGGCTGGAAGGAGGAGGTATATGAGGCTGGCTGGAAGGAGGAGGTAGATGAGGCTGGCTGGAAGGAGGAGGTAGATGAGGCTGGCAGGCTGGAAGGAGGAGGTAGATGAGGCTGGCTGGCTGGAAGGAGGAGGGAGGTGAGGCTGGCTGGCTGGAAGGAGGAGGGAGATGTGGCTGGCTGGCTGGAGGGAGGTTGGAGATGAGGCTGGCTGGCTGAAAGGAGGAGGTAGATGTGGCTGGCTGGAAGGAGGAGGTAGATGAGGCTGGCTGGCTGGCTGGAAGGAGGAGGTATATGAGGCTGGCTGGAAGGAGGAGGTAGATGAGGCTGGCTGGCTGGAAGGAGGAGGTAGATGAGGCTGGCTGGCTGGCTGGAAGGAGGAGGTAGATGAGGCTGGCTGGCTGGAAGGAGGAGGGAGGTGAGGCTGGCTGGCTGGAAGGAGGAGGGAGATGAGGCTGGCTGGCTGGAAGGAGGAGGGAGATGAGGCTGGCTGCCTGGCTGGAAGGAGGAGGTAGATGAGGCTGGCTGGCTGGAAGGAGGAGGGAGGTGAGGCTGGCTGGCTGGAAGGAGGAGGGAGATGAGGCTGGCTGGCTGGAAGGAGGAGGGAGATGAGGCTGGCTGGCTGGAAGGAGGAGGTAGGTGAGGCTGGCTGGAAGGAGGAGGTAGATGAGGCTGGCTGGCTGGCTGGAAGAAAGGAAGAGGTAGATGAGGCTGGTTGGCTGGAAGGAGGAGGGAGATGAGGCTGGCTGGCTGGCTGGAAGGAGGAGGTAGATGAGGCTGGCTGGAAGGAGGAGGTAGATGAGGCTGGCTGGCTGGAAGGAGGAGGTAGATGTGGCTGGCTGGAAGGAGGAGGTAGATGAGACTGGCTGGCTGGCTGGAAGGAGGAGGTAGATGAGGCTGGCTGGCTGGAAGGAGGAGGGAGGTGAGGCTGGCTGGCTGGAAGGAGGAGGGAGATGTGGCTGGCTGGCTGGAGGGAGGTTGGAGATGAGGCTGGCTGGCTGAAAGGAGGAGGTAGATGTGGCTGGCTGGAAGGAGGAGGTAGATGAGGCTGGCTGGCTGGCTGGAAGGAGGAGGTATATGAGGCTGGCTGGAAGGAGGAGGTAGATGAGGCTGGCTGGCTGGAAGGAGGAGGTAGATGAGGCTGGCTGGCTGGCTGGAAGGAGGAGGTAGATGAGGCTGGCTGGCTGGAAGGAGGAGGGAGGTGAGGCTGGCTGGCTGGAAGGAGGAGGGAGATGAGGCTGGCTGGCTGGAAGGAGGAGGGAGATGAGGCTGGCTGCCTGGCTGGAAGGAGGAGGTAGATGAGGCTGGCTGGCTGGCTGGAAGGAGGACGTAGATGAGGCTGGCTGGCTGGAAGGAGGAGGGAGGTGAGGCTGGCTGGCTGGAAGGAGGAGGGAGATGAGGCTGTCTGGCTGGAAGGAGGAGGGAGATGAGGCTGGCTGGCTGGAAGGAGGAGGTAGATGAGGCTGGCTGGCTGGCTGGAAGGAGGAGGTAGATGAGGCTGGCTGGCTGGAAGGAGGAGGGAGGTGAGGCTGGCTGGCTGGAAGGAGGAGGGAGATGAGGCTGGCTGGCTGGAAGGAGGAGGGAGATGAGGCTGGCTGGCTGGCTGGAAGGAGGAGGTAGATGAGGCTGGCTGGCTGGAAGGAGGAGGTAGATGAGGCTGGCTGGCTGGAAGGAGGAGGGAGGTGAGGCTGGCTGGCTGGAAGGAGGAGGGAGATGAGGCTGGCTGGCTGGAAGGAGGAGGGAGATGAGGCTGGCTGGCTGGAAGGAGGAGGTAGGTGAGGCTGCCTGGAAGGAGGAGGTAGATGAGGCTGGCTGGCTGGCTGGAAGAAAGGAAGAGGTAGATGAGGCTGGTTGGCTGGAAGGAGGAGGGAGATGAGGCTGGCTGGCTGGAAGGAGGAGGTAGATGAGGCTGGCTGGCTGGAAGGAGGAGGTAGATGTGGCTGGCTGGAAGGAGGAGGTAGATGAGGCTGACTGGCTGGAAGGAGGAGGTAGATGAGGCTGGCTGGCTGGAAGGAGGAGGTAGATGAGGCTGGCTGGCTGGAAGGAGGAGGGAGATGAGGCTGGCTGGCTGGAAGGAGGAGGGAGATGAGGCTGGCTGGCTGGAAGGAGGAGGTAGGTGAGGCTGGCTGGAAGGAGGAGGTAGATGAGGCTGGCTGGTTGGCTGGAAGGAAGAGGTAGATGAGGCTGGCTGGCTGGAAGGAGGAGGGAGATGAGGCTGGCTGGCTGGCTGGAAGGAGGAGGTAGATGAGGCTGGCTGGAAGGAGAAGGTAGATGAGGCTGGCTGGCTGGAAGGAGGAGGGAGATGAGGCTGGCTGGCTGGCTGGCTGGAAGGAGGAGGTAGATGAGGCTGGCTGGCTGGAAAGAGGAGGTAGATGAGCCTGGCTGGCTGGAAGGAGGAGGTAGATGAGGCTGGCTGGCTGGAAGGAGGAGGGAGATGAGGCTGGCTCGCTGGAAGGAGGAGGGAGATGAGGCTGGCTGGCTGGCTGGAAGGAGGAGGGAGGTGAGGCTGGCTAGCTGGAAGGAGGAGGTAGATGAGGCTGGCTGGCTGGAAGGAGGAGGTAGATGAGGCTGGCTGGCTGGAAGGAGGAGGTAGATGAGGCTGGCTGGCTGGAAGGAGGAGGTAGATGAGGCTGGCTGGCTGGCTGGAAGGAGGAGGTAGATGAGGCTGGCTGGAAGGAGAAGGTAGATGAGGCTGGCTGGCTGGAAGGAGCAGGTAGATGAGGCTGGCTGGCTGGAAGGAGGAGGTAGATGAGGCTGGCTGGCTGGAAGGAGGAGGGAGATGAGGCTGGCTCGCTGGAAGGAGGAGGGAGATGAGGCTAGCTGGCTGGCTGGAAGGAGGAGGTAGATGAGGCTGGCTGGCTGGAAGGAGGAGGTAGATGAGGCTGGGTGGCTGGAAAGAGGAGGTAGATGAGGCTGGCTGGCTGGAAGGAGGAGGTAGATGAGGCTGGCTGGCTGGAAGGAGGAGGTAGATGAGGCTGGCTGGCTGGCTGGCTGGAAGGAGGAGGTAGATGAGGCTGGCTGGCTGGAAGGAGGAGGTAGATGAGGCTGGCTGGCTGGCTGGCTGGAAGGAGGAGGTAGATGAGGCTGGCTGGCTGGAAGGAGGAGGTAGATGAGGCTGGCTGGCTGGCTGGAAGGAGGAGGTAGAAGAGGCTGGCTGGCTGGAAGGAGGAGGTAGATGAGGCTGGCTGGCTGGAAGGAGGAGGTAGATGTGGCTGGCTGGAAGGAGGAGGTAGATGAGGCTGGCTGGCTGGCTGGAAGGAGGAGGTATATGAGGCTGGCTGGAAGGAGGAGGTAGATGAGGCTGGCTGGCTGGAAGGAGGAGGTAGATGAGGCTGGCTGGCTGGCTGGAAGGAGGAGGGAGGTGAGGCTGGCTGGCTGGAAGGAGGAGGGAGATGAGGCTGGCTGGCTGGAAGGAGGAGGGAGATGAGGCTGGCTGGCTGGCTGGAAGGAGGAGGTAGAAGAGGCTGGCTGGCTGGAAGGAGGAGGTAGATGAGGCTGGCTGGCTGGAAGGAGGAGGTAGATGAGGCTGGCTGGCTGGAAGGAGGAGGTAGATGTGGCTGGCTGGAAGGAGGAGGTAGATGAGGCTGGCTGGCTGGCTGGAAGGAGGAGGTATATGAGGCTGGCTGGAAGGAGGAGGTAGATGAGGCTGGCTGGCTGGAAGGAGGAGGTAGATGAGGCTGGCTGGCTGGCTGGAAGGAGGAGGTAGATGAGGCTGGCTGGCTGGAAGGAGGAGGGAGGTGAGGCTGGCTGGCTGGAAGGAGGAGGGAGATGAGGCTGGCTGGCTGGAAGGAGGAGGGAGATGAGGCTGGCTGGCTGGAAGGAGGAGGTAGGTGAGGCTGGCTGGAAGGAGGAGGTAGATGAGGCTGGCTGGCTGGCTGGAAGAAAGGAAGAGGTAGATGAGGCTGGTTGGCTGGAAGGAGGAGGGAGATGAGGCTGGCTGGCTGGCTGGAAGGAGGAGGTAGATGAGGCTGGCTGGAAGGAGGAGGTAGATGAGTCTGGCTGGCTGGAAGGAGGAGGTAGATGTGGCTGGCTGGAAGGAGGAGGTAGATGAGGCTGGCTGGCTGGCTGGAAGGAGGAGGTATATGAGGCTGGCTTGAAGGAGGAGGTAGATGAGGCTGGCTGGCTGGAAGGAGGAGGTAGATGAGGCTGGCTGGCTGGAAGGAGGAGGGAGGTGAGGCTGGCTGGCTGGAAGGAGGAGGGAGATGTGGCTGGCTGGCTGGAGGGAGGTTGGAGATGAGGCTGGCTGGCTGGAAGGAGGAGGTAGGTGAGGCTGGCTGGAAGGAAGAGGTATATGAGGCTGGCTGGCTGGAAGGAAGAGGTAGATGAGGCTGGCTGGCTGGCTGGAAGGAGGAGGGAGATGAGGCTGGCTGGCTGGCTGGAAGGAGGAGGTAGATGAGGCTGGCTGGCTGGAAGGAGGAGGTAGATGAGTCTGGCTGGCTGGAAGGAGGAGGTAGATGAGGCTGGCTGGCTGGAAGGAGGAGGGAGATGAGGCTGGCTCGCTGGAAGGAGGAGGGAGATGAGGCTGGCTGGCTGGCTGGAACGAGGAGGGAGGTGAGGCTGGCTGGCTGGAAGGAGGAGGTAGATGAGGCTGGCTGGCTGGCTGGAAGGAGGAGGTAGATGAGGCTGGCTGGCTGGAAGGAGGAGGTAGATGAGGCTGGCTGGCTGGAAGGAGGAGGGAGATGAGGCTAGCTGGCTTTCTGGAAGGAGGAGGGATATGAGGCTAGCTGGCTGGCTGGAAGGAGGAGGTAGATGAGGCTGGCTGGCTGGAAGGAGGAGGTAGATGAGGCTGGCTGGCTGGCTGGCTGGAAGGAGGAGGTAGATGAGGCTGGCTGGCTGGAAGGAGGAGGTAGATGAGGCTGGCTGGCTGGCTGGCTGGAAGGAGGAGGTAGATGAGGCTGGCTGGCTGGAAGGAGGAGGTAGATGAGGCTGGCTGGCTGGCTGGAAGGAGGAGGTAGAAGAGGCTGGCTGGCTGGAAGGAGGAGGTAGATGAGGCTGGCTGGCTGGAAGGAGGAGGGAGGTGAGGCTGGCTGGCTGGAAGGAGGAGGGAGATGAGGCTGGCTGGCTGGAGGGAGGAGGGAGATGAGGCTGGCTGGCTGGAAGGAGGAGGTAGGTGAGGCTGGCTGGAAGGAAGAGGTATATGAGGCTGGCTGGCTGGCTGGAAGGAAGAGGTAGATGAGGCTGGCTGGCTGGAAGGAGGAGGGAGATGAGGCTGGCTGGCTGGCTGGAAGGAGGAGGTAGATGAGGCTGGCTGGAAGGAGAAGGTAGATGAGGCTGGCTGGCTGGAAGGAGGAGGTAGATGAGGCTGGCTGGCTGAAAGGAGGAGGTAGATGTGGCTGGCTGGAAGGAGGAGGTAGATGAGGCTGGCTGGCTGGCTGGAAGGAGGAGGTATATGAGGCTGGCTGGAAGGAGGAGGTAGATGAGGCTGGCTGGCTGGAAGGAGGAGGTAGATGAGGCTGGCTGGCTGGCTGGAAGGAGGAGGTAGATGAGGCTGGCTGGCTGGAAGGAGGAGGGAGGTGAGGCTGGCTGGCTGGAAGGAGGAGGGAGATGAGGCTCGCTGGCTGGAAGGAGGAGGGAGATGAGGCTGGCTGGCTGGCTGGAAGGAGGAGGTAGATGAGGCTGGCTGGCTGGAAGGAGGAGGTAGATGAGGCTGGCTGGCTGGAAGGAGGAGGGAGGTGAGGCTGGCTGGCTGGAAGGAGGAGGGAGATGAGGCTGGCTGGCTGGAAGGAGGAGGGAGATGAGGCTGGCTGGCTGGAAGGAGGAGGTAGGTGAGGCTGGCTGGAAGGAGGAGGTAGATGAGGCTGGCTGGCTGGCTGGAAGAAAGGAAGAGGTAGATGAGGCTGGTTGGCTGGAAGGAGGAGGGAGATGAGGCTGGCTGGCTGGTTGGAAGGAGGAGAAAGATGAGGCTGGCTGGAAGGAGAAGGTAGATGAGGCTCTCTGGCTGGAAGGAGAAGGTAGATGTGGCTGGCTGGAAGGAGGAGGTAGATGAGGCTGGCTGGCTGGCTGGAAGGAGGAGGTAGATGAGGCTGGCTGGAAGGAGGAGGTAGATGAGGCTGGCTGGCTGGAAGGAGGAGGTAGATGAGGCTGGCTGGGTGGAAGGAAGAGGGAGATGAGGCTGGCTGGCTGGAAGGAGGAGGGATATGAGGCTGGCTGGCTGGAGGGAGGAGGGAGATGAGGCTGGCTGGCTGGAAGGAGGAGGTAGGTGAGGCTGGCTGGAAGGAAGAGGTATATGAGGCTGGCTGGCTGGCTGGAAGGAAGAGGTAGATGAGGCTGGCTGGCTGGAAGGAGGAGGGAGATGAGGCTGGCTGGCTGGCTGGAAGGAGGAGGTAGATGAGGCTGGCTGGAAGGAGAAGGTAGATGAGGCTGGCTGGCTGGAAGGAGGAGGTAGATGAGGCTGGCTGGCTGAAAGGAGGAGGTAGATGTGGCTGGCTGGAAGGAGGAGGTAGATGAGGCTGGCTGGCTGGCTGGAAGGAGGAGGTATATGAGGCTGGCTGGAAGGAGGAGGTAGATGAGGCTGGCTGGCTGGAAGGAGGAGGTAGATGAGGCTGGCTGGCTGGCTGGAAGGAGGACGTAGATGAGGCTGGCTGGCTGGAAGGAGGAGGGAGATGAGGCTGGCTGGCTGGAAGGAGGAGGGAGATGAGGCTGGCTGGCTGGCTGGAAGGAGGAGGTAGATGAGGCTGGCTGGAAGGAGGAGGTAGATGAGGCTGGCTGGCTGGCTGGAAGGAGGAGGTATATGAGGCTGGCTGGAAGGAGGAGGTAGATGAGGCTGGCTGGCTGGAAGGAGGAGGTAGATGAGGCTGGCTGGCTGGAAGGAGGAGGTAGATGAGGCTGGCTGGCTGGAAGGAGGAGGTAGATGAGGCTGGCTGGCTGGAAGGAGGAGGGAGATGAGGCTGGCTGGCTGGAAGGAGGAGGTAGGTGAGGCTGGCTGGAAGGAAGAGGTATATGAGGCTGGCTGGCTGGAAGGAAGAGGTAGATGAGGCTGGCTGGCTGGAAGGAGGAGGTAGGTGAGGCTGGCTGGAAGGAAGAGGTATATGAGGCTGGCTGGCTGGCTGGAAGGAAGAGGTAGATGAGGCTGGCTGGCTGGAAGGAGGAGGGAGATGAGGCTGGCTGGCTGGCTGGAAGGAGGAGGTAGATGAGGCTGGCTGGCTGGAAGGAGGAGGGAGGTGAGGCTGGCTGGCTGGAAGGAGGAGGGAGATGAGGCTGGCTGGCTGGAAGGAGGAGGGAGATGAGGCTGGCTGGCTGGAAGGAGGAGGGAGATGAGGCTGTCTGGCTGGAAGGAGGAGGGAGATGAGGCTGGCTGGCTGGAAGGAGGAGGGAGATGAGGCTGGCTGGCTGGAAGGAGGAGGTAGATGAGGCTGGCTGGCTGGAAGGAGGAGGGAGGTGAGGCTGGCTGGCTGGAAGGAGGAGGGAGATGAGGGTGGCTGGCTGGAAGGAGGAGGGAGATGAGGCTGGCTGGCTGGCTGGAAGGAGGAGGTAGATGAGGCTGGCTGGAAGGAGAAGGTAGATGAGGCTGGCTGGCTGGAAGGAGGAGGTAGATGTGGCTGGCTGGAAGGAGGAGGTAGATGAGGCTGGCTGGCTGGCTGGAAGGAGGAGGTATATGAGGCTGGCTGGCTGGCTGGAAGGAGGAGGTAGATGAGGCTGGCTGGCTGGAAGGAGGAGGTAGATGAGGCTGGCTGGCTGGAAGGAGGAGGTAGATGAGGCTGGCTGGCTGGAAGGAAGAGGGAGATGAGGCTGGCTGGCTGGAAGGAGGAGGGAGATGAGGCTGGCTGGCTGGAGGGAGGAGGGAGATGAGGCTGGCTGGCTGGAAGGAGGAGGTAGGTGAGGCTGGCTGGAAGGAAGAGGTATATGAGGCTGGCTGGCTGGCTGGCTGGAAGGAAGAGGTAGATGAGGCTGGCTGGCTGGAAGGAGGAGGGAGATGAGGCTGGCTGGCTGGCTGGAAGGAGGAGGTAGATGAGGCTGGCTGGAAGGAGAAGGTAGATGAGGCTGGCTGGCTGGAAGGAGGAGGTAGATGAGGCTGGCTGGCTGAAAGGAGGAGGTAGATGTGGCTGGCTGGAAGGAGGAGGTAGATGAGGCTGGCTGGCTGGCTGGAAGGAGGAGGTATATGAGGCTGGCTGGAAGGAGGAGGTAGATGAGGCTGGCTGGCTGGAAGGAGGAGGTAGATGAGGCTGGCTGGCTGGCTGGAAGGAGGACGTAGATGAGGCTGGCTGGCTGGAAGGAGGAGGGAGGTGAGGCTGGCTGGCTGGAAGGAGGAGGGAGATGAGGCTGTCTGGCTGGAAGGAGGAGGGAGATGAGGCTGGCTGGCTGGAAGGAGGAGGGAGATGAGGCTGGCTGGCTGGCTGGAAGGAGGAGGTAGATGAGGCTGGCTGGCTGGCTGGAAGGAGGAGGTAGATGAGGCTGGCTGGCTGGAAGGAGGAGGGAGGTGAGGCTGGCTGGCTGGAAGGAGGAGGGAGATGAGGCTGGCTGGCTGGAAGGAGGAGGGAGATGAGGCTGGCTGGCTGGCTGGAAGGAGGAGGGAGATGAGGCTGGCTGGCTGGCTGGAAGAAAGGAAGAGGTAGATGAGGCTGGTTGGCTGGAAGGAGGAGGGAGATGAGGCTGGCTGGCTGGCTGGAAGGAGGAGGTAGATGAGGCTGGCTGGAAGGAGGAGGGAGATGAGGCTGGCTGGCTGGAAGGAGGAGGGAGATGAGGCTGGCTGGCTGGAAGGAGGAGGTAGATGAGGCTGGCTGGCTGGCTGGAAGGAGGAGGTAGATGAGGCTGGCTGGCTGGAAGGAGGAGGGAGGTGAGGCTGGCTGGCTGGAAGGAGGAGGGAGATGAGGCTGGCTGGCTGGCTGGAAGGAGGAGGTATATGAGGCTGGCTGGAAGGAGGAGGTAGATGAGGCTGGCTGGCTGGCTGGAAGAAAGGAAGAGGTAGATGAGGCTGGTTGGCTGGAAGGAGGAGGGAGATGAGGCTGGCTGGCTGGCTGGAAGGAGGAGGTAGATGAGGCTGGCTGGAAGGAGGAGGTAGATGAGGCTGGCTGGCTGGAAGGAGGAGGTAGATGTGGCTGGCTGGAAGGAGGAGGTAGATGAGGCTGGCTGGCTGGCTGGAAGGAGGAGGTATATGAGGCTGGCTGGAAGGAGGAGGTAGATGAGGCTGGCTGGCTGCAAGGAGGAGGTAGATGAGGCTGGCTGGCTGGAAGGAGGAGGGAGGTGAGGCTGGCTGGCTGGAAGGAGGAGGTAGATGAGTCTGGCTGGCTGGAAGGAGGAGGTAGATGAGGCTGGCTGGCTGGAAGGAGGAGGGAGATGAGGCTGGCTCGCTGGAAGGAGGAGGGAGATGAGGCTGGCTGGCTGGCTGGAAGGAGGAGGGAGGTGAGGCTGGCTGGCTGGAAGGAGGAGGTAGATGAGGCTGGCTGGCTGGAAGGAGGAGGTAGATGAGGCTGGCTGGCTGGAAGGAGGAGGGAGATGAGGCTGGCTGGAAGGAAGAGGTATATGAGGCTGGCTGGCTGGCTGGCTGGAAGGAAGAGGTAGATGAGGCTGGCTGGCTGGAAGGAGGAGGGAGATGAGGCTGGCTGGCTGGCTGGAAGGAGGAGGTAGATGAGGCTGGCTGGAAGGAGGAGGTAGATGAGGCTGGCTGGAAGGAGAAGGTAGATGAGGCTGGTTGGCTGGCTGGAAGGAGGAGGTAGATGAGGCTGGCTGGCTGGCTGGAGGGAGGACGTAGATGAGGCTGGCTGGAAGGAGGAGGTAGATGAGGCTGGCTGGCTGGAAGGAGGAGGTAGATGAGGCTGGCTGGCTGGAAGGAGGAGGGAGGTGAGGCTGGCTGGCTGGAAGGAGGAGGGAGATGAGGCTGGCTGGCTGGAAGGAGGAGGGAGATGAGGCTGGCTGGCTGGCTGGAAGGAGGAGGTAGATGAGGCTGGCTGGCTGGAAGGAGGAGGGAGGTGAGGCTGGCTGGCTGGAAGGAGGAGGGAGATGAGGCTGGCTGGCTGGAAGGAAGAGGGAGATGAGGCTGGCTGGCTGGAAGGAGGAGGTAGGTGAGGCTGGCTGGAAGGAGGAGGTAGATGAGGCTGGCTGGCTGGCTGGAAGAAAGGAAGAGGTAGATGAGGCTGGTTGGCTGGAAGGAGGAGGGAGATGAGGCTGGCTGGCTGGAAGGAGGAGGTAGATGAGGCTGGCTGGAAGGAGGAGGTAGATGAGGCTGGCTGGCTGGAAGGAGGAGGTAGATGTGGCTGGCTGGAAGGAGGAGGTAGATGAGGCTGGCTGGCTGGCTGGAAGGAGGAGGTATATGAGGCTGGCTGGAAGGAGGAGGTAGATGAGGCTGGCTGGCTGGAAGGAGGAGGTAGATGAGGCTGGCTGGAAGGAGGAGGGAGGTGAGGCTGGCTGGCTGGAAGGAGGAGGTAGATGAGTCTGGCTGGCTGGAAGGAGGAGGTAGATGAGGCTGGCTGGCTGGAAGGAGGAGGGAGATGAGGCTGGCTCGCTGGAAGGAGGAGGGAGATGAGGCTGGCTGGCTGGCTGGAAGGAGGAGGGAGGTGAGGCTGGCTGGCTGGAAGGAGGAGGTAGATGAGGCTGGCTGGCTGGAAGGAGGAGGTAGATGAGGCTGGCTGGCTGGAAGGAGGAGGGAGATGAGGCTGGCTGGCTGGAAGGAGGAGGTAGGTGAGGCTGGCTGGAAGGAAGAGGTATATGAGGCTGGCTGGCTGGAAGGAAGAGGTAGATGAGGCTGGCTGGCTGGAAGGAGGAGGTAGGTGAGGCTGGCTGGAAGGAAGAGGTATATGAGGCTGGCTGGCTGGCTGGAAGGAAGAGGTAGATGAGGCTGGCTGGCTGGAAGGAGGAGGTAGATGAGTCTGGCTGGCTGGAAGGAGGAGGTAGATGAGGCTGGCTGGCTGGAAGGAGGAGGGAGATGAGGCTGGCTCGCTGGAAGGAGGAGGGAGATGAGGCTGGCTGGCTGGCTGGAAGGAGGAGGGAGGTGAGGCTGGCTGGCTGGAAGGAGGAGGTAGATGAGGCTGGCTGGCTGGAAGGAGGAGGTAGATGAGGCTGGCTGGCTGGAAGGAGGAGGTAGATGAGGCTGGCTGGCTGGCTGGAAGGAGGAGGTAGATGAGGCTGGCTGGAAGAAGAAGGTAGATGAGGCTGGCTGGCTGGAAGGAGGAGGTAGATGAGGCTGGCTGGCTGGAAGGAGGAGGTAGATGAGGCTGGCTGGCTGGAAGGAGGAGGGAGATGAGGCTGGCTCGCTGGAAGGAGGAGGGAGATGAGGCTAGCTGGCTGGCTGGAAGGAGGAGGGATATGAGGCTAGCTGGCTGGCTGGAAGGAGGAGGTAGATGAGGCTGGCTGGCTGGAAGGAGGAGGTAGATGAGGCTGGCTGGCTGGAAGGAAGAGGGAGATGAGGCTGGCTGGCTGGAAGGAGGAGGGAGATGAGGCTGGCTGGCTGGAGGGAGGAGGGAGATGAGGCTGGCTGGCTGGAAGGAGGAGGTAGGTGAGGCTGGCTGGAAGGAAGAGGTATATGAGGCTGGCTGGCTGGCTGGCTGGAAGGAAGAGGTAGATGAGGCTGGCTGGCTGGAAGGAGGAGGGAGATGAGGCTGGCTGGCTGGCTGGAAGGAGGAGGTAGATGAGGCTGGCTGGAAGGAGAAGGTAGATGAGGCTGGCTGGCTGGAAGGAGGAGGTAGATGAGGCTGGCTGGCTGAAAGGAGGAGGTAGATGTGGCTGGCTGGAAGGAGGAGGTAGATGAGGCTGGCTGGCTGGCTGGAAGGAGGAGGTATATGAGGCTGGCTGGAAGGAGGAGGTAGATGAGGCTGGCTGGCTGGAAGGAGGAGGTAGATGAGGCTGGCTGGCTGGCTGGAAGGAGGACGTAGATGAGGCTGGCTGGCTGGAAGGAGGAGGGAGGTGAGGCTGGCTGGCTGGAAGGAGGAGGGAGATGAGGCTGTCTGGCTGGAAGGAGGAGGGAGATGAGGCTGGCTGGCTGGAAGGAGGAGGTAGATGAGGCTGGCTGGCTGGCTGGAAGGAGGAGGTAGATGAGGCTGGCTGGCTGGAAGGAGGAGGGAGGTGAGGCTGGCTGGCTGGAAGGAGGAGGGAGATGAGGCTGGCTGGCTGGAAGGAGGAGGGAGATGAGGCTGGCTGGCTGGCTGGAAGGAGGAGGTAGATGAGGCTGGCTGCCTGGAAGGAGGAGGTAGATGAGGCTGGCTGGCTGGAAGGAGGAGGGAGGTGAGGCTGGCTGGCTGGAAGGAGGAGGGAGATGAGGCTGGCTGGCTGGAAGGAGGAGGGAGATGAGGCTGGCTGGCTGGAAGGAGGAGGTAGGTGAGGCTGGCTGGAAGGAGGAGGTAGATGAGGCTGGCTGGCTGGAAGAAAGGAAGAGGTAGATGAGGCTGGTTGGCTGGAAGGAGGAGGGAGATGAGGCTGGCTGGCTGGCTGGAAGGAGGAGGTAGATGAGCCTGGCTGGAAGGAGGAGGTAGATGAGGCTGGCTGGCTGGAAGGAGGAGGTAGATGTGGCTGGCTGGAAGGAGGAGGTAGATGAGGCTGGCTGGCTGGCTGGAAGGAGGAGGTATATGAGGCTGGCTGGAAGGAGGAGGTAGATGAGGCTGGCTGGCTGGAAGGAGGAGGTAGATGAGGCTGGCTGGCTGGAAGGAGGAGGGAGGTGAGGCTGGCTGGCTGGAAGGAGGAGGTAGATGAGTCTGGCTGGCTGGAAGGAGGAGGTAGATGAGGCTGGCTGGCTGGAAGGAGGAGGGAGATGAGGCTGGCTCGCTGGAAGGAGGAGGGAGATGAGGCTGGCTGGCTGGCTGGAAGGAGGAGGGAGCTGAGGCTGGCTGGCTGGAAGGAGGAGGGAGATGAGGCTGGCTGGCTGGCTGGAAGGAGGAGGTAGATGAGGCTGGCTGGAAGGAGGAGGTAGATGAGGCTGGCTGGCTGGCTGGAAGGAGGAGGTATATGAGGCTGGCTGGGAGGAGGAGGTAGATGAGGCTGGCTGGCTGGAAGGAGGAGGTAGATGAGGCTGGCTGGCTGGCTGGAAGGAGGAGGTAGATGAGGCTGGCTGGCTGGAAGGAGGAGGGAGGTGAGGCTGGCTGGCTGGAAGGAGGAGGGAGGTGAGGCTGGCTGGCTGGAAGGAGGAGGTAGATGAGGCTGGCTGGCTGGAAGGAGGAGGTAGATGAGGCTGGCTGGCTGAAAGGAGGAGGGAGATGAGGCTGGCTGGCTGGAAGGAGGAGGGAGATGAGGCTGGCTGGCTGGAAGGAGGAGGGAGATGAGGCTGGCTGGCTGGAAGGAGGAGGTAGGTGAGGCTGGCTGGCTGGCTGGAAGAAAGGAGGAGGGAGATGAGGCTGGCTGGCTGGAAGGAGGAGGTAGATGAGTCTGGCTGCCTGGAAGGAGGAGGTAGATGAGGCTGGCTGGCTGGAAGGAGGAGGGAGATGAGGCTGGCTCGCTGGAAGGAGGAGGGAGATGAGGCTGGCTGGCTGGCTGGAAGGAGGAGGGAGGTGAGGCTGGCTGGCTGGAAGGAGGAGGTAGATGAGGCTGGCTGGCTGGAAGGAAGAGGGAGATGAGGCTGGCTGGCTGGAAGGAGGAGGGAGATGAGGCTGGCTGGCTGGAGGGAGGAGGGAGATGAGGCTGGCTGGCTGGCTGGAAGGAGGAGGTAGATGAGGCTGGCTGGCTGGCTGGAAGGAGGAGGTAGATGAGTCTGGCTGGCTGGAAGGAGGAGGTAGATGAGTCTGGCTGGCTGGAAGGAGGAGGTAGATGAGGCTGGCTGGCTGGAAGGAGGAGGGAGATGAGGCTGGCTCGCTGGAAGGAGGAGGGAGATGAGGCTGGCTGGCTGGCTGGAAGGAGGAGGGAGGTGAGGCTGGCTGGCTGGAAGGAGGAGGTAGATGAGGCTGGCTGGCTGGAAGGAGGAGGTAGATGAGGCTGGCTGGCTGGAAGGAGGAGGTAGATGAGGCTGGCTGGCTGGCTGGAAGGAGGAGGTAGATGAGGCTGGCTGGAAGGAGAAGGTAGATGAGGCTGGCTGGCTGGAAGGAGGAGGTAGATGAGGCTGGCTGGCTGGAAGGAGGAGGTAGATGAGGCTGGCTGGCTGGAAGGAGGAGGGAGATGAGGCTGGCTCGCTGGAAGGAGGAGGGAGATGAGGCTAGCTGGCTGGCTGGAAGGAGGAGGGATATGAGGCTAGCTGGCTGGCTGGAAGGAGGAGGTAGATGAGGCTGGCTGGCTGGAAGGAGGAGGTAGATGAGGCTGGCTGGCTGGAAGGAGGAGGTAGATGAGGCTGGCTGGCTGGCTGGAAGGAGGAGGTAGATGAGGCTGGCTGGCTGGAAGGAGGAGGTAGATGAGGCTGGCTGGCTGGAAGGAGGAGGTAGGTGAGGCTGGCTGGAAGGAAGAGGTATATGAGGCTGGCTGGCTGGCTGGAAGGAAGAGGTAGATGAGGCTGGCTGGCTGGAAGGAGGAGGTAGATGAGGCTGGCTGGCTGGAAGGAGGAGGTAGATGAGGCTGGCTGGCTGGAAGGAGGAGGTAGGTGAGGCTGGCTGGAAGGAAGAGGTATATGAGGCTGGCTGGCTGGCTGGAAGGAAGAGGTAGATGAGGCTGGCTGGCTGGAAGGAGGAGGTAGGTGAGGCTGGCTGGCTGGAAGGAAGAGGTAGATGAGGCTGGCTGGCTGGAAGGAGGAGGGAGATGAGGCTGGCTGGCTGGAAGGAGGAGGTAGATGAGTCTGGCTGGCTGGAAGGAGGAGGTAGATGAGGCTGGCTGGCTGGAAGGAGGAGGGAGATGAGGCTGGCTCGCTGGAAGGAGGAGGGAGATGAGGCTGGCTGGCTGGCTGGAAGGAGGAGGGAGGTGAGGCTGGCTGGCTGGAAGGAGGAGGTAGATGAGGCTGGCTGGCTGGAAGGAGGAGGTAGATGAGGCTGGCTGGCTGGAAGGAGGAGGTAGATGAGGCTGGCTGGCTGGAAGGAGGAGGTAGATGAGGCTGGCTGGCTGGCTGGAAGGAGGAGGTAGATGAGGCTGGCTGGAAGGAGAAGGTAGATGAGGCTGGCTGGCTGGAAGGAGGAGGTAGATGAGGCTGGCTGGCTGGAAGGAGGAGGTAGATGAGGCTGGCTGGCTGGAAGGAGGAGGGAGATGAGGCTGGCTCGCTGGAAGGAGGAGGGAGATGAGGCTAGCTGGCTGGCTGGAAGGAGGAGGTAGATGAGGCTGGCTGGAAGGAGAAGGTAGATGAGGCTGGCTGGCTGGAAGGAGGAGGTAGATGAGGCTGGCTGGCTGGCTGGAAGGAGGAGGTAGATGAGGCTGGCTGGAAGGAGAAGGTAGATGAGGCTGGCTGGCTGGAAGGAGGAGGTAGATGAGGCTGGCTGGCTGGCTGGAAGGAGGAGGGAGGTGAGGCTGGCTGGCTGGAAGGAGGAGGTAGATGAGGCTGGCTGGCTGGCTGGAAGGAGGAGGTAGATGAGGCTGGCTGGCTGGAAGGAGGAGGTAGATGAGGCTGGCTGGCTGGCTGGAAGGAGGAGGTAGAAGAGGCTGGCTGGCTGGAAGGAGGAGGTAGATGAGGCTGGCTGGCTGGAAGGAGGAGGTAGATGAGGCTGGCTGGCTGGAAGGAGGAGGGAGGTGAGGCTGGCTGGCTGGAAGGAGGAGGGAGATGAGGCTGGCTGGCTGGAGGGAGGAGGGAGATGAGGCTGGCTGGCTGGAAGGAGGAGGTAGGTGAGGCTGGCTGGAAGGAAGAGGTATATGAGGCTGGCTGGCTGGCTGGAAGGAAGAGGTAGATGAGGCTGGCTGGCTGGAAGGAGGAGGGAGATGAGGCTGGCTGGCTGGCTGGAAGGAGGAGGTAGATGAGGCTGGCTGGAAGGAGAAGGTAGATGAGGCTGGCTGGCTGGAAGGAGGAGGTAGATGAGGCTGGCTGGCTGGCTGGAAGGAGGAGGTAGATGAGGCTGGCTGGAAGGAGAAGGTAGATGAGGCTGGCTGGCTGGAAGGAGGAGGTAGATGAGGCTGGCTGGCTGGCTGGAAGGAGGAGGGAGGTGAGGCTGGCTGGCTGGAAGGAGGAGGTAGATGAGGCTGGCTGGCTGGAAGGAGGAGGTAGATGAGGCTGGCTGGCTGGCTGGAAGGAGGAGGTAGATGAGGCTGGCTGGAAGGAGAAGGTAGATGAGGCTGGCTGGCTGGAAGGAGGAGGTAGATGAGGCTGGCTGGCTGGAAGGAGGAGGTAGATGAGGCTGGCTGGCTGGAAGGAGGAGGGAGATGAGGCTGGCTCGCTGGAAGGAGGAGGGAGATGAGGCTAGCTGGCTGGCTGGAAGGAGGAGGGATATGAGGCTAGCTGGCTGGCTGGAAGGAGGAGGTAGATGAGGCTGGCTGGCTGGAAGGAGGAGGTAGATGAGGCTGGCTGGCTGGAAGGAGGAGGTAGATGAGGCTGGCTGGCTGGAAGGAGGAGGTAGATGAGGCTGGCTGGCTGGCTGGCTGGAAGGAGGAGGTAGATGAGGCTGGCTGGCTGGAAGGAGGAGGTAGATGAGGCTGGCTGGCTGGAAGGAGGAGGTAGGTGAGGCTGGCTGGAAGGAAGAGGTATATGAGGCTGGCTGGCTGGCTGGAAGGAAGAGGTAGATGAGGCTGGCTGGCTGGAAGGAGGAGGTAGGTGAGGCTGGCTGGAAGGAAGAGGTATATGAGGCTGGTTGGCTGGCTGGAAGGAAGAGGTAGATGAGGCTGGCTGGCTGGAAGGAGGAGGTAGATGAGGCTGGCTGGCTGGAAGGAGGAGGTAGATGAGGCTGGCTGGCTGGAAGGAGGAGGTAGATGAGGCTGGCTGGCTGGAAGGAGGAGGGAGATGAGGCTGGCTCGCTGGAAGGAGGAGGGAGATGAGGCTGGCTGGCTGGCTGGAAGGAGGAGGGAGGTGAGGCTGGCTGGCTGGAAGGAGGAGGTAGATGAGGCTGGCTGGCTGGAAGGAGGAGGTAGATGAGGCTGGCTGGCTGGAAGGAGGAGGTAGATGAGGCTGGCTGGCTGGAAGGAGGAGGTAGATGAGGCTGGCTGGCTGGAAGGAGGAGGTAGATGAGGCTGGCTGGCTGGAAGGAGGAGGTAGATGAGGCTGGCTGGCTGGAAGGAGGAGGCAGATGAGGCTGGCTGGCTGGCTGGCTGGAAGGAGGAGGTAGATGAGGCTGGCTGGCTGGAAGGAGGAGGTAGATGAGGCTGGCTGGCTGGCTGGAAGGAGGAGGTAGAAGAGGCTGGCTGGCTGGAAGGAGGAGGTAGATGAGGCTGGCTGGCTGGAAGGAGGAGGTAGATGAGGCTGGCTGGCTGGAAGGAGGAGGGAGGTGAGGCTGGCTGGCTGGAAGGAGGAGGGAGATGAGGCTGGCTTGCTGGAGGGAGGAGGGAGATGAGGCTGGCTGGCTGGAAGGAGGAGGTAGGTGAGGCTGGCTGGCTGGCTGGAAGGAGGAGGGATATGAGGCTGGCTGGCTGGCTGGAAGGAGGAGGTAGATGAGGCTGGCTGGCTGAAAGGAGGAGGTAGATGTGGCTGGCTGGAAGGAGGAGGTAGATGAGGCTGGCTGGCTGGCTGGAAGGAGGAGGTAGATGAGGCTGGCTGGCTGGAAGGAGGAGGTAGATGAGGCTGGCTGGCTGGAAGGAGGAGGGAGATGAGGCTGGCTGGCTGGAAGGAGGAGGTAGATGAGGCTGGCTGGCTGGCTGGAAGGAGGAGGTAGATGAGGCTGGCTGGCTGGAAGGAGGAGGGAGGTGAGGCTGGCTGGCTGGAAGGAGGAGGGAGATGAGGCTGGCTGGCTGGCTGGAAGCAGGAGGTATATGAGGCTGGCTGGAAGGAGGAGGTAGATGAGGCTGGCTGGCTGGCTGGAAGAAAGGAAGAGGTAGATGAGGCTGGTTGGCTGGAAGGAGGAGGGAGATGAGGCTGGCTGGCTGGCTGGAAGGAGGAGGTAGATGAGGCTGGCTGGAAGGAGGAGGTAGATGAGGCTGGCTGGCTGGAAGGAGGAGGTAGATGTGGCTGGCTGGAAGGAGGAGGTATATGAGGCTGGCTGGCTGGCTGGAAGGAGGAGGTATATGAGGCTGGCTGGAAGGAGGAGGTAGATGAGGCTGGCTGGCTGGAAGGAGGAGGTAGATGAGGCTGGCTGGCTGGAAGGAGGAGGGAGGTGAGGCTGGCTGGCTGGAAGGAGGAGGTAGATGAGTCTGGCTGGCTGGAAGGAGGAGGTAGATGAGGCTGGCTGGCTGGAAGGAGGAGGGAGATGAGGCTGGCTCGCTGGAAGGAGGAGGGAGATGAGGCTGGCTGGCTGGCTGGAAGGAGGAGGGAGGTGAGGCTGGCTGGCTGGAAGGAGGAGGTAGATGAGGCTGGCTGGCTGGAAGGAGGAGGTAGATGAGGCTGGCTGGCTGGAAGGAGGAGGGAGATGAGGCTGGCTGGAAGGAAGAGGTATATGAGGCTGGCTGGCTGGCTGGCTGGAAGGAAGAGGTAGATGAGGCTGGCTGGCTGGAAGGAGGAGGGAGATGAGGCTGGCTGGCTGGCTGGAAGGAGGAGGTAGATGAGGCTGGCTGGAAGGAGGAGGTAGATGAGGCTGGCTGGAAGGAGAAGGTAGATGAGGCTGGCTGGCTGGCTGGAAGGAGGAGGTAGATGAGGCTGGCTGGCTGGCTGGAGGGAGGACGTAGATGAGGCTGGCTGGAAGGAGGAGGTAGATGAGGCTGGCTGGCTGGAAGGAGGAGGTAGATGAGGCTGGCTGGCTGGAAGGAGGAGGTAGATGAGGCTGGCTGGCTGGAAGGAGGAGGGAGGTGAGGCTGGCTGGCTGGAAGGAGGAGGGAGATGAGGCTGGCTGGCTGGAAGGAGGAGGGAGATGAGGCTGGCTGGCTGGCTGGAAGGAGGAGGTAGATGAGGCTGGCTGGCTGGAAGGAGGAGGGAGGTGAGGCTGGCTGGCTGGAAGGAGGAGGGAGATGAGGCTGGCTGGCTGGAAGGAGGAGGGAGATGAGGCTGGCTGGCTGGAAGGAGGAGGTAGGTGAGGCTGGCTGGAAGGAGGAGGTAGATGAGGCTGGCTGGCTGGCTGGAAGAAAGGAAGAGGTAGATGAGGCTGGTTGGCTGGAAGGAGGAGGTAGATGAGGCTGGCTGGAAGGAGGAGGTAGATGAGGCTGGCTGGCTGGAAGGAGGAGGTAGATGTGGCTGGCTGGAAGGAGGAGGTAGATGAGGCTGGCTGGCTGGCTGGAAGGAGGAGGTATATGAGGCTGGCTGGAAGGAGGAGGTAGATGAGGCTGGCTGGCTGGAAGGAGGAGGTAGATGAGGCTGGCTGGAAGGAGGAGGGAGGTGAGGCTGGCTGGCTGGAAGGAGGAGGTAGATGAGTCTGGCTGGCTGGAAGGAGGAGGTAGAAGAGGCTGGCTGGCTGGAAGGAGGAGGGAGATGAGGCTGGCTCGCTGGAAGGAGGAGGTAGATGAGGCTGGCTGGCTGGAAGGAGGAGGTAGATGAGGCTGGCTGGCTGGAAGGAGGAGGGAGATGAGGCTGGCTGGCTGGCTGGAAGGAGGAGGGAGGTGAGGCTGGCTGGCTGGAAGGAGGAGGTAGATGAGGCTGGCTGGCTGGAAGGAGGAGGTAGATGAGGCTGGCTGGCTGGAAGGAGGAGGGAGATGAGGCTGGCTGGCTGGAAGGAGGAGGTAGGTGAGGCTGGCTGGAAGGAAGAGGTATATGAGGCTGGCTGGCTGGAAGGAAGAGGTAGATGAGGCTGGCTGGCTGGAAGGAGGAGGTAGGTGAGGCTGGCTGGAAGGAAGAGGTATATGAGGCTGGCTGGCTGGCTGGAAGGAAGAGGTAGATGAGGCTGGCTGGCTGGAAGGAGGAGGGAGATGAGGCTGGCTGGCTGGCTGGAAGGAGGAGGTAGATGAGGCTGGCTGGCTGGAAGGAGGAGGTAGATGAGTCTGGCTGGCTGGAAGGAGGAGGTAGATGAGTCTGGCTGGCTGGAAGGAGGAGGTAGATGAGGCTGGCTGGCTGGAAGGAGGAGGGAGATGAGGCTGGCTCGCTGGAAGGAGGAGGGAGATGAGGCTGGCTGGCTGGCTGGAAGGAGGAGGGAGGTGAGGCTGGCTGGCTGGAAGGAGGAGGTAGATGAGGCTGGCTGGCTGGAAGGAGGAGGTAGATGAGGCTGGCTGGCTGGCTGGAAGGAGGAGGTAGATGAGGCTGGCTGGAAGAAGAAGGTAGATGAGGCTGGCTGGCTGGAAGGAGGAGGTAGATGAGGCTGGCTGGCTGGAAGGAGGAGGTAGATGAGGCTGGCTGGCTGGAAGGAGGAGGGAGATGAGGCTGGCTCGCTGGAAGGAGGAGGGAGATGAGGCTAGCTGGCTGGCTTGAAGGAGGAGGGATATGAGGCTAGCTGGCTGGCTGGAAGGAGGAGGTAGATGAGGCTGGCTGGCTGGAAGGAGGAGGTAGATGAGGCTGGCTGGCTGGAAGGAAGAGGGAGATGAGGCTGGCTGGCTGGAAGGAGGAGGGAGATGAGGCTGGCTGGCTGGAGGGAGGAGGGAGATGAGGCTGGCTGGCTGGAAGGAGGAGGTAGGTGAGGCTGGCTGGAAGGAAGAGGTATATGAGGCTGGCTGGCTGGCTGGCTGGAAGGAAGAGGTAGATGAGGCTGGCTGGCTGGAAGGAGGAGGGAGATGAGGCTGGCTGGCTGGCTGGAAGGAGGAGGTAGATGAGGCTGGCTGGAAGGAGAAGGTAGATGAGGCTGGCTGGCTGGAAGGAGGAGGTAGATGAGGCTGGCTGGCTGAAAGGAGGAGGTAGATGTGGCTGGCTGGAAGGAGGAGGTAGATGAGGCTGGCTGGCTGGCTGGAAGGAGGAGGTATATGAGGCTGGCTGGAAGGAGGAGGTAGATGAGGCTGGCTGGCTGGAAGGAGGAGGTAGATGAGGCTGGCTGGCTGGCTGGAAGGAGGACGTAGATGAGGCTGGCTGGCTGGAAGGAGGAGGGAGGTGAGGCTGGCTGGCTGGAAGGAGGAGGGAGATGAGGCTGTCTGGCTGGAAGGAGGAGGGAGATGAGGCTGGCTGGCTGGAAGGAGGAGGTAGATGAGGCTGGCTGGAAGGAGGAGGTAGATGAGGCTGGCTGGCTGGAAGGAGGAGGGAGGTGAGGCTGGCTGGCTGGAAGGAGGAGGGAGATGAGGCTGGCTGGCTGGAAGGAGGAGGGAGATGAGGCTGGCTGGCTGGCTGGAAGGAGGAGGTAGATGAGGCTGGCTGCCTGGAAGGAGGAGGTAGATGAGGCTGGCTGGCTGGAAGGAGGAGGGAGGTGAGGCTGGCTGGCTGGAAGGAGGAGGGAGATGAGGCTGGCTGGCTGGAAGGAGGAGGTAGGTGAGGCTGGCTGGAAGGAGGAGGTAGATGAGGCTGGCTGGCTGGCTGGAAGAAAGGAAGAGGTAGATGAGGCTGGTTGGCTGGAAGGAGGAGGGAGATGAGGCTGGCTGGCTGGAAGGAGGAGGTAGATGAGCCTGGCTGGAAGGAGGAGGTAGATGAGGCTGGCTGGCTGGAAGGAGGAGGTAGATGTGGCTGGCTGGAAGGAGGAGGTAGATGAGGCTGGCTGGCTGGCTGGAAGGAGGAGGTATATGAGGCTGGCTGGAAGGAGGAGGTAGATGAGGCTGGCTGGCTGGAAGGAGGAGGTAGATGAGGCTGGCTGGCTGGAAGGAGGAGGGAGGTGAGTCTGGCTGGCTGGAAGGAGGAGGTAGATGAGTCTGGCTGGCTGGAAGGAGGAGGTAGATGAGGCTGGCTGGCTGGAAGGAGGAGGGAGATGAGGCTGGCTCGCTGGAAGGAGGAGGGAGATGAGGCTGGCTGGCTGGCTGGAAGGAGGAGGGAGGTGAGGCTGGCTGGCTGGAAGGAGGAGGGAGATGAGGCTGGCTGGCTGGCTGGAAGGAGGAGGTAGATGAGGCTGGCTGGAAGGAGGAGGTAGATGAGGCTGGCTGGCTGGCTGGAAGGAGGAGGTATATGAGGCTGGCTGGGAGGAGGAGGTAGATGAGGCTGGCTGGCTGGAAGGAGGAGGTAGATGAGGCTGGCTGGCTGGCTGGAAGGAGGAGGTAGATGAGGCTGGCTGGCTGGAAGGAGGAGGGAGGTGAGGCTGGCTGGCTGGAAGGAGGAGGGAGGTGAGGCTGGCTGGCTGGAAGGAAGAGGTAGATGAGGCTGGCTGGCTGGAAGGAGGAGGTAGATGAGGCTGGCTGGCTGGAAGGAGGAGGGAGGTGAGGCTGGCTGGCTGGAAGGAGGAGGGAGATGAGGCTGGCTGGCTGGAAGGAGGAGGGAGATGAGGCTGGCTGGCTGGAAGGAGGAGGTAGGTGAGGCTGGCTGGAAGGAGGAGGTAGATGAGGCTGGCTGGCTGGCTGGAAGAAAGGAGGAGGGAGATGAGGCTGGCTGGCTGGAAGGAGGAGGTAGATGAGTCTGGCTGCCTGGAAGGAGGAGGTAGATGAGGCTGGCTGGCTGGAAGGAGGAGGGAGATGAGGCTGGCTCGCTGGAAGGAGGAGGGAGATGAGGCTGGCTGGCTGGCTGGAAGGAGGAGGGAGGTGAGGCTGGCTGGCTGGAAGGAGGAGGTAGATGAGGCTGGCTGGCTGGAAGGAAGAGGGAGATGAGGCTGGCTGGCTGGAAGGAGGAGGGAGATGAAGCTGGCTGGCTGGAGGGAGGAGGGAGATGAGGCTGGCTGGCTGGCTGGAAGGAGGAGGTAGATGAGGCTGGCTGGCTGGCTGGAAGGAGGAGGTAGATGAGTCTGGCTGGCTGGAAGGAGGAGGTAGATGAGTCTGGCTGGCTGGAAGGAGGAGGTAGATGAGGCTGGCTGGCTGGAAGGAGGAGGGAGATGAGGCTGGCTCGCTGGAAGGAGGAGGGAGATGAGGCTGGCTGGCTGGCTGGAAGGAGGAGGGAGGTGAGGCTGGCTGGCTGGAAGGAGGAGGTAGATGAGGCTGGCTGGCTGGAAGGAGGAGGTAGATGAGGCTGGCTGGCTGGAAGGAGGAGGTAGATGAGGCTGGCTGGCTGGCTGGAAGGAGGAGGTAGATGAGGCTGGCTGGAAGGAGAAGGTAGATGAGGCTGGCTGGCTGGAAGGAGGAGGTAGATGAGGCTGGCTGGCTGGAAGGAGGAGGGAGATGAGGCTGGCTCGCTGGAAGGAGGAGGGAGATGAGGCTAGCTGGCTGGCTGGAAGGAGGAGGGATATGAGGCTAGCTGGCTGGCTGGAAGGAGGAGGTAGATGAGGCTGGCTGGCTGGAAGGAGGAGGTAGATGAGGCTGGCTGGCTGGAAGGAGGAGGTAGATGAGGCTGGCTGGCTGGCTGGAAGGAGGAGGTAGATGAGGCTGGCTGGCTGGAAGGAGGAGGTAGATGAGGCTGGCTGGCTGGAAGGAGGAGGTAGGTGAGGCTGGCTGGAAGGAAGAGGTATATGAGGCTGGCTGGCTGGCTGGAAGGAAGAGGTAGATGAGGCTGGCTGGCTGGAAGGAGGAGGTAGGTGAGGCTGGCTGGCTGGAAGGAAGAGGTATATGAGGCTGGTTGGCTGGCTGGAAGGAAGAGGTAGATGAGGCTGGCTGGCTGGAAGGAGGAGGGAGATGAGGCTGGCTGGCTGGAAGGAGGAGGTAGATGAGTCTGGCTGGCTGGAAGGAGGAGGTAGATGAGGCTGGCTGGCTGGAAGGAGGAGGGAGATGAGGCTGGCTCGCTGGAAGGAGGAGGGAGATGAGGCTGGCTGGCTGGCTGGAAGGAGGAGGGAGGTGAGGCTGGCTGGCTGGAAGGAGGAGGTAGATGAGGCTGGCTGGCTGGAAGGAGGAGGTAGATGAGGCTGGCTGGCTGGAAGGAGGAGGTAGATGAGGCTGGCTGGCTGGAAGGAGGAGGTAGATGAGGCTGGCTGGCTGGCTGGAAGGAGGAGGTAGATGAGGCTGGCTGGAAGGAGAAGGTAGATGAGGCTGGCTGGCTGGAAGGAGGAGGTAGATGAGGCTGGCTGGCTGGAAGGAGGAGGTAGATGAGGCTGGCTGGCTGGAAGGAGGAGGGAGATGAGGCTGGCTCGCTGGAAGGAGGAGGGAGATGAGGCTAGCTGGCTGGCTGGAAGGAGGAGGTAGATGAGGCTGGCTGGAAGGAGAAGGTAGATGAGGCTGGCTGGCTGGAAGGAGGAGGTAGATGAGGCTGGCTGGCTGGCTGGAAGGAGGAGGTAGATGAGGCTGGCTGGAAGGAGAAGGTAGATGAGGCTGGCTGGCTGGAAGGAGGAGGTAGATGAGGCTGGCTGGCTGGCTGGAAGGAGGAGGGAGGTGAGGCTGGCTGGCTGGAAGGAGGAGGTAGATGAGGCTGGCTGGCTGGCTGGAAGGAGGAGGTAGATGAGGCTGGCTGGCTGGAAGGAGGAGGTAGATGAGGCTGGCTGGCTGGCTGGAAGGAGGAGGTAGAAGAGGCTGGCTGGCTGGAAGGAGGAGGTAGATGAGGCTGGCTGGCTGGAAGGAGGAGGTAGATGAGGCTGGCTGGCTGGAAGGAGGAGGGAGGTGAGGCTGGCTGGCTGGAAGGAGGAGGGAGATGAGGCTGGCTGGCTGGAGGGAGGAGGGAGATGAGGCTGGCTGGCTGGAAGGAGGAGGTAGGTGAGGCTGGCTGGAAGGAAGAGGTATATGAGGCTGGCTGGCTGGCTGGAAGGAAGAGGTAGATGAGGCTGGCTGGCTGGAAGGAGGAGGGAGATGAGGCTGGCTGGCTGGCTGGAAGGAGGAGGTAGATGAGGCTGGCTGGAAGGAGAAGGTAGATGAGGCTGGCTGGCTGGAAGGAGGAGGTAGATGAGGCTGGCTGGCTGGCTGGAAGGAGGAGGTAGATGAGGCTGGCTGGAAGGAGAAGGTAGATGAGGCTGGCTGGCTGGAAGGAGGAGGTAGATGAGGCTGGCTGGCTGGCTGGAAGGAGGAGGGAGGTGAGGCTGGCTGGCTGGAAGGAGGAGGTAGATGAGGCTGGCTGGCTGGAAGGAGGAGGTAGATGAGGCTGGCTGGCTGGAAGGAGGAGGTAGATGAGGCTGGCTGGCTGGCTGGAAGGAGGAGGTAGATGAGGCTGGCTGGAAGGAGAAGGTAGATGAGGCTGGCTGGCTGGAAGGAGGAGGTAGATGAGGCTGGCTGGCTGGAAGGAGGAGGTAGATGAGGCTGGCTGGCTGGAAGGAGGAGGGAGATGAGGCTGGCTCGCTGGAAGGAGGAGGGAGATGAGGCTAGCTGGCTGGCTGGAAGGAGGAGGGATATGAGGCTAGCTGGCTGGCTGGAAGGAGGAGGTAGATGAGGCTGGCTCGCTGGAAGGAGGAGGTAGATGAGGCTGGCTGGCTGGAAGGAGGAGGTAGATGAGGCTGGCTGGCTGGAAGGAGGAGGTAGATGAGGCTGGCTGGCTGGCTGGCTGGAAGGAGGAGGTAGATGAGGCTGGCTGGCTGGAAGGAGGAGGTAGATGAGGCTGGCTGGCTGGAAGGAGGAGGTAGGTGAGGCTGGCTGGAAGGAAGAGGTATATGAGGCTGGCTGGCTGGCTGGAAGGAAGAGGTAGATGAGGCTGGCTGGCTGGAAGGAGGAGGTAGGTGAGGCTGGCTGGAAGGAAGAGGTATATGAGGCTGGTTGGCTGGCTGGAAGGAAGAGGTAGATGAGGCTGGCTGGCTGGAAGGAGGAGGGAGATGAGGCTGGCTGGCTGGCTGGAAGGAGGAGGTAGATGAGGCTGGCTGGCTGGAAGGAGGAGGTAGATGAGTCTGGCTGGCTGGAAGGAGGAGGTAGATGAGGCTGGCTGGCTGGAAGGAGGAGGGAGATGAGGCTGGCTCGCTGGAAGGAGGAGGGAGATGAGGCTGGCTGGCTGGCTGGAAGGAGGAGGGAGGTGAGGCTGGCTGGCTGGAAGGAGGAGGTAGATGAGGCTGGCTGGCTGGAAGGAGGAGGTAGATGAGGCTGGCTGGCTGGAAGGAGGAGGTAGATGAGGCTGGCTGGCTGGCTGGAAGGAGGAGGTAGATGAGGCTGGCTGGCTGGAAGGAGGAGGCAGATGAGGCTGGCTGGCTGGCTGGAAGGAGGAGGTAGATGAGGCTGGCTGGCTGGAAGGAGGAGGTAGATGAGGCTGGCTGGCTGGCTGGAAGGAGGAGGTAGAAGAGGCTGGCTGGCTGGAAGGAGGAGGTAGATGAGGCTGGCTGGCTGGAAGGAGGAGGTAGATGAGGCTGGCTGGCTGGAAGGAGGAGGGAGGTGAGGCTGGCTGGCTGGAAGGAGGAGGGAGATGAGGCTGGCTTGCTGGAGGGAGGAGGGAGATGAGGCTGGCTGGCTGGAAGGAGGAGGTAGGTGAGGCTGGCTGGAAGGAAGAGGTATATGAGGCTGGCTGGCTGGCTGGAAGGAAGAGGTAGATGAGGCTGGCTGGCTGGAAGGAGGAGGGAGAGGAGGCTGGCTGGCTGGCTGGAAGGAGGAGGTAGATGAGGCTGGCTGGAAGGAGAAGGTAGATGAGGCTGGCTGGCTGGAAGGAGGATGTAGATGAGGCTGGCTGGCTGAAAGGAGGAGGTAGATGTGGCTGGCTGGAAGGAGGAGGTAGATGAGGCTGGCTGGCTGGCTGGAAGGAGGAGGTATATGAGGCTGGCTGGAAGGAGGAGGTAGATGAGGCTGGCTGGCTGGAAGGAGGAGGGAGATGAGGCTGGCTGGCTGGCTGGAAGGAGGAGGTAGATGAGGCTGGCTGGCTGGAAGGAGGAGGTAGATGAGGCTGGCTGGCTGGAAGGAGGAGGGAGGTGAGGCTGGCTGGCTGGAAGGAGGAGGGAGATGAGGCTGGCTGGCTGGAAGGAGGAGGGAGATGAGGCTGGCTGGCTGGAAGGAGGAGGTAGGTGAGGCTGGCTGGAAGGAGGAGGTAGATGAGGCTGGCTGGCTGGCTGGAAGAAAGGAAGAGGTAAATGAGGCTGGTTGGCTGGAAGGAGGAGGGAGATGAGGCTGGCTGGCTGGCTGGAAGGAGGAGGTAGATGAGGCTGGCTGGAAGGAGAAGGTAGATGAGGCTGGCTGGCTGGAAGGAGGAGGTAGATGTGGCTGGCTGGAAGGAGGAGGTAGATGAGGCTGGCTGGCTGGCTGGAAGGAGGAGGTATATGAGGCTGGCTGGAAGGAGGAGGTAGATGAGGCTGGCTGGCTGGAAGGAGGAGGGAGATGAGGCTGGCTGGCTGGAAGGAGGAGGGAGATGAGGCTGGCTGGCTGGAGGGAGGAGGGAGATGAGGCTGGCTGGCTGGAAGGAGGAGGTAGGTGAGGCTGGCTGGAAGGAAGAGGTATATGAGGCTGGCTGGCTGGCTGGCTGGAAGGAAGAGGTAGATGAGGCTGGCTGGCTGGAAGGAGGAGGGAGATGAGGCTGGCTGGCTGGAAGGAGGAGGTAGATGAGGCTGGCTGGAAGGAGAAGGTAGATGAGGCTGGCTGGCTGGAAGGAGGAGGTAGATGAGGCTGGCTGGCTGAAAGGAGGAGGTAGATGAGGCTGGCTGGCTGGAAGGAGGAGGTAGATGAGGCTGGCTGGCTGGCTGGAAGGAGGAGGTATATGAGGCTGGCTGGAAGGAGGAGGTAGATGAGGCTGGCTGGCTGGAAGGAGGAGGTAGATGAGGCTGGCTGGCTGGAAGGAGGAGGGAGGTGAGGCTGGCTGGCTGGAAGGAGGAGGGAGATGAGGCTGTCTGGCTGGAAGGAGGAGGGAGATGAGGCTGGCTGGCTGGAAGGAGGAGGTAGATGAGGCTGGCTGGCTGGAAGGAGGAGGTAGATGAGGCTGGCTGGCTGGAAGGAGGAGGGAGGTGAGTCTGGCTGGCTGGAAGGAGGAGGGAGATGAGGCTGGCTGGCTGGAAGGAGGAGGGAGATGAGGCTGGCTGGCTGGAAGGAGGAGGTAGGTGAGGCTGGCTGGAAGGAGGAGGTAGATGAGGCTGGCTGGCTGGCTGGAAGGAGGAGGTATATGAGGCTGGCTGGAAGGAGGAGGTAGATGAGGCTGGCTGGCTGGAAGGAGGAGGTAGATGAGGCTGGCTGGCTGGAAGGAGGAGGGAGGTGAGGCTGGCTGGCTGGAAGGAGGAGGTAGATGAGTCTGGCTGGCTGGAAGGAGGAGGTAGATGAGGCTGGCTGGCTGGAAGGAGGAGGGAGATGAGGCTGGCTCGCTGGAAGGAGGAGGGAGATGAGGCTGGCTGGCTGGCTGGAAGGAGGAGGGAGGTGAGGCTGGCTGGCTGGAAGGAGGAGGTAGATGAGGCTGGCTGGCTGGAAGGAGGAGGGAGATGAGGCTGGCTGGCTGGAAGGAGGAGGTAGGTGAGGCTGGCTGGAAGGAAGAGGTATATGAGGCTGGCTGGCTGGCTGGAAGGAAGAGGTAGATGAGGCTGGCTGGCTGGAAGGAGGAGGTAGGTGAGGCTGGCTGGAAGGAAGAGGTATATGAGGCTGGCTGGCTGGCTGGAAGGAAGAGGTAGATGAGGCTGGCTGGCTGGAAGGAGGAGGGAGATGAGTCTGGCTGGCTGGCTGGAAGGAGGAGGTAGATGAGGCTGGCTGGCTGGAAGGAGGAGGTAGATGAGTCTGGCTGGCTGGAAGGAGGAGGTAGATGAGGCTGGCTGGCTGGAAGGAGGAGGGAGATGAGGCTGGCTCGCTGGAAGGAGGAGGGAGATGAGGCTGGCTGGCTGGCTGGAAGGAGGAGGGAGGTGAGGCTGGCTGGCTGGAAGGAGGAGGTAGATGAGGCTGGCTGGCTGGAAGGAGGAGGTAGATGAGGCTGGCTGGCTGGAAGGAGGAGGTAGATGAGGCTGGCTGGCTGGCTGGAAGGAGGAGGTAGATGAGGCTGGCTGGAAGGAGAAGGTAGATGAGGCTGGCTGGCTGGAAGGAGGAGGTAGATGAGGCTGGCTGGCTGGAAGGAGGAGGTAGATGAGGCTGGCTGGCTGGAAGGAGGAGGGAGATGAGGCTGGCTCGCTGGAAGGAGGAGGGAGATGAGGCTAGCTGGCTGGCTGGAAGGAGGAGGGATATGAGGCTAGCTGGCTGGCTGGAAGGAGGAGGTAGATGAGGCTGGCTGGCTGGAAGGAGGAGGTAGATGAGGCTGGCTGGCTGGAAGGAGGAGGTAGATGAGGCTGGCTGGCTGGAAGGAGGAGGTAGATGAGGCTGGCTGGCTGGAAGGAGGAGGTAGATGAGGCTGGCTGGCTGGCTGGAAGGAGGAGGTAGATGAGGCTGGCTGGCTGGAAGGAGGAGGTAGATGAGGCTGGCTGGCTGGAAGGAGGAGGTAGGTGAGGCTGGCTGGAAGGAAGAGGTATATGAGGCTGGCTGGCTGGCTGGAAGGAAGAGGTAGATGAGGCTGGCTGGCTGGAAGGAGGAGGTAGGTGAGGCTGGCTGGCTGGAAGGAAGAGGTATATGAGGCTGGTTGGCTGGCTGGAAGGAAGAGGTAGATGAGGCTGGCTGGCTGGAAGGAGGAGGGAGATGAGGCTGGCTGGCTGGAAGGAGGAGGTAGATGAGTCTGGCTGGCTGGAAGGAGGAGGTAGATGAGGCTGGCTGGCTGGAAGGAGGAGGGAGATGAGGCTGGCTCGCTGGAAGGAGGAGGGAGATGAGGCTGGCTGGCTGGCTGGAAGGAGGAGGGAGGTGAGGCTGGCTGGCTGGAAGGAGGAGGTAGATGAGGCTGGCTGGCTGGAAGGAGGAGGTAGATGAGGCTGGCTGGCTGGAAGGAGGAGGTAGATGAGGCTGGCTGGCTGGAAGGAGGAGGTAGATGAGGCTGGCTGGCTGGAAGGAGGAGGTAGATGAGGCTGGCTGGCTGGCTGGAAGGAGGAGGTAGATGAGGCTGGCTGGAAGGAGAAGGTAGATGAGGCTGGCTGGCTGGAAGGAGGAGGTAGATGAGGCTGGCTGGCTGGAAGGAGGAGGTAGATGAGGCTGGCTGGCTGGAAGGAGGAGGGAGATGAGGCTGGCTCGCTGGAAGGAGGAGGGAGATGAGGCTAGCTGGCTGGCTGGAAGGAGGAGGTAGATGAGGCTGGCTGGAAGGAGAAGGTAGATGAGGCTGGCTGGCTGGAAGGAGGAGGTAGATGAGGCTGGCTGGCTGGCTGGAAGGAGGAGGTAGATGAGGCTGGCTGGAAGGAGAAGGTAGATGAGGCTGGCTGGCTGGAAGGAGGAGGTAGATGAGGCTGGCTGGCTGGCTGGAAGGAGGAGGGAGGTGAGGCTGGCTGGCTGGAAGGAGGAGGTAGATGAGGCTGGCTGGCTGGCTGGAAGGAGGAGGTAGATGAGGCTGGCTGGCTGGAAGGAGGAGGTAGATGAGGCTGGCTGGCTGGCTGGAAGGAGGAGGTAGAAGAGGCTGGCTGGCTGGAAGGAGGAGGTAGATGAGGCTGGCTGGCTGGAAGGAGGAGGTAGATGAGGCTGGCTGGCTGGAAGGAGGAGGGAGGTGAGGCTGGCTGGCTGGAAGGAGGAGGGAGATGAGGCTGGCTGGCTGGAGGGAGGAGGGAGATGAGGCTGGCTGGCTGGAAGGAGGAGGTAGGTGAGGCTGGCTGGAAGGAAGAGGTATATTAGGCTGGCTGGCTGGCTGGAAGGAAGAGGTAGATGAGGCTGGCTGGCTGGAAGGAGGAGGGAGATGAGGCTGGCTGGCTGGCTGGAAGGAGGAGGTAGATGAGGCTGGCTGGAAGGAGAAGGTAGATGAGGCTGGCTGGCTGGAAGGAGGAGGTAGATGAGGCTGGCTGGCTGGCTGGAAGGAGGAGGTAGATGAGGCTGGCTGGAAGGAGAAGGTAGATGAGGCTGGCTGGCTGGCTGGAAGGAGGAGGGAGGTGAGGCTGGCTGGCTGGAAGTAGGAGGTAGATGAGGCTGGCTGGCTGGAAGGAGGAGGTAGATGAGGCTGGCTGGCTGGAAGGAGGAGGTAGATGAGGCTGGCTGGCTGGCTGGAAGGAGGAGGTAGATGAGACTGGCTGGAAGGAGAAGGTAGATGAGGCTGGCTGGCTGGAAGGAGGAGGTAGATGAGGCTGGCTGGCTGGAAGGAGGAGGTAGATGAGGCTGGCTGGCTGGAAGGAGGAGGGAGATGAGGCTGGCTCGCTGGAAGGAGGAGGGAGATGAGGCTAGCTGGCTGGCTGGAAGGAGGAGGGATATGAGGCTAGCTGGCTGGCTGGAAGGAGGAGGTAGATGAGGCTGGCTGGCTGGAAGGAGGAGGTAGATGAGGCTGGCTGGCTGGAAGGAGGAGGTAGATGAGGCTGGCTGGCTGGCTGGCTGGAAGGAGGAGGTAGATGAGGCTGGCTGGCTGGAAGGAGGAGGTAGATGAGGCTGGCTGGCTGGAAGGAGGAGGTAGGTGAGGCTGGCTGGAAGGAAGAGGTATATGAGGCTGGCTGGCTGGCTGGAAGGAAGAGGTAGATGAGGCTGGCTGGCTGGAAGGAGGAGGTAGGAGAGGCTGGCTGGAAGGAAGAGGTATATGAGGCTGGTTGGCTGGCTGGAAGGAAGAGGTAGATGAGGCTGGCTGGCTGGAAGGAGGAGGGAGATGAGGCTGGCTGGCTGGCTGGAAGGAGGAGGTAGATGAGGCTGGCTGGCTGGAAGGAGGAGGTAGATGAGTCTGGCTGGCTGGAAGGAGGAGGTAGATGAGGCTGGCTGGCTGGAAGGAGGAGGGAGATGAGGCTGGCTCGCTGGAAGGAGGAGGGAGGTGAGGCTGGCTGGCTGGAAGGAGGAGGTAGATGAGGCTGGCTGGCTGGAAGGAGGAGGTAGATGAGGCTGGCTGGCTGGAAGGAGGAGGTAGATGAGGCTGGCTGGCTGGAAGGAGGAGGTAGATGAGGCTGGCTGGCTGGCTGGAAGGAGGAGGTAGATGAGGCTGGCTGGCTGGAAGGAGGAGGCAGATGAGGCTGGCTGGCTGGCTGGCTGGAAGGAGGAGATAGATGAGGCTGGCTGGCTGGAAGGAGGAGGTAGATGAGGCTGGCTGGCTGGCTGGAAGGAGGAGGTAGAAGAGGCTGGCTGGCTGGAAGGAGGAGGTAGATGAGGCTGGCTGGCTGGAAGGAGGAGGTAGATGAGGCTGGCTGGCTGGAAGGAGGAGGGAGGTGAGGCTGGCTGGCTGGAAGGAGGAGGGAGATGAGGCTGGCTGGCTGGAGGGAGGAGGGAGATGAGGCTGGCTGGCTGGAAGGAGGAGGTAGGTGAGGCTGGCTGGAAGGAAGAGGTATATGAGGCTGGCTGGCTGGCTGGAAGGAAGAGGTAGATGAGGCTGGCTGGCTGGAAGGAGGAGGGAGATGAGGCTGGCTGGCTGGCTGGAAGGAGGAGGTAGATGAGGCTGGCTGGAAGGAGAAGGTAGATGAGGCTGGCTGGCTGGAAGGAGGAGGTAGATGAGGCTGGCTGGCTGAAAGGAGGAGGTAGATGTGGCTGGCTGGAAGGAGGAGGTAGATGAGGCTGGCTGGCTGGCTGGAAGGAGGAGGTATATGAGGCTGGCTGGAAGGAGGAGGTAGATGAGGCTGGCTGGCTGGAAGGAGGAGGGAGATGAGGCTGGCTGGCTGGCTGGAAGGAGGAGGTAGATGAGGCTGGCTGGCTGGAAGGAGGAGGTAGATGAGGCTGGCTGGCTGGAAGGAGGAGGGAGGTGAGGCTGGCTGGCTGGAAGGGGGAGGGAGATGAGGCTGGCTGGCTGGAAGGAGGAGGGAGATGAGGCTGGCTGGCTGGAAGGAGGAGGTAGGTGAGGCTGGCTGGAAGGAGGAGGTAGATGAGGCTGGCTGGCTGGCTGGAAGAAAGGAAGAGGTAAATGAGGCTGGTTGGCTGGAAGGAGGAGGGAGATGAGGCTGGCTGGCTGGCTGGAAGGAGGAGGTAGATGAGGCTGGCTGGAAGGAGAAGGTAGATGAGGCTGGCTGGCTGGAAGGAGGAGGTAGATGTGGCTGGCTGGAAGGAGGAGGTAGATGAGGCTGGCTGGCTGGCTGGAAGGAGGAGGTATATGAGGCTGGCTGGAAGGAGGAGGTAGATGAGGCTGGCTGGCTAGAAGGAGGAGGTAGATGAGGCTGGCTGGCTGGAAGGAAGAGGGAGATGAGGCTGGCTGGCTGGAAGGAGGAGGGAGATGAGGCTGGCTGGCTGGAGGGAGGAGGGAGATGAGGCTGGCTGGCTGGAAGGAGGAGGTAGGTGAGGCTGGCTGGAAGGAAGAGGTATATGAGGCTGGCTGGCTGGCTGGCTGGAAGGAAGAGGTAGATGAGGCTGGCTGGCTGGAAGGAGGAGGGAGATGAGGCTGGCTGGCTGGCTGGAAGGAGGAGGTAGATGAGGCTGGCTGGAAGGAGAAGGTAGATGAGGCTGGCTGGCTGGAAGGAGGAGGTAGATGAGGCTGGCTGGCTGAAAGGAGGAGGTAGATGAGGCTGGCTGGCTGGAAGGAGGAGGTAGATGAGGCTGGCTGGCTGGCTGGAAGGAGGAGGTATATGAGGCTGGCTGGAAGGAGGAGGTAGATGAGGCTGGCTGGCTGGAAGGAGGAGGTAGATGAGGCTGGCTGGCTGGCTGGAAGGAGGACGTAGATGAGGCTGGCTGGCTGGAAGGAGGAGGGAGGTGAGGCTGGCTGGCTGGAAGGAGGAGGGAGATGAGGCTGTCTGGCTGGAAGGAGGAGGGAGATGAGGCTGGCTGGCTGGCTGGAAGGAGGAGGTAGATGAGGCTGGCTGGCTGGAAGGAGGAGGTAGATGAGGCTGGCTGGCTGGAAGGAGGAGGGAGGTGAGTCTGGCTGGCTGGAAGGAGGAGGGAGATGAGGCTGGCTGGCTGGAAGGAGGAGGGAGATGAGGCTGGCTGGCTGGAAGGAGGAGGTAGGTGAGGCTGGCTGGAAGGAGGAGGTAGATGAGGCTGGCTGGCTGGCTGGAAGGAAGGAAGAGGTAGATGAGGCTGGTTGGCTGGAAGGAGGAGGGAGATGAGGCTGGCTGGCTGGCTGGAAGGAGGAGGTAGATGAGGCTGGCTGGAAGGAGGAGGTAGATGTGGCTGGCTGGAAGGAGGAGGTAGATGAGGCTGGCTGGCTGGCTGGAAGGAGGAGGTATATGAGGCTGGCTGGAAGGAGGAGGTAGATGAGGCTGGCTGGCTGGAAGGAGGAGGTAGATGAGGCTGGCTGGCTGGCTGGCTTGAAGGAGGAGGTAGATGAGGCTGGCTGGAAGGAGGAGGTAGATGAGGCTGGCTGGCTGGAAGGAGGAGGTAGATGAGGCTCTCTGGCTGGAAGGAGAAGGTAGATGAGGCTGGCTGGCTGGAAGGAGGAGGTAGATGAGGCTGGCTGGCTGGAAGGAGGAGGTAGATGTGGCTGGCTGGAAGGAGGAGGTAGATGAGGCTGGCTGGCTGGCTGGAAGGAGGAGGTGTATGAGGCTGGCTGGAAGGAGGAGGTAGATGAGGCTGGCTGGCTGGAAGGAGGAGGTAGATGAGGCTGGCTGGCTGGCTGGAAGGAGGAGGTAGATGAGGCTGGCTGGAAGGAGGAGGTAGATGAGGCTGGCTGGCTGGCTGGAAGGAGGAGGTAGATGAGGCTGGCTGGAAGGAGGAGGTAGATGAGGCTGGCTGGAAGGAGGAGGTAGATGAGGCTGGCTGGCTGGAAGGAGGAGGTACATGAGGCTGGCTGGCCGCTAGGAGGAGGTACATGAGGCTGGCTGGCTGGCTGGAGGAGGTAGATGAGGCTGGCTGGCTGGCTGGAAGGAGGAGGTAGATGAGGCTGGCTGGCTGGAAGGAGGAGGTAGATGAGGCTGACTGGCTGGAAGGAGGAGGTAGATGAGGCTGGCTGGCTGGAAGGAGGAGGTACATGAGGCTGGCTGGCTGGAAGGAGGAGGTACATGAGGCTGGCTGGCTGGAAGGAGGAGGTACATGAGGCTGGCTGGCTGGCTGGAAGGAGGAGGTAGATGAGGCTGGCTGGCTGGAAGGAGGAGGTAGATGAGGCTGGCTGGCTGGAAGGAGGAGGTAGATGAGGCTGGCTGGCTGGAAGGAGGAGGGAGGTGAGGCTGGCTGGCTGGAAGGAGGAGGGAGATGAGGCTGGCTGCCTGGAAGGAGGAGGGAGATGAGGCTGGCTGGGTGGAAGGAGGAGGTAGGTGAGGCTGGCTGGAAGGAGGAGGTAGATGAGGCTGGCTGGCTGGAAGGAAGAGGTAGATGAGGCTGGCTGGCTGGAAGGAGGAGGTAGATGAGGCTGGCTGTCTGGCTGGCTGGAAGGAGGAGGTAGATGAGGCTGGCTGGCTGGAAGGAGGAGGGAGATGAGGCTGGCTGGCTGGCTGGCTGGAAGGAGGAGGTAGATGAGGCTGGCTGGCTGGAAGGAGGAGGTAGATGAGGCTGGCTGGCTGGCTGGAAGGAGGAGGTAGAAGAGGCTGGCTGGCTGGAAGGAGGAGGTAGATGAGGCTGGCTGGCTGGAAGGAGGAGGTAGATGAGGCTGGCTGGCTGGAAGGAGGAGGGAGGTGAGGCTGGCTGGCTGGAAGGAGGAGGGAGATGAGGCTGGCTGGCTGGAGGGAGGAGGGAGATGAGGCTGGCTGGCTGGAAGGAGGAGGTAGGTGAGGCTGGCTGGAAGGAAGAGGTATATGAGGCTGGCTGGCTGGCTGGAAGGAAGAGGTAGATGAGGCTGGCTGGCTGGAAGGAGGAGGGAGATGAGGCTGGCTGGCTGGCTGGAAGGAGGAGGTAGATGAGGCTGGCTGGAAGGAGAAGGTAGATGAGGCTGGCTGGCTGGAAGGAGGAGGTAGATGAGGCTGGCTGGCTGAAAGGAGGAGGTAGATGTGGCTGGCTGGAAGGAGGAGGTAGATGAGGCTGGCTGGCTGGCTGGAAGGAGGAGGTAGATGAGGCTGGCTGGAAGGAGGAGGTAGATGAGGCTGGCTGGCTGGAAGGAGGAGGTAGATGAGGCTGGCTGGCTGGCTGGAAGGAGGAGGTAGATGAGGCTGGCTGGCTGGAAGGAGGAGGGAGGTGAGGCTGGCTGGCTGGAAGGAGGAGGGAGATGAGGCTCGCTGGCTGGAAGGAGGAGGGAGATGAGGCTGGCTGGCTGGCTGGAAGGAGGAGGTAGATGAGGCTGGATGGCTGGAAGGAGGAGGTAGATGAGGCTGGCTGGCTCGAAGGAGGAGGTAGATGAGGCTGGCTGGCTGGCTGGAAGGAGGAGGTAGATGAGGCTGGCTGGAAGGAATAGGTAGATGAGGCTGGCTGGCTGGAAGGAGGAGGGAGATGAGGCTGGCTGGCTGGAAGGAGGAGGTAGATGAGGCTGGCTGGCTGGCTGGCTGGAAGGAGGAGGTAGATGAGGCTGGCTGGCTGGAAGGAGGAGGTAGATGAGGCTGGCTGGCTGGCTGGCTGGAAGGAGGAGGTAGATGAGGCTGGCTGGCTGGAAGGAGGAGGTAGATGAGGCTGGCTGGCTGGCTGGAAGGAGGAGGTAGAAGAGGCTGGCTGGCTGGAAGGAGGAGGTAGATGAGGCTGGCTGGCTGGAAGGAGGAGGGAGGTGAGGCTGGCTGGCTGGAAGGAGGAGGGAGATGAGGCTGGCTGGCTGGAAGGAGGAGGGAGATGAGGCTGGCTGGCTGGAAGGAGGAGGTAGGTGAGGCTGGCTGGAAGGAGGAGGTAGATGAGGCTGGCTGGCTGGCTGGAAGAAAGGAAGAGGTAGATGAGGCTGGCTGGTTGGCTGGAAGGAAGAGGTAGATGAGGCTGGCTGGCTGGAAGGAGGAGGTAGATGAGGCTGGCTGGCTGGCTGGAAGGAGGAGGTAGATGAGGCTGGATGGCTGGAAGGAGGAGGTAGATGAGGCTGGCTGGCTCGAAGGAGGAGGTAGATGAGGCTGGCTGGCTGGCTGGAAGGAGGAGGTAGATGAGGCTGGCTGGAAGGAATAGGTAGATGAGGCTGGCTGGCTGGAAGGAGGAGGGAGATGAGGCTGGCTGGCTGGAAGGAGGAGGTAGATGAGGCTGGCTGGCTGGCTGGCTGGAAGGAGGAGGTAGATGAGGCTGGCTGGCTGGAAGGAGGAGGTAGATGAGGCTGGCTGGCTGGCTGGCTGGAAGGAGGAGGTAGATGAGGCTGGCTGGCTGGAAGGAGGAGGTAGATGAGGCTGGCTGGCTGGCTGGAAGGAGGAGGTAGAAGAGGCTGGCTGGCTGGAAGGAGGAGGTAGATGAGGCTGGCTGGCTGGAAGGAGGAGGGAGGTGAGGCTGGCTGGCTGGAAGGAGGAGGGAGATGAGGCTGGCTGGCTGGAAGGAGGAGGGAGATGAGGCTGGCTGGCTGGAAGGAGGAGGTAGGTGAGGCTGGCTGGAAGGAGGAGGTAGATGAGGCTGGCTGGCTGGCTGGAAGAAAGGAAGAGGTAGATGAGGCTGGCTGGTTGGCTGGAAGGAAGAGGTAGATGAGGCTGGCTGGCTGGAAGGAGGAGGTAGATGAGGCTGGCTGGCTGGAAGGAGGAGGGAGGTGAGGCTGGCTGGCTGGAAGGAGGAGGGAGATGAGGCTGGCTGCCTGGAAGGAGGAGGGAGATGAGGCTGGCTGGCTGGAAGGAGGAGGTAGGTGAGGCTGGCTGGAAGGAGGAGGTAGATGAGGCTGGCTGGCTGGAAGGAAGAGGTAGATGAGGCTGGCTGGCTCGAAGGAGGAGGTAGATGAGGCTGGCTGGCTGGCTGGAAGGAAGAGGTAGATGAGGCTGGCTGGAAGGAATAGGTAGATGAGGCTGGCTGGCTGGAAGGAGGAGGGAGATGAGGCTGGCTGGCTGGAACGAGGAGGTAGATGAGGCTGGCTGGCTGGCTGGCTGGAAGGAGGAGGTAGATGAGGCTGGCTGGCTGGAAGGAGGAGGTAGATGAGGCTGGCTGGCTGGCTGGCTGGAAGGAGGAGGTAGATGAGGCTGGCTGGCTGGAAGGAGGAGGTAGATGAGGCTGGCTGGCTGGCTGGAAGGAGGAGGTAGAAGAGGCTGGCTGGCTGGAAGGAGGAGGTAGATGAGGCTGGCTGGCTGGAAGGAGGAGGGAGGTGAGGCTGGCTGGCTGGAAGGAGGAGGGAGATGAGGCTGGCTGGCTGGAGGGAGGAGGGAGATGAGGCTGGCTGGCTGGAAGGAGGAGGTAGGTGAGGCTGGCTGGAAGGAAGAGGTATATGAGGCTGGCTGGCTGGCTGGAAGGAAGAGGTAGATGAGGCTGGCTGGCTGGAAGGAGGAGGGAGATGAGGCTGGCTGGCTGGCTGGAAGGAGGAGGTAGATGAGGCTGGCTGGAAGGAGAAGGTAGATGAGGCTGGCTGGCTGGAAGGAGGAGGTAGATGAGGCTGGCTGGCTGGCTGGAAGGAGGAGGTATATGAGGCTGGCTGGAAGGAGGAGGTAGATGAGGCTGGCTGGCTGGAAGGAGGAGGGAGATGAGGCTGGCTGGCTGGAGGGAGGAGGGAGATGAGGCTGGCTGGCTGGAAGGAGGAGGGAGATGAGGCTGGCTGGCTGGAGGGAGGAGGGAGATGAGGCTGGCTGGCTGGAAGGAGGAGGTAGGTGAGGCTGGCTGGAAGGAAGAGGTATATGAGGCTGGCTGGCTGGCTGGAAGGAAGAGGTAGATGAGGCTGGCTGGCTGGAAGGAGGAGGGAGATGAGGCTGGCTGGCTGGCTGGAAGGAGGAGGTAGATGAGGCTGGCTGGAAGGAGGAGGTAGATGTGGCTGGCTGGAAGGAGGAGGTAGATGAGGCTGGCTGGCTGGCTGGAAGGAGGAGGTATATGAGGCTGGCTGGAAGGAGGAGGTAGATGAGGCTGGCTGGCTGGAAGGAGGAGGTAGATGAGGCTGGCTGGCTGGCTGGAAGGAGGAGGTAGATGAGGCTGGCTGGCTGGAAGGAGGAGGGAGAGGAGGCTGGCTGGCTGGAAGGAGGAGGGAGATGAGGCTCGCTGGCTGGAAGGAGGAGGGAGATGAGGCTGGCTGGCTGGCTGGAAGGAGGAGGTAGATGAGGCTGGCTGGCTGGAAGGAGGAGGTAGATGAGGCTGGCTGGCTGGAAGGAGGAGGGAGGTGAGGCTGGCTGGCTGGAAGGAGGAGGGAGATGAGGCTGGCTGGCTGGAAGGAGGAGGGAGATGAGGCTGGCTGGCTGGAAGGAGGAGGTAGGTGAGGCTGGCTGGAAGGAGGAGGTAGATGAGGCTGGCTGGCTGGCTGGAAGAAAGGAAGAGGTAGATGAGGCTGGTTGGCTGGAAGGAGGAGGGAGATGAGGCTGGCTGGCTGGCTGGAAGGAGGAGGTAGATGAGGCTGGCTGGAAGGAGAAGGTAGATGAGGCTGGCTGGCTGGAAGGAGGAGGTAGATGTGGCTGGCTGGAAGGAGGAGGTAGATGAGGCTGGCTGGCTGGCTGGAAGGAGGAGGTATATGAGGCTGGCTGGAAGGAGGAGGTAGATGAGGCTGGCTGGCTGGAAGGAAGAGGGAGATGAGGCTGGCTGGCTGGAAGGAGGAGGGAGATGAGGCTGGCTGGCTGGAGGGAGGAGGGAGATGAGGCTGGCTGGCTGGAAGGAGGAGGTAGGTGAGGCTGGCTGGAAGGAAGAGGTATATGAGGCTGGCTGGCTGGCTGGCTGGAAGGAAGAGGTAGATGAGGCTGGCTGGCTGGAAGGAGGAGGGAGATGAGGCTGGCTGGCTGGCTTGAAGGAGGAGGTAGATGAGGCTGGCTGGAAGGAGAAGGTAGATGAGGCTGGCTGGCTGAAAGGAGGAGGTAGATGAGGCTGGCTGGCTGAAAGGAGGAGGTAGATGTGGCTGGCTGGAAGGAGGAGGTAGATGAGGCTGGCTGGCTGGCTGGAAGGAGGAGGTATATGAGGCTGGCTGGAAGGAGGAGGTAGATGAGGCTGGCTGGCTGGAAGGAGGAGGTAGATGAGGCTGGCTGGCTGGCTGGAAGGAGGACGTAGATGAGGCTGGCTGGCTGGAAGGAGGAGGGAGGTGAGGCTGGCTGGCTGGAAGGAGGAGGGAGATGAGGCTGGCTGGCTGGAAGGAGGAGGTAGATGAGGCTGGCTGGCTGGAAGGAGGAGGGAGGTGAGTCTGGCTGGCTGGAAGGAGGAGGGAGATGAGGCTGGCTGGCTGGAAGGAGGAGGGAGATGAGGCTGGCTGGCTGGAAGGAGGAGGGAGATGAGGCTGGCTGGCTGGAAGGAGGAGGTAGTTGAGGCTGGCTGGAAGGAGGAGGTAGATGAGGCTGGCTGGCTGGCTGGAAGGAAGGAAGAGGTAGATGAGGCTGGTTGGCTGGAAGGAGGAGGGAGATGAGGCTGGCTGGCTGGAAGGAGGAGGTAGATGAGGCTCTCTGGCTGGAAGGAGAAGGTAGGTGAGGCTGGCTGGCTGGAAGGAGGAGGTAGATGAGGCTGGCTGGCTGGAAGGAGGAGGTAGATGTGGCTGGCTGGAAGGAGGAGGGAGATGAGGCTGGCTGGCTGGAAGGAGGAGGGAGATGAGGCTGGCTGGCTGGAAGGAGGAGGTAGATGAGGCTGGCTGGAAGGAGTAGGTAGATGAGGCTGGCTGGCTGGAAGGAGGAGGTAGATGTGTCTGGCTGGAAGGAGGAGGTAGATGAGGCTGGCTGGCTGGCTGGAAGGAGGAGGTATATGAGGCTGGCTGGAAGGAGGAGGTAGATGAGGCTGGCTGGCTGGAAGGAGGAGGTAGATGAGGCTGGCTGGCTGGCTTGAAGGAGGAGGTAGATGAGGCTGGCTGGAAGGAGGAGGTAGATGAGGCTGGCTGGCTGGAAGGAGGAGGTAGATGAGGCTCTCTGGCTGGAAGGAGAAGGTAGATGAGGCTGGCTGGCTGGAAGGAGGAGGTAGATGAGGCTGGCTGGCTGGAAGGAGGAGGTAGATGTGGCTGGCTGGAAGGAGGAGGTAGATGAGGCTGGCTGGCTGGCTGGAAGGAGGAGGTGTATGAGGCTGGCTGGAAGGAGGAGGTAGATGAGGCTGGCTGGCTGGCTGGAAGGAGGAGGTAGATGAGGCTGGCTGGAAGGAGGAGGTAGATGAGGCTGGCTGGCTGGAAGGAGGAGGTAGATGAGGCTGGCTGGCTGGCTGGAAGGAGGAGGTAGATGAGGCTGGCTGGCTGGAAGGAGGAGGTAGATGAGGCTGGCTGGCTGGAAGGAGGAGGTAGATGAGGCTGGCTGGCTGGAACGAGGATGTAGATGAGGCTGGCTGGCTGGAAGGAGGAGGTACATGAGGCTGGCTGGCCGCTAGGAGGAGGTACATGAGGCTGGCTGGCTGGCTGGAGGAGGTAGATGAGGCTGGCTGGCTGGCTGGAAGGAGGAGGTAGATGAGGCTGGCTGGCTGGAAGGAGGAGGTAGATGAGGCTGGCTGGCTGGAAGGAGGAGGTAGATGAGGCTGGCTGGCTGGAAGGAGGAGGTAGATGAGGCTGGCTGGCTGGAAGGAGGAGGTACATGAGGCTGGCTGGCTGGAAGGAGGAGGTACATGAGGCTGGCTGGCTGGCTGGAAGGAGGAGGTAGATGAGGCTGGCTGGCTGGAAGGAGGAGGTAGATGAGGCTGGCTGGCTGGAAGGAGGAGGGAGGTGAGGCTGGCTGGCTGGAAGGAGGAGGGAGATGAGGCTGGCTGGCTGGAAGGAGGAGGGAGATGAGGCTGGCTGCCTGGAAGGAGGAGGGAGATGAGGCTGGCTGGCTGGAAGGAGGAGGTAGGTGAGGCTGGCTGGAAGGAGGAGGTAGATGAGGCTGGCTGGCTGGAAGGAAGAGGTAGATGAGGCTGGCTGGCTCGAAGGAGGAGGTAGATGAGGCTGGCTGGCTGGCTGGAAGGAGGAGGTAGATGAGGCTGGCTGGAAGGAATAGGTAGATGAGGCTGGCTGGCTGGAAGGAGGAGGGAGATGAGGCTGGCTGGCTGGAAGGAGGAGGTAGATGAGGCTGGCTGGCTGGAAGGAGAAGGTAGATGAGGCTGGCTGGCTGGACAGATACTTGGTAGTCACGGTGCTCCCAGAAGTCAGAGGTGGCCCAGAGCTGAACAAATAGCCAAGAGTATCACGTACTGATTAGCTGGGCAATCGCATCTTGGCCTGGCCTTCCTTGATGCATTGGCTAATTGAGACATTTTCCTCCCCCTCTCACCTTCCTTTTATCGGCACGAGCTGCCCTGGCCCCATGGGAATGATGCAGCTTGAAAGCACAAGGGTGAAGGTTGGGCGGCTGCTGCATGACGAAGCCAGTGCCCTCCATGGAGCCAGGAGAGCCCGGTGGAGACTAGACCTGCATTGTCAGGGGGCGCACGCCCGTGCCTGGGTTTTCCAGCTCTCCTGGGGGATGCCTCCACAGGCTATTGGGCAAAATGCAGGGGCAGCTGGGGGATCGTCTCTGGACTGTTTTATGTGGGAGGTGGCACTGGATTAAGGGCCCCTTTGGGACTTGAACTCTGGGACCAAATAGGGAGGGGGCTGGGGAAACAAGCCAACCTAGAACTGGGTGAATGAATGCCGGGGGGGAAACCAGCTGTTTAGGTTGGGGGCTTCTTGGGCAGGGACTGGCCACCGGACCAGCCCAGGTGAACGGGTGGGAGTGAAAATGGAGCTGCCCACAGGGAGGGGCAATGGGAAATGTAAACACCAACAAACTGCTTCCCCAACCCCTGGGGCACAGTAAAGAACTCTGCGAGTGACCCAGCTTGAAAGTGAAAGGCGGACAGCTGGGAGGCGAAACTGAGGCCTTCAGAGAAGCCGGCAGGGGAAAGTCAAGATAAGGAGATGATTTGTGCTATGGGCACCTGCCTTGGCTACATCCTATTTTATCTATCAGTCTGCCTGTCTGTCTATGCCCATCCACCCCCTCTATCTAATCTATCTATCCCCATCCACCTCCTCTATCTATCTGTGATGTTGCACTCCATTTGATTTTATGAAAATATGCTAATGAGTGTGAATATAATGTAACTGGAATATGCTTCATGCAAAAGGTCTCTTGTAAGGTAACATTACAAAGTTTATAATCTCCTGAGTGTGGTCATCCTATTTGTATAAGTGTATCACTCTTGTATCTGAAGAAATATATCCTGTGAAGTCCTATTGTATTTATGCAAAGTGTGGGCCATTAATGGTGGTTTGGAATCTTGACGGCTCCCATCAACTAGGACAATTGACTGTAGGTGGCGCTGTTTACTTGCAAGCCTTCCTGTGAGTCAGGCCGGGAAGAATGAAGGCTTGCGGGTCTCACAGGACAGGTGACCATGTCACCTGGAACTGGAATCCATCTTAAACCTGGTGCTTTTCCATTTAGAAGGAGGGGTGGGGACTCAAAGAGACAAAAGATTCCCTCCTTGTGCCAAAGAAATATAAGGGGGTGGAACAGAACAAAGGAGGTTCCAGTCATGAGAAATCCCCTAGTTGAGGGGAGGGATAGCTCAGTGGTTTGAGCATTGGCCTGCTAAACCCAGGGTTGTGAACCCAATCCTTGGGGGGGGGGAGCATTTAGGGATCTTGGGCAAAAATCTGTCTGGGGATTGGTCCTGCTTTGAGCAGGGGGTTGGACTAGGTGACCTCCTGAGGTCCCTTCCAACCCTGATCTTCTATGATTCTACCACCTGAGCTGGAGCTAACAAGAACTGTACCAGGGAAAAGGATTGGGCCCAGACTAGGAAGGAGTCCAGTCTGTGAAAGAAGCTTAATGGAACATCTCTGTGAGTGTGATTTTATCTGTAATCAGTTTCTTACTGTATTAGGCTTAGACTTGCGTGTTTTGTTTTATTTTGCTTGGTAACTTAGTTTGTTCTGTCTGTTATTACTTGGAACCACTTAAATCCTACTTTTTATACTTAATGAAATCACTTTTGGTAATTAATTAACCCAGAGTAAGTAATTAATACCTGGGGAAGCAAACAGCTGTGCATAGCTCTCTATCAGTGTTATAGAGGGAGGACAATTTATGAGTTTACCCTGTATAAGCTTTATACAGAGTAAAACGGATTGATTTGGGGTTTGGATCCCATTGGGAGATGGGTGTCTGTGTGCTGGAGACAGGAGCACTTCTTAAGCTGTTTTCAGTTAAGTCTGCAGCTTTGGGGCACGTGGGTCAGACCCTGGGTCTGTGTTGGTTCAGACTGTCATGCCTGGCTCAACAAGGCAGGGTTCTGGAGGCCCAAACTGGCAGAGAAAACGGGCTCAGAGGTAGTCTTAGCACATCAGGTGACAGTCCCAAGGGAGTCTCTGTGATCGAACCCGTCACACTATGTATCTATCCCCACCCAATCTATCTATCTATCTATCTATCTATCTATCTATCTATCTATCTATCTATCTATCTATCTATCCCTGTACACCCCCTCTATCTATTTATTGTGGCAAATGGCGGATACTTTTGTGGTAGGTCCTGCACTTTTCTTTGGTGTGATGGGTCAGGGCGCTGCCCCTTGCCCCTATTCTTGGGCATCTATGGCTCTTCTAGTGCCCTGGTGGGGTAGAGAAGGAGAGCGGGGAAGGGACCTGGTCCGCCCCCTACTCCGGGTCCCAGCTCCTTCAGCTTCACGGGCTTCTTACTCTCTTTCCCCTGGGTCCTCTGTGCTGGGGGTCCCTCTCCTCGGGCAGGGTTTCCCTTCCCCTGGTACTCTGATCCTCTGGTCAATAACAGTACTCCTCCAAACTACAGCCAGCTCTCCTTCCCTCTCCCTGTCAGACTGAAGCAGGGGTCTTTATTTGGTCTCGGGCAGGGCCTTAATTGGCTTCACGTGCTCTAATTAACCTGTAGTAACCTCTCCTCAGTCCACAGAGAATATGGCCCTGGTCATCCTGGGGATTATGTATCTCTCCCATCTATCACTCTCCTGCTGCTTTCTGGCCCTGCTGTATCTATCTATCTATCTGGTTTGGGGGGTTTTGTTTTCTCCTGGCATCCTGACACCGCAGGGCCAGTCCAGGCCCCCTTCCCATGCAGATGAGGCATCAAAGGCTGGGTCATGGCATTTGCAGTGGGTCCTGCATTTGCAATGGAGCAAATAATTAAGCAATCAATATGCAAACATCTTGAAGATAATAAGGTGATAAATAACAGTCAGCATGGATTTGTCAAGGACAAATCATGTCAAAACAACCCGATAGCTTTCTTTGACAGGGTAACAAGCCTTGTTGCAAGGGGAGAAGCGGTAGATGTGGTATATCTTGACTTTAGTAAGGCTTTTGATACTGTCTCGCATGACCTTCTCATAAACAAACTAGGGAAATACAGCCTAGATGGAGCTACTATCAGGTGGGTGCAAAACTTGTTGGAAAATCATTCCCACAGAGTAGTTATCAGCAGTTCACAGTCAGGCCGGAAGGGCATAACGAGTGGGGTCCTGCAGGAATCGGTTCTGGGTCCGGTTCTGTTCAATATCTTCATCAATGATTTAGATAATGGCATAGAGAGTACGCTTATAAAGTTTGTGGCCGATACCAAGCTGGAAGGGGTTGCAAGTGCTTTGGAGAATAGGATTAAAATTCAAAATGATCTAGACAAGCTGGAGAAATGGTCTGAAGTAAATAGGATGAAATTCCATAAGGACAAATGCAAAGTTCTCCACTTAGGAAGGAACAATCAGTTGCACACACAAAATGGGAAATGACTGCCTAGAAAGGAGTACTGCAGAAAGGGATCTGGGGGTCATAGTGGACCACAAGCTAAATATGAGTCAACAGTGTAATGCTTTTGCAAAAAAAAGGAAACATCATTCTGGGATGTAATAGCAGTATTGTAAGCAAGACACGAGAAGTAATTCTTCCGCTCTACTCCGTGCTGATTAGGCCTCAGCTGGAGTATTTTGTCCAGTTCCGGGTGCCACATTTCAGGAAAGATGTGAACAAATTGGAGAAAGTCCAGAGAAGAGCAACAAAAATGATTAAAGTTCTAGAAAACATGAGCTATGAGGGAAGATTGAAAAACTTGGGTTTGTTTAGTCTGGAGAAGAGAAGACCGAGAGGGGACATGATCACAGTTTTCAAGTACATAAAAGATTGTTACAAGGAGGAGTGAGAAAAATTGTTCTTCTTAACCTCTGAGGATAGGACAAGAAGCAATGGGCTTAAATTGCAGCAAGGGAGGTTTAGGTTGGACATTAGGAAAAACTTCCTAACTGTCAGGGTGGTTAAGCACTGGAATAAATTGCCTAGGGAGGTTGTGGAATATCCGTCATTGGAGATTTTTAAGAGCAGGTTAGACAAACATTTGTCATGGATGGTCTAGATAATACTTAGCCCTGCCTTGAGTGCAGGGAACTGGACTAGAGACCTCTCGAGGTCCCTTCCAGTTCTATGATTCTATGTTTAATCACCCTCCAGTGATTCCTGTTTACACACACACACACACACACACACACACACACACACACACACACACACACACACACACACACACACACACACACACGACCCTGGGGAGTCATGACAACACAAACACCTACAACACTTAATGCCACCAAAGTCCATGAATGCTCTACACGCCCATGGCATTTTCATGCACCCAAAGTCTGGCTCATAAAGTTTCTGATAAGATTTATAAAGATGATACCAAGGCAGCTAGACTATGTACCTAAGGCTGAGTTTTGTTTCGATTCAGCCTTATTGTTTACATCAGAAGTCCAGCAGGGCTTCCCCCTAGCACCCCCCCGACCCTAGCCCACCCCCCACCCCCCTGCCCACCCTAACCCCTGCACCCCCCCAGCCCCCTGAGCCCCTGGCCCTGCCCTGACCCTGCACTCCCCTCACACCTCCTCAGCACCCCCACACACGGATTGTCTGTGGTGCCTGGGAGCAGAGGGGGCAGTGACAGCGGGACTTGTCAGTGCTGGCTGCCACGCCCCCTGCCAGTGGGAATGCCAAGAAACTACCTCTCTGCACTCTGGGGAGGGGAGGGGGCGCAGCCCAGTTTTGGGGGAAAGGGGCAGTTGTGGGGCAAGTCCGGGTGTGATGGGGGAGCTGGTGGTGACTCCGTGTGAGGGGTGTAGGAGAAGCAGGGTGTTAAGGTGGGGGTTGGTGTGGCAGGGGGCAGAGGGAGGGAGGGGAGAGTCTGGGTTGAAGGTGGGGGTTGGCTCAGTGTGTGTATGTGTGTAGAAGGGGGGTAGTAGAAGAGAGGGAGGTGACAGCCCTGGGGTGAAAGTGTGTAGGGAGTGGGCAATAGCAGGGAGATTTAGGAGAGCCTTTGTTAGGGGGTTCGTTGTGTGGGATGGGGACAGTAGGAGGGATGGGAGGAGAGCCCAGGTGTGAAGATTGGGGTAGGAACTTGAGGCTGGATTGTGGTAGCCTTTGTGGTAAAGTGTGTGTGTTTCAGTGGTCCTTTCTCCCTGCAAAAGATGGGCACCAGCAATTTTCCTCCTCACACCCTGCCCCAAAGTTTTGTTGTGACGAACTGGGACTGTTCTTAAAGTGGTCTGTGAGTGCTGACAGGGGAGTGTGGCTAGGATGGTCTGCATTGGGGGATGGGAGAATGACTGAAGGGAAATACCTGAGCCTGTAACATGAGAACCCAGGAGGGGGCTGGGGCGAGGTGACACCTTTGCCCGGGAAACTGAACAAAGGCTGTGGGAGGGGTCACTGAAGGCAGAGTCTGGGAAGCTGGCTGGTGAGGTGGCTGGAGGCAGGGAGGGCTCTGACCTCTGGAGGGGGCTGGGGTGCCCGAGGACCCCAAGATGGACCTAACTGAGGGGTATCCTGTTGTCTGTGCCGGCAAGACCTGTCTCGGACTGTATTCCGTCGTCTAAATAAACCTTCTGCTTTACTGGCTGGCTGAGAGTCATGGTGAATCGCAGGAAGCCGGGGGTGCAGGGCCCTGAGTCCCCCCATACTCTGTGACAACTGGTGGCAGCGGCGGGATCTACTGCACCCCGTGGACGGCGCTTCCTGCAGTAAGTGACTGGGGAGAAGTAAAACGAAGGGGGATTGACGGGGACCAGGCGTGCTGAGGAGTCAGAGAGAGACGGTTATCACCCCTGGGAGTGTGTGACCAGCGAGAAGGACGTTTTCAGTAACAGGGTCCCCCGGGGGATCGCAGCGAGCAGTCCCAGGGGCGGAGGAGTCTGCAGCTCGACCCTGGCAGAGAGGTGGTGACCTCGAGAAGGGCTGGCACACTAGGGGTCTCCCTGGAGACTGTGGGGAGCGGTGAGCACACAGGCCTGTGAGTGGCCAGCAGGAAGATGTATGCCAAGCGGCTTAAGAGCGACCTGGTGGAGCTGTGCAAGCAGAGGGGGTGCGCATTGGGAAGCTCACCAAAGAACAGCTCATTGCCCAGCTGGAGAAGGGAGATCGCGCGAATGAACTGATCCCTGTCTCTGAGGGAAGCAGCCTGGCAGATGCAGCGCAGGCCCCAGTGTCTGTCCCAGCTGGGAGTGGTCAGCCGGCTGCTGAGGGCTTCCCGAGACCCCTCCTTCCTATGCCTAGGGGAAGGGTGGGGAGAAGCCCAGCAAATACCGAGGGCGCCGTGACCCCCCCGGCCAGCAGGGGATCCTCCCGGCCACACGCGCCATCCGTGGAGCGGAATGGGCTGGAATGGGAGAAAGAGCTAAAACTGAGAGAGCTGGAGGATCGTGAACACCAGAGGCAGCATGAACGGGAGGAGAATGAGAGACAAAGACAGCATGAAGAGAGACAAAGGCAGCATGAACGGGAGGAGAAAGAGAAACTGAGGCAGCATGAAGAGAGAGAGAGGCATCGTGAACGGGAGGAGAATGAGAGACAGCGTCAGCAGGAACTGGAACTGGCGAGGCTGAAGGGCCGCGAGACCCCGGCTGCGGTGAGTGAGGGGGGACCCAGGACTGCACGGAGCTTTGATAAGTGCATCCTGGCCCCACGCAAGGAGGGGGAGGACATGGATGACTTCCTGGATGCCTTTGAGATGGCCTGCGAGCTGCACCAGGTTCATCCTGCAGACAGACTCCGGGTTCTCACCCCCTTACTGGACCCCAAAGCCGTGGCCTTGTACCGCCAACTGGAAGAGGCGGAAAAAGGGGACTATGAACTATTCAAAAAGGCCCTGCTACGTGAGTTTGGGCTGACTTCTGAGATGTACCGGGAAAGGTTCCGGAGTCAGGATAAAACCCCGGAGATCTCATATCTGCAACTAGCCGTCCGCATGGAAGGATACGCCAGCAAGTGGGCTGCTGGGGCCCAGACGAAGGAGGACCTGGTTAAACTGCTGGTACTGGAGCAACTGTATGAGCGGTGCCCATCTGACCTGAGGCTGTGGTTGGTGGACAAAAAGCCAGAGAACCCGCGACATGCAGGCCGGCTGGCCGATGAGTTTGTGAAGAGCCGGTCAGGGGCTGGCCGGGAGGAGTCCCAAAGGAACAGTCCCACCACAACGCAGAGCGAGAGTCACCATGGGCCATCCCAGCGGGGAAATACGGAGAAACACCACCAAAGGGGAAGATCCAGCGTCAGGTCCATCCAACCCACTCGAGGGGACCCCTGGGACATGGTCTGCTATCACTGTGACCAAAGAGGTCACATACGGGCCCAGTGCCCCAGGCTCAGGGACAGACTGAGCAGACCAAACCCACAGAGGGTTGACTGGGTAGAGACCCAGCCGGGCGAGAGGCAGCACTCCCAGGGAAGGGGGGCTGGCAGAGTACCACCTGCTAAGGAGGGAGGAGAGCTCCAGGCCTGCTCCTCTGCGGGGCGGGATGCTCCAGACTCAGGGTTTTTGGTTTATACGGTGGGCGCGGGGCGGTCCCTCCGGAAAGAGTACCTCGTTCCCCTGGAGGTGGATGGGAGGAAGGTCGATGGATACTGGGATACGGGCGCAGAGGTGACGCTGGCCCGGCCCGAGGTGGTGGCCGCAGATCAGGTGGTGCCCAACACCTACCTGACCCTGACGGGGGTGGGCGGGACACCGGTCAAAGTGCCCGTGGTGAGGGTACACCTGAAGTGGGGGGCCAAGGAGGGCCCCAAGGATGTGGGGGTACACCCGTATTTGCCCACTGAGGTGTTGATGGGGGGAGACCTGGAGGACTGGTCAAGCAACCCACCAAGTGCACTGGTTGTGACCTACAGTCAGAGCCGGCGAGGAGCCCTGCGCCCTGGCCTTGGGGAGGGTGCCTTGCCCGAGGCGCAGGACCCTAACCTGGTGGGGAGGGAACGCCCAGGGACACAGCTCAGGGAGGCTGCGGCTTCAGACCCAGCCGGCGAGAGTGAACGGGTGGCCATCCCTGTCCCAGCTGCTGAGTTCCAGGCCGAGGTGCAAAAAGATCCCTCCTTACGGAAGATAAGGGACCTGGCCGACCTCGGTGCGGTAGAGACCATGGGGAGAGGTGGCCGGAAAAGGTTCCTGTGGGAGAAGGGGTTCCTGTACCGAGAATGGGCTCCCCCAGGGGAAATGGAGTCAGGGGGGATCAGGAGGCAGCTGGTGGTACCCCAGAAGTATCGCCGCCAGCTGCTGTACCGGGCCCATGACACCCCCCTCTCAGGGCACCAGGGAACCTGGCGTACCCAGCAGAGGCTGCTACGGAGCTTTTACTGGCCTGGGGTCTTTGTTACTGTCCGGCAGTACTGCCGATCCTGTGACCCCTGTCAGAGGGGGAGGAAGGCCCGGGACAAGGGGAAACCGGCTTTAGGACCCTTGCCCAGCATAGAGGAGCCTTTCCAGAGGGTGGCCAAGGTTAAAAGGGGGGTTCTGAACCAAGAGAGCCCGAAGCACAGACCTCCAGACTGGAGTGCTGGGAGAAGGCCACAGCCCAGTTGGAACCCCAGGGGTATTGGGGTGGGAAAAGGGCGCAGGCCGCATAACCCTTCCCACATGCGAACTGCAAATGCCCTCGAGCACCCCCGACCTAAGGGGGGGCGTGAAACTGGAGGGGCCTGGTGTAATTCTCACCCAGGAATGGGAGGGATGCTGGGGCATCCATGGGAACGGGGGTAGGTTCGAACTTCCCCGGGTCACTGGCTGAAGTGACCCCGCTCAGTTCGGTCTCGAAGGGGGGAGATGTGACGAACTGGGACTGTTCTTAAAGTGGTCTGTGAGTGCTGACAGGGGAGTGTGGCTAGGATGGTCTGCATTGGGGGATGGGAGAATGACTGAAGGGAAATACCTGAGCCTGTAACATGAGAACCCAGGAGGGGGCTGGGGCGAGGTGACACCTTTACCCGGGAAACTGAACAAAGGCTGTGGGAGGGGTCGCTGAAGGCAGAGTCGGGGAAGCTGGCTGGTGAGGTGGCTGGAGGCAGGGAGGGCTCTGACCTCTGGAGGGGGCTGGGGTGCCCGAGGACCCCAAGATGGACCTAACTGAGGGGTATCCTGTTGTCTGTGCCGGCAAGACCTGTCTCGGACTGTATTCCGTCGTCTAAATAAACCTTCTGCTTTACTGGCTGGCTGAGAGTCATGGTGAATCGCAGGAAGCCGGGGGTGCAGGGCCCTGAGTCCCCCCATACTCTGTGACATTTGTAAACATTATTGTACCAAAGTAGAAAATGCAGCTTTCAAAAAATGTATTTAGGAAACATAACTTTGGGTGGAGGAGGTGGTGGTGGGGAGATGCAGGTGCGACACCACTGACTGCTGTATCCGGGCTTAATATGGCTCATAAGTGTGCTAATTAAGCACTTGTGTTCAGGGCCCTAAGCAGGCCCTGAGTGTTTAAAGAAAAAAGACAAAACTAATAAACAACCCCCCTCCCACACAAACCAAATTCAGTGGTGTTCTGCGTACATTGGTGTTAGCCCAGTTTGTTCTCTATGGGCTGAGTGGAGGTCTCAGTTTGGCTTCAAATATCTTATTTTGTTTTTGAATAAATGTTTTCATTCCCATCCTGGCAATACCACATTTACTATGGCATCAATGGTGCTGTCATGCTAGGACCGTAACTGGAAGGGGTTCATCACAACCACATGGGGGCCCACCAATATGTTTGGCGCCGGGCCCACAAAAAGTTAATCCAGCCCTGCCCCCTACCTCTGGCTTGGGCACAGGATGCATTTCCTGAGATGGTACCAGTAATTCTGTTATTTAGCATTTTGTGTCACTCTCTGTCTTTGTCCTGATCAATCTTAGCCATGGGAAAACACAAAGATTGCAAACTCTGCCGATGGGACAAGTCATCCAAGCATTGCGTGCCGGCCCGACTTGAAGAGCCGATGTTGCAATTAAGCAATTAGTAATTTTCACCTCATCTGATCTAATATAGGCTAAAGGTAGGGTAAGGGATACAGTTTATGTAACTCTAGGTGGGGACATGGTGACATGAGCAATAACTCAGCCCAGTGGTCCCCAACCTTTTTCGTCTGGCGGGTGCCAGACGACGAGCCACGGAGGACCGTGGCGGCGGACGAGCATCCGCTGAAATGCCACCGACAAGCAGCAATGTCAATAGGCGTCGCAATGCCGCCGACAAGCAGCGTCATCCAGAGGTGTCGCCACCGAAAATCGGTGGCATTTCAGCGGCAACGCCTCTGGATGACGCTGCTTGTCGGCGGCATTTCGGCGGATGCTCGTCCGCCAGCCAGTACGTGGGCGCACTTAGACGCCCTGGCGGGCGCCATGGCACCTGCAGGCACCCCATTGCCGACCCCTGACTCAGCCAATCATCACTCTTCTTCTACAGTTAATTTGCATGCAAAAATTCTGTTGGGTGTCATTGGTCCAGCCATGCGTGTCAAGAGTTCTCATTGGCAGACAATTTGGTCATGTGCTTGGGCATGGAATCTAGATGATTACAATGGTCCTTCCTGGCTTTGGACTTTATGAATCTATTGATGGACTTTCCTCTCCCAGTTCCATTGGATTCCTGGGTTCTCTCCCCGGCTCTGGGCGAGGACTGGAGCCTAGTCGGTTAGAGCAGGGGGGGCTGGGAGCCAGAACTCCTGGGTTCTCTCCCCGGCTCTGGGCGAGGACTGGAGCCTAGTCGGTTAGAGCGGGGGGGCTGGGAGCCAGAACTCCTGGGTTCTCTCCCCAGCTCTGGGCGAGGACTGGAGCCTAGTCGGTTAGAGCAGGGGGTGCTGGGAGCCAGAACTCCTGGGTTTTCTCCCTGCTTCTGGGCGAGGACTGGAGCCTAGTCGGTTAGAGCAGGGGGTGCTGGGAGCCAGAACTCCTGGGTTCTCTCCCTGCTTCTGGGCGAGGACTGGAGCCTAGTCGGTTAGAGCAGGGGGTGCTGGGAGCCAGAACTCCTGGGTTCTCTCCCTGCTTCTGGGCGAGGACTGGAGCCTAGTCGGTTAGAGCAGGGGGGGCTGGGAGCCAGAACTCCTGGGTTCTCTCTGTGCCTCTAGGAGGGAAAGGGGGTCGGGGGGGGCTGGGAGCCAGGGCTCCTGGGTTCTATTACCATCTTTTGCAGGACCATGCAGTCTAGATTAGAGTGGAGTGTGGAGGGTGGCTGCGAGTTCGGAACCACTGGATTCTCTCCCCAGTCCTGGCCGGGAAACGTGGGTCTTTCACCTGAATTTGGATTGTGTCCTCTTTCATGCTAAATACCGGATGGGGGATATTGTGTCTTTCAGTCTTATGCCAGAATGGGGGCACAGCTGTGGGAACTGAGTGCGCCTGCCCACCTGGTTATTCTGGTCCTTGGTGTGAGAACTTTAACAGCTCCATGGCCTGCCAGAACGAGGGCACTCCTGTCGGCATTCACTGCATCTGCCCACCTGGTTATTCTGGTGCCCGGTGCGAGAGCGAGAACACAGCCACAGCCTGCCAGAACGGTGCCACGGCACTGGGAATGGAGTGCATCTGCGCACTAAGATACTGGGGTTCCTTGTGCAAGAATGAGGACAGCACCGCTGTGTGCTTGAATGGTGGCATGCCAGTTGGAACAGCATGCAAATGTCCACCTGACTACTGGGGATTGCGGTGTGAATGCGACATCATTAACATCACCACTAAACCACCTCTAAACAGCACCACGACTGAGGTGACCAGACCCACGACCTCTACAGCGACAACGACAACGACAAACACTACGACCTCCACTGCAGCTACAACAACCCCTGCAACAACACACACCACATCTACCACAACTCCTCGACGACTGTACCCAACACAGCCACAACTGATCCAACCACACTCACAACCACGTTCAGTCTACCAACCACCACCTATGCTGACAACACCACGCTCAACACCACTTCCGCTGTACACACACCCACATCCACTAACGTGACTAGCCTCACCACCTCCACTGTACTGACCACCTCCACTGACACAACTGCCCTCACCACCACCTCCACAGTACCAACCACCTCCACTGACATGACTACCCTCTCCACTACCTCCACTGTACCCACTACCACCTCCACAGACACGACTCCGCTCACCACCACCTCCACTGTACCCACCACAACCTCTAGTGACACGACTCCCCGCACCACCAACTCCACTGAACCCACCACCACCCCTGCTGAAACAACAACACTCACCACCACCTCCACTGACATGACAACCCTCACCACCATTTTGCCTGTAGCCACCGACACCTCTACTGACACAGCTACACTCACCATCACCTCCACTGACACGATGACCCTCACCACCACCTCCTCTGTACCCACCATCACCTCTACTGACACCACTACCCTCACCACCAGTTCCACTTCCCCCACCTTGTCAACTGACACCAGGACCTTCACCACCACATTCACTATGCCCACCATATCCACTCACACCACTACCCTCACAACCAACTCCATTATACCCACCACCACGTCTACTGACACTTCTACCATAACCACCATCTCCATTCCATTCACTAACTCCACTTTACCTGCCATGACATCCACTGACACGACTTCCCTCACCACCAGTTCCCCTGTACCCATCACATCCTCTGACATGACTATTTTCAGCACAACCTTCACTGTACCCACAACCTCCACTGTACCCACCACCTCCAGGGACACGACTACCCTCACTACCACCTCCACTGTACCCACCACCATCTCCACTTACAAGACTACCCTCACCACCACTTCCATCCAACTCACCACCACCACCACTGACACGACTCCCCTCACAAGCACATCCACTGTCCCCACCACCACCTCCATTGACACAACAGCCCTCACTATCACCTCCCCTGTACCCACCGCCACCTCTATTGACACTACTACACTCACCACTGCATCCAATGTAGCTACCACAACCAACACCTACACGACTACCCTCAGCACCACCTCCACCCTACCCACCACCACCTCCACTGACACAACAGCCCTTATTATCACCTCCACTGTACTCACCACCTCCACTGATAAGACAACCCTCACCACCACTTCCCCTGTACCCAACGCCTGTTCTGAAATGACTCCCCTCACTACTACCTCCACTGTACACACCACCAACACCACTGACACGACTACTCTCAGAACCACCCCCACTATACCAACCACCATCTCCACAGACACAATTACCCTAAACAGCACCTCCAACCCACCCACCAGCACCACCACTGACATAACTACACTCACCACCACCACCACTGTAACCACGACCAACTCCACTGACACAAATTCACTCACCACCACTTCCCCTGTACCCACCACCTCCACTGACATGATTACCCTCAGTACCACCTCCACTGTACCCACCACACCTCCCCTCACCACCAGTTCCACTTCCCCTATCTTGTCCCCTGACACCATGACCCTCACCACCACATCCACTATACCCACCAACACTTCTACTGACACTTCTACCATAACAACCACCTCCATTGTACCCACCACCTCCACTTTACCCACCACAAGCTCCACTGACACGACTATCCACACCACCACTTCCTCTGTACCCACTGCCACCTCCACTGACATGATTCCCCTCACCAACATCTCTACTGTTCCCACCACCACATCCACAGATAATAGTAGCCTCACCATCACCTCCACTGTGCGCACCACCACCTCCAAGGAAACGACTATCCTCACTACCACTTCCACTCGATCCAACACCACCTCCACTGAGACAACTACCCTCACCACCACCTCCACTGTGCCCATCATCACCTCCACTGACACGACAACTCTCACCACCACCTCCACTGTACCCACCACAGCCTCTACTGACACTTCTACCATAACCACCACCTCCATTGCACCCATAACCTCCACTTTACCCATCAAGACCTCCACTGACATGACGACCCTCACCACCACATCTTCTATACCCTCTACCACCTCCACTGACATGATTACCCTCACCAAAAAGTCCACTGTACCAACCACCTCCACAGACACAACTACCCTCACCACCACCTCTGCTGTACACACCACCACCACTTACAAGACTACAGACATGACCCCTTCCACCCTATCCACTAACACAACAACCCTCACCACCACCTCGACTGTACCAACCACCACTTCCACTGAGACAACTACACTCACCTCGACCTCCACTATACCCACCACCACCACCACGTCTACTGACACATCTACCATAACCACCATCTCCATACCACTCACTAACTCCACTTTACCCGCCATGACAAACACTGATAAGACTTCCCTCACCACCAGTTCCCCTATACCCACCACATCCTCTGACATGACTATTTTCACCACAACCTCCACTGTACCCACCACCTCCAGGGACACGACAACCTTCACTACCACCTCCACTGTACCCACCACCATCTCCACTTACAAGACTACCCTCACCACCACTTCCATCCAACTCACCACCACCACCACTGAAATGACTCCCCTCACGAGCACATCCACTGTCCCCACCGCCACCTCTATTGACACTACTACGCTCACCACTGCATCCAATGTAGCTACCACAACCAACACTTACATGACTATGCTCAGCACCACCTCCACCCTACCCACCACCACCTTCATTGACACAACAGCCCTCACTATCACCTCCCCTGTACCCACCACCTCCTCTGAAATGACTCCCCTCACCACTATCTCCACTGTACACACCACCAAAACCACTGACACGACTACTCTCAGAACCACCCTCACTATACCAACCAACATGTCCACAGACATGACTACCCTCACCAGCACCTCCAATCCACACACCAGCACCGCAACTGACATGACTAAACTCACCACCACCACCACTGTAACCACGACCACCTCCACTGACACGAATTCACTCACTACCATTTCCCCTGTACCCACCACATCTTCTGACATGATTACCCTCAGTACCACCTCCACTGTATCCACCACCACCTCCAATTACAAGACTACCCACACAACCAATTCTACCCAACTCACGATCACCTCCACTAAAACGACTCCCCTCACGAGGACATACACTGTAACCCCATCACCTCTATTGACACTACTACCCTCAGCACTATATCCAATATGCCCACCACGATGACCACTGACATTACTACCCTCAGCACCACCTCCACCCTATGCACCACCACCTCCACTGACAGAACAGCCCTCACTATCAACTCCACTGTACCCACCACCTCCACAGACGTGATTACCTTCACCACTACCTCCACTGTACCCACCACCACCTCCAGTGACATGGGTTCCTTCACCCTCACCTCCACTGTGCGTTCCCCCACCTCCACTGAAACAAGTACTCTCACTGCCACCTCTACTTTTCCCACCACCACTTCCACTAACACAAGTACCCTCACCACAACTTCCACTGTACCCACCACCACATTCATTGATAATACAATCCTCACTAGCACTTCCACTGTACACACCACCTCCACCACTGACATGACTACTCTCAGCACCACCTCCAACCGACCCACCACCATCTCCACTGACACAACCACCCTCACTATGATCTCCACTGTACTCACCACCTCCACTGACACGAGTCCCCTCACCACCACTTCCCCTGTACCGACAACATCCTTTGAAATGACTACCTTCACCACAAACTCCACTGTACCCACCACCACCTCCACTGACACAACTCCTCTCTCGACCACTTCCACGGTACCCACCACCACCACCACCAATGACATAACTTCCCTCACCACCACCTCCACTGTACCCACCACTACCTCCATTGAGACAACAAGCTTCACCACCACCTCCACTCTACCCACCACCACTACTTTACCTGCCATGACCTCCAAGGACACGACGACCCTCACTACCACCTCCACCCTACCCACCACTACGTCCACTGACATGCCTACCCTCAGCACCACCTCCACCCTACACACCACCACCTCCACTGGGACAACTACCCTCTCCAGCACCTCCACTTACAAGACTACACTCACCACAACTTCTACCCTAGACACTAACAGCTCCACTGACACGACTCCGCTCACCAGCACCTCTATTGATCCTACTACCCTCACCACTGCGTCCATTGCGCCCACCACCTTTACTTTACCTGCCACATCCTCCAGGGACACGACTACCCTCACTACCACCTCCACTGTACCCACCACATCCTCTGAGACGACTTCCCTCACAACCACTTTCACTTTACCCATTACCACCTCCACTGACATGCCTACCCACACTATCACTTCCTCTGTACTTACCACCATGTCCTCTGAAACGATTCCCCTCATCACTACCTCCACTGTACATACCACCACCACCACTGACACGACTACACTCACCACCACCTCCACCCGACCCACCACCACCTCCACTTTACCCACCACCAGCTCCAGTGAGACAACTACCCTCACCACCACATCCACTGTACCCACCACCTCTACTTTACCCGCAACGACATCCAAGGACACGACTACCCTCACCACTACCTCCACCCGACCCACCACCACCTCTATTGACACTACCTCCTTCACTATCACCTCCATTATACCCACTACCACCACTGAAAAAAGTACCCTCATCACCACCTCCACTGTACCCACGACCACCTCCACTGACACGACTTCCCTCACCACCACCTCCAATGTACTCACCACCACCTCCACTTACAAGACTCCCCTCACTATCACTTCCACCCAACTCACCACTGCCTCCACTCCCATGACTCCCCTGATCAGCACATCCACTATACCCATCACCAGCTCCAGAGAGACAACTACCCTCAGCAACACTTCAACTATGCATACCACCTCCTCTACTAATAGGGCTACCCTCACTACAACTTCCACTGTACCCACCACGTCTACTTTACCCGAAACGACCTCCATGGACACTACTACCCTCACTATCACTTCCACCCAACTTACCACCAGCTCCACTGATACAACTCCGCTCACCAGCACGCATCCACTGTACCCACTGCCACCTCCATTGACACTAGTTCCCTCACCACTACATCCAGTGTAGCCACCACCACCACAACTAAGACGACTACCCTCAGCACCACCTCCACCCTACCCACCACCAGCTCCACTGAGGCAGCTACCCTCACCACCACCTCCAATGTATCCACCACCTCTACTTTACCCACAACAACATCCAAGGACACAACTACCCTCACCATTACCTCCATCGGACCCACCACCACCTCTACTGACACTACTACCCTCACTATCACCTCCACTATACCAAACACCTCCACTGACACGAGTCCCCTCACCACCAGTTCCACTTCCCCGCCCACCACCACGACTGAAAAAAGTACCCTCACCACCATCTCCACTGTACTCACGACCACTTCCACTGACACGACTATCCTCACCACCACTTCCCCTGTACCAACAACATCCTCTGAAGTGACTACCTTCACCACAAACTCCACTGTACCCACCACCTCCACTGACAAAAGGACCCTCACCACCACCTCCATTGACACAACTCCCCTCTCGAGCATCTCCAGTGTTCCTACCACCACTGACACGACTACCCTCCCCACCACCTCGACCGTACCCAACACCACGTCCACTGATATAACTTCCCTCACAACAACTTCTACTGTACCCATCACCATGTCCACTGACATGACTACCCTCACTATCACCTCCACTATACCCACCACAACCTTCACTGACACAACTACCCTCACCACCACCTCCACTGTACCCACCATCTCTACTTTACCCGCCTCGACCTCCAAGGACACGACTACCCTCACCATCACTTCCACCAAACTCACCACTGCCTCCACTGACACGACTTCCCTCACCAGCACATCCAGTGTACCCACCACCACCTCCACTGACACAACAGCCCTCACTATCACCTCCACTGTACTCACCACCTCCACTGACACGATTCCCCTCACAGCCACCTCCACTGTACCCAGCACCTCCACTGACACAACTACCCTCACCACCACTTCCACTTCCCCCAGCACCACCTCAACTGACACCTCTACCCTCATGACCACCTCCCCTGTACTCCCCACCATGTCCACTGACAAGATAACCCTCACCCTTACCTCCACTGTGCGTTCCACCACGTCCACTGAAAGAAATACCCTCATGACCACCTCCGCTGTTCCTACCACCACCTCCAGAGACACGATTACCCTCTCCTCTACCTCCACTGTACTCACCACCACCTCCACTGACACGACTACTCTCACGACCACCTCTATTGACACTTATCCCATAACCACCACCTCCATTGAACTCTCCTCCTCCACTTTACCCACCAAGACTTCCACTGAGATGACTACCCTCACCACCACCTCCACTGTACCCATCACCTCCTCTACTAACATGACTACCTTCAAGAACAACACCACTGTACCCACCACCAACTCCACTGCGTGCACCACCATCTGTAACTCCTCACAGAACATAAGCAGTATGAGGCACAGTGTCCTTTGTATGCTCATCCCCACTCCCAGAGTCATTTCCCCAGTCAGTAGTACCAGAACCACAATTTCTTCTTCAACAGCCATCACAAGCACCCTGAGCCCCACAACTAATCCATGCCTCTATCCAATTCCCCCATGGTACCCCACTGGTCCTCCTCCTACAGCAGGTGGGCGACTCTTCATTATTTTTTTGCCACATTGTTCCTATTTCTATGTTCTTATGTTGTGTGGTTCATGTACGCAGGTGGGGTAGTGAATGAGGGTTAATCCTAAATGCAAAATCTTAATTATGTTGTAACTGCTTATTTACTAATCCTGGTGTAACTCCACTGCCTTTGAAAGCATTATATCAGATTTGAAGTGGGTCTTGTGAGTTCTGAATATGTTAAATATGTAATTTCATCACAGTGTCTTACTGAATAATCTCCATGGGGTTGATTGGGTTGGGAGATACCCAATCTTTTCCCTGCTAAGAAGGGTTAAAAGGGTAACAAAATCCACAGCTTTTTTCATCCAAAGAGAATGGACTGGACTGAAAGGGAAAGCGATGGAGAGCGATATCGATTGGCATGCAGAAATTGAAGTGCTACACATCCAAGCTCAGTCCATACAAGAAACTCTGCTCACAGGAAACACTGCTCACAGCAGATTATCCGGGGTATTTTTTATGCTCGACTGAGCACTGAATAATTAGCAATGTTGACTTTTAAAGTAACAGCACTGGGGGTCTCCAGCAGTCCCCCGTCACCACCAAGGGAGGTAGATGAAGCAGCAGCTCACTAATACTGGAACGTCAGGCCCAATGGGAAGCCCTATCAGCACACCCAAGGTTGCAGCTGCCTGATTGGCTTGCGCCTGGTACTTTGGCCAGGCCGTGATCCGGGTGGGCTGTCGGAGCTATGATACAGGCGTCCTGTTCCTGCAAGTGCATCATCATTGCCATTATGTGGGGGAGGGATAGCTCAGTGGTTTGAGCATTGGCCTGCTAAACCCACAGTTGGGAGTTCAATCCTTGAGGGGGCCATTTGGGGATTTAGTTGGGGATTGGTCCTGCTTTGAGCAGGGGGTTGGACTAGATGATCTCCTGAGGTCCCTTCCAACCCTGATCTTCTATGGTTATAGAACCTTGCTCTGGCACACCCGCTGCAGTCTGTGTCCAACCCTGCTCCCATTCCTTTGCCTGGCTCCCAAGCATCTGCTACCAATCCTGGCTCTGACCCCCCCATCTCCAACTTTGGACTCTATCTCTGGCTTGACCCCTGATTCCGGCATGTGGTCTCTGACAGGCTGCTTTGATTCCTGGTTCTCACTCTTGCTCCACCCCTGCCTCTGGTGTTTAACCTCTGACTCCAGTCCTGACCTTTGGTGTCATTTTCTGGTGCTTGACTCCTGCTCCGCCCACTCAACTCCCACTTTGACCAGTCAGTCATACTGTCTGCATCCTGGTTCCCAACATTTCCGGCCTGAAACTATATGATAACCACTTGAAATCTGGAGCAAATTTCTCCTAAGTTATGTTATTTATTGGCAGTCCCTAAGTCCCATTTTCAAAATAATTTAGACCTGGTGTACATACAATTTTATAACTATATCAGATATAACTATATTGGTGAGAGGAATGTGGTTTTTTTAATTTAAATAATTATTAGAATTAGGTGAATAATTGATTTTCAGCTTGGTAGTCAAACAAACAAAATTAATTTCAGGTCAACCTGAAAATTTTCATTTTTTCTCACTGAAACAAAAAGACATTAGGATGCTAAATATCACATCACTGAAACTATTCAGGTATAAGAAAGAATTAGCTGATGTTGACTTCACTGGAGAAGCAGGAGCTAGTTGGTTAGAGCTGGGGGTGGAGAGCTGAGAGCCAGGATTCCTGGGTTCTCTCCCTGGCTCTTGGAGGGGAGGGAAATCTGGTGGCTTAGAGTGGGGGATTGAAAGCCAAGACTCCTGGGTTCTCTCCCCGGCTCTGGGAGGAGAGTGGGGCTGGTGGGTTAGAGCAGGGGGGGTGGGAGTCAGGACTCCTGGGTTCTCTCCCCGGCTCTGGGAGGGGAGTGGGGGCTGGTGGGTTAGAGCAGGGGGGGCTGGGAGCCAGGACTCCTGGGTTCTCTCCCTGGGGCTGGGAGGGGAGTGGGGCTGGTGGGTCAGAGCAGGGGGGGCTGGGAGCCAGGACTCCTGGGTTCTCTCCCTGGGGCTGGGAGGGGAGTGGGGGCTGGTGGGTCAGAGCAGGGGGGGCTGGGAGCCAGGACTCCTGGGTTCTCTCCCTGGGGCTGGGAGGGGAGTGGGGGCTGGTGGGTCAGAGCAGGGGGGGCTGGGAGCCAGGACTCCTGGGTTCTCTCCCCGGCTCTGGGAGGGGAGTGGGGTCTAGTGGTTAGAGCAGGGGGCTGGGAGTCAGGACTCCTGGGTTCTCTCCCCGGCTCTGGGAGGGGAGTGGGGGCTGGTGGGTTAGAGCGGGGGGGCTGGGAGCCAGGACTCCTGGGTTCTCTCCCTGGCTCTGGGAGGGGAGTGGTGGCTGGTGGGTCAGAGCAGGGGGGGCTGGGAGCCAGGACTCCTGGGTTCTCTCCCTGGGGCTGGGAGGGGAGTGGTGGCTGGTGGGTCAGAGCAGGGGGGGCTGGGAGCCAGGACTCCTGGGTTCTCTCCCTGGGGCTGGGAGGGGAGTGGGGGCTGGTGGGTCAGAGCAGGGGGGGCTGGGAGCCAGGACTCCTGGGTTCTCTCCCCGGCTCTGGGAGGGGAGTGGGGTCTAGTGGTTAGAGCAGGGGGATGGGAGCCAGGACTCCTGGGTTCTCTCCCCGGCTCTGGGAGGGGAGTGGGGGCTGGTGGGTTAGAGCAGGGGGGGCTGGGAGCCAGGACTCCTGGGTTCTCTCCCTGGCTCTGGGAGGGGAGTGGGAGCTGGTGGGTTAGAGCAGGGGGGGCTGGGAGCCAGGACTCCTGGGTTCTCTCCCTGGCTCTGGGAGGGGAGTGGGGGCTGGTGGGTTAGAGCAGGAGGGCTGGGAGCCAGGACTCCTGGGTTCTTTCCCCAGCTCTAGGAAAGGATCTTTTGGATCTGCTTTGGAAGCATGTCCTGAATCCCACTAAAACATCTTCCAGTTCCTTGCCAGAACGGTGGAGTTGCCAACCTGAGCCAATGCATCTGCATACCGGGCTACACTGGAGAGCTGTGTAAGTCCCCATAGCCCCATGACGCCTGCCAGAACAGCAGCACAGCTGTTGGAGCCAAATGCATCTGCCTGCCTGGATTCTACGGCCCCCGGTGTGAGTCCTATAATAGCTCCATGGCCTGCCAGAACGGGTCATCCCCATTGGAACAGACTGTGTCTGTCTCCCCGATTACTACGGCACCCGGTGTGAATCCTCTAACAAAACCACCACGGCAACCCCTGTCACTACGACCACCACCAGCACCACCATCCGAAGCACCACAAGCACCACCACAACCCAGAGCAGCACCAGCACCACCATTACCACCACCACGACCCCAGGTGAGTGACAGCTCATGCTGGAGTTGGCAATGCTCTTGTAGCCGTGTTGGGCCCAGGATGGGAGAGAGATAAGGTGGTGGAGGTAAGATCTCTTTTCTTATTGGGCCAACTTCTGCTGGGGGAAGAGAGACAAGCTTATGGGCTGCACAGAGCTCTTCTTCGGGGCTGGGAAGGGGCTCTGAGTATCCCAGCTCAATAAAAGGTTGTTAAGCATAAGGGGTTCACACACCTTGCAGGAGACCATGTAAAATATTTGCCCTGCCCTGAGTTTAAACATAAGCTACTTGCCTTCACTTTCAGGGCACGTCACAGTCTCTCCCTACATGCCTATGAGCAGCTCATGACACCAGCGTCCACTGTCTATTGGTTACATTTTCACAATCACCCCTGGGTGATCCCTCCACCCACAGCCTCTTCTGGGGGCAGAGATCCCCATAAATGACTGCAAAGCCTCCTCCACCTATATTTTTTCCATGACACTGACAAAAACCTTGAGAACTGCTGCTGGGTTGAGACCACTGCTTGTCACGGTGCTCATTGTTGTCTCATTGTTTCCTTGTGCCCTCCTCTCTGGCTGGCTTTCTCCATCTACTGTCTCTTGTCTTATACTCGGATCACCAGCTCTGGCGGGCGGGGAGCGTCTAGCACAGCAGGGGCCTGGTCCAGGACTGGGGCTCTGGGTGCCACAGTAATAATAATAAATAAATCCCCCGGGGTCAGATTCTGATCTCAGTCACAAATGGTGTAAATCCAGAGTGACTCCACAACAGCCTAAATACAGAGCAATTCCACTCCATTGTAAACCTGTCTGGCTCGCCTCTCGCTTATGTCAGTTGGTGTAATTCCACTGAGTTGATTGAGGTGTTCCTGAGTAACAGTACTGTAAGTGACAGGTTTCAGAGCGGTAGCCGTGTTAGTCTGTATCAAGAAAAACAACGAGGAGTCCTTGTGGCACCTTAGAGACTAACAAATTTATTTGGGCACAAGCTTTTGTGGGCTAAAACCCACTTCATCAAATGCATGGAGTGGAAAATACAGTAGCAGGTATAAATACACAGCATATGAAAAGATGGGAGTTGCCTTACCAAGTGGGGGATCAGTGCTAACAAGCCAATTCAGTTAAGGTGGACGTGGGCTATTCTCAACAGTTGACAAGAAGGTGTGGAAATCACCTTTGTAGTGCTAATGAGGCCAATGTAATCAAGGTGGCCCATTTCAAACAGTTAACAGGAACAAAACTATAAAAACTGATTTCCCACTGTTGATACTCACACCTTCTTGTTAACTGTTTAACTTTGGTACAGCTTATGCCCAAATAAATTTGTTAGTCTCTAAGGCTTGGTCTACACTAACCCCCCAAATCGAACTAAGGTACGCAACTTCAGCTACGTGAATAACGTAGCTGAAGTTCGAAGTACCTTAGTTCGAACTTACCTCGGTCCAGACGCGGCAGGCAGGCTCCCCCGTCGACTCCGTGGTACTCCTCTCACCAAGCTGGATTACCGCAGTCGACGGCGAGCACTTCCGGGTTCGACTTATCGCGTCCAGACAAGACGCGATAAGTCGAACCCAGAAGTTCGATTGCCAGCCGCCGAACTAGCGGCTGGGTATAGATGTACCCAGAGGTACCAAAAGGATTCCTTGTTGTTAGTACCGTAAGTGAAGATGGCCTAGAGTGATTCCACTCCAGTGTAAATCTGGAGTAGCTCCACCCCTGTCTAAATTCAGTGTAATTCCACAATGGTGCAAATCTTGAGTGACTCTCCAGCAGTGTAATTCCACTCCAGCGTAAACCAAGAGCAATGTAGGCATCACAGACACAGCTCCTGCTTATGAGTCAGTCCAGACTCATGCTGACATGCAGGGCATTGGACTGTTTCTTTCAGCGCCCTGCCAGAATGGGGGCACTCACAATGGGATCAAATGCATCTGCCAAGACGGTTACTACGGCTCCCAGTGTGAAAACAGCAAATGCAAGAACGGGGGCACCTGGAGCAATGGTGGATGCCTATGCCCGTCCAGTTTTCAGGGTCCTGTGTGCGAATATGCTTCTGAAGTCATCGAGGTCAAAGCCGGTATGAAAACCTGACTCAATCGATCCTTGTGTCTGGGGTTCAGACAACACCTTATATCCAAGCCAAATTTGTCTGGCTTCAACTTACAGCCCTAGGACGGGTTAGACCTGCCTCTGCTACACTGAAGAGCCCATTGTTAAATATTTTCTCCCTGTGCCAGTACTTACAGATTGGGATCAGTCACCCCTTCACCTTCTTTTTTCTAAGATAAATAGACTGAGCTCCTGGAGTTTCTCACACTAAGGCAGGTTTTCAAGCACTCCATGAGACCCTTGGAAACCCGAGCAGGGATGTCCCATCTGGCCCATGAGCCAGGATCCAGGATGGCTGGTCCCATCTAGGAACACCGTTAGCATTTGAGGGGGTCATGTGGCTGGGGCTGTGAGCCAGAACCCAGTAAGACAGCAGGGCTGGCTTGTGGGAAAGTGGGGTCTTTAATCCTGGAGTCCTAACCTAGCAGGCCTGGCCAGGTGGGACAACCTGGTTCTGTTCCCAGGCTGGGGGAGGGCGGTGAGGAAACACGTTCAGCTGCAGGATGGCGGGTAGTGAAATGACAAGTGTCCCTCCTCGCTGGCCCCCTCTGGCTAGGTAACGAATGGTGTGATGGGTTCTGAAGGGCAGTAGAGTCCTTTCCCCTTGCCCTGGATTCTGGGGGTCCTGCGGTGTGAGCATCAGGAGAGCTAACAAGGACCCCTGGGAGGGGAAAGACAATTCCCCTCTGCCATTCCCATGGTGGATGTCGATTTTCACCATGTTTCTTTCCCCCCAACACACACCACGATGAAGAGGTGAATGTAACAGTGGATGTGAAGTTGCAGATCACCAGCCACAAATTCACCCCCAAGCTGGAGGACAACACAACTCAAGAGTACAAAGAATTCACCATGTCATTCAAACTGGAGGTGGGTCCCAGCGGAGTGACCAAGAAGGGGGAGTTAATGAGAGAGAGGCCCCTTGAGAGGGGGGATAGGGTGGAAGGTCGGGGGGATGCAGGAGAACTTCCCAAGAGAGGCATGAGATTGGGGGATTGTCCCCCAGGGGAAGGGCAGGGAGACCCATCGCTGGAGACATTGGGAGCTAGGACTGGGCATAACACTGGGGAATGGGATGATCCCAGCCTGCCAGAGGGGAATAGACTTTAATGGGTCTTTCCAAGGGCTAAGCGCTCATTTCCTTGGGAGCGTCCAGGTGGGAGCACATTCGCTGCTTAGGTATCATGGCTAGGAACCTCACCAGCCCCCTGGGCTCGCCAGGCCCCATCTCAATGGGGCGGGGAGGTTCAGGGCAGCCCCTGCTGGTGACATGCCCACTATTTCCTTCCAGGTGAAGTTGGTTTACAACAATGTCCTGCGGTACAAAGACGTGGAGATCCTGAAACTGACGTGAGTATCGGGAACGCCCCGGAACTTGGTACCCCCAAAGCTCTGCCCACAACCTGAGCTCCACCCACAAGCCATGACCCATCCCTGTGAGACTCCTAAAGGAGACTCCACCCGCAGTAGGCATGCGTGTGTGTTGGTTGTGTGGTTGGCTCTTTAACACCAGCAGTTTGCCAGTGTTCAGAGCCTTTCTGGGCTGCGTCTATTAGGAGGAGACATTGGTGCTACGGGTCAGGTCTGTTCTTGGTGCAGTCCTGTTTCTTTACCAAGAAAAAAAATGTCCACCCAGTCCAGTTTCCCTGAACGCAGCAGCATGTATTTCTCTTGCTCAGAAATCCTCACATCTACCGCTCCTGCAGCTCTGTGCCCAAAGAGCGCTGTCTCTCTCTCTGTCTTCTCAGGGCCAACTCACGACTGCCTCTCCTGGCACCCACTACCTGCAAATCAATATCCTAGCTCCTGCTTTTGCAAGCAGGGAAACCCCCCACTCAGCCCACATGGCTTACTGGCAGTGTGCCTTGGGCAGTAGCCTCCATTGTTTGTAGCTCTCTCTGCTGCATAATGGAGCTTAATTGTTCATTCCACTGACTCTGAAAGAGGGTAGTTGAAACAGCCATTGGCTTTAATGAGGTTTGTGATGGTTGCTGGATCTCAGAGCCCCCTCCCAGCAGCTGGTGGCACCTTTCAGCTCAGTATGTTCGGCATGAACAATAGTTGTCCATCCTTGTCCATCCTTCCCTGTCTGGAAACAATTAACAGTGTTGTTGTTGAAAGGTGGGTCCTTTTGAATGTCATGCTGATCGACACCTGCTTCTGGGGATGGGAGTGTCATTAGGTTCAGTTCTGGCATCCGCATTTTCAAAAGGAAGTTGAAAAATCAGAGAGGGTGCAGAGAAGAGCCACAGAAATGATTTTAAGGGCTGACAGTGAGAGACTTGGTGCTTGATCCATTTAGTTTTTCAGTAAAACGATACAGAGGTAGCCTATGGTGGCTAAGTACCTCCGCGGGGAGCAGATAACAAGTAGTAAGGGGCTCTCTGATTTAACAGTGAAAGGCAGCACAAGAATCAAGTTAAAGCCAGATATATTCAACTTAGAAATAAGGTTAAATGTTTTTCAAGTGATGGTGATTAACAAACGCCAAAGGGAAGTGGTGGCTTCTCCATCTCTTCCTGTGTTTGGATGGCCGCCTCTCTGGAAAGTGCTTTATCTGAACACAAGTTATTGAACTGGTACGTTTCTCCAGCCTGGGTTACACAGAAGGTCAGATGAGATAAGTCACTGCTCCCTTCCGACCGTAAACCCCATGAATATATTAATCAAATTCAATGGGCATTGGTGCCTCACCCCTCTGTGCCTGGGTGACAATCTCCATGCACATGCTCTGCGTTGGGGATGTGAGCAGACACCCCAGGAAGGCGGGACACACCGACCCGAGGTGGGTTTGTTCCTTCAGGCAGGGCAGCGTCGTGGTGGATCACATTGTCATCCTGGCTTTACCTGTGACTGAGGAACTCGACACAAACTTTGAGAAAGTGGCTGGGCAGCTGAAGACGCAGATAGAGACGGCAGCTGAGAACCAGAACTGTGACAGCAGCTCCTGTGAGTCTCTGTGCGGTGAGGGCGAGGGAGGGCTGGGCGGAGAGGGGACAGATCCATGGTCCAGGGAGGAAGATTCTCCATAGCTCCACCCCCAATCTCTGCCAGGGGGGCTGGAGACTGGATGGATGGATAGATAGATAGATAGATAGATAGATGAGGTGTATAGAGAGGGAGGGAGGGATGGATAGATAGATAGATGAGGTGTATAGGGAGGGAGGGAGGGATGGATAGATAGATAGATGAGGTGTATAGGGAGGGAGGGATGGATGGATAGATAGATAGATGAGGTGTATAGGGAGGGAGGGAGGGATGGATGGATAGATAGATGAGGTGTATAGGGGGGAGGGATGGATGGATAGATAGATGAGGTGTATAGGGAGGGAGGTATGGATGGATGGATAGATAGATAGATAGATGAGGTGTATAGGGAGGGAGGGATGGATGGATAGATAGATGAGGTGTATAGGGAGGGAGGGAGGGATGGATAGATAGATAGATGAGGTGTATAGGGAGGGAGGGATGGATGGATAGATAGATAGATGAGGTGTATAGGGAGGGAGGGAGGGAGGGAGGGATGGATAGATAGATAGATAGATAGATAGATAGATAGATAGATAGATGAGGTGTATAGGGAGGGAGGGAGGGAGGGATACATAGATAGATGAGGTGTATAGGGAGGGATGGATGGATGGATAGATAGATAGATGAGGTGTATAGGGAGGGATGGATGGATGGATAGATAGATAGGTTTCAGTGGTAGCCGTGTTAGTCAGTATCATTTTTACCATTGGTTTAGCTAGATGGGGGGAGGGATAGCTCAGTGCTTGGCGCATTGGCCTGCTAAATATAGGGTTGTGAGTTCAATCCTTGAGGGGGCCACTTAGGAATCTGGGGCAAAATCAGTACTTGGTCCTGCTAGTGAAGGCAGGGGGCTGGACTTGATGACCTTTCAAGGTCTCTTCCAGTTCTAGGAGATAGGGTATCTCCATTATTTATTTATTTATTTATATGGAGAGGGTAGGAAGTGTGATGGAGGAAGGGACGAATGGATGGAGGGGTGTTTGTGAGGATGAATGGAGGGATGGAGAGATGGATGGAGGGGTGTTTGTGTGGATAGGTGGATGGAGGGTGTGTGTGGGAAGGGAGGGATGGATGGAGGAGTGTTTGTGGGATGAATGGAGGGTGTGTGTGTGGGAAGGAATGGATGGATGGATGGAGGGGTGTTTGTGAGGAGGTATGGAAGGATGGGTGGAGGGTTGTTTGTGGGGATGAATGGCAGATGGAGGGATGGATGGAGGGGTGTTGTTTGTGAGGATGGATGGAGGGATGGGTGGAGGGTTGTTTGTGGGAATGGATGGTGGATGGATGGAGGAGTGTTTGTGGAGATGGGGTGTGTGTGAGGGGATGGATGGAGGCTGGAGGGATGGATGGAGGCTGGAGGGATGGGTGGAGGGGTTTTTGTAGGGATGGATGGAGGGATGTAGAGATGGATGGAGGAGTGCTTGTGGGGATGGATGGAGGGGTGTTTGTGGGGTTGGGGGAGGGGTGTGAGGGGATGAATGGAGGCTGGAGGAATGGATGGAGGGGTGTTTGTGGGGATGGATGGAGGGATGGAGAGATGGATGGAGGGGTGTTTGTGGGGATGGATGGAGGATGGAGGGATGGATGGAGGGGTGTTTGTGGGGTTGGGGGAGGGGTGTGAGGGGATGGATGGAGGCTGGAGGAATGGATGGAGGGGTGTTTGCAGGGATGGATGGAGGGATGGAGAGATGGCTGGAGGAGTGCTTGTGGGGATGGCTGGAGGGGTGTTTGTGGGGTTGGGGGAGGGGTGTGAGGGGATGGATGGAGGCTGGAGGAATGGATGGAGGGGTGTTTGTGGGGATGGATGGAGGGATGGAGAGATGGATGGAGGGGTGTTTGTGGGGATGTATGGAGGATGGAGGGATGGATGGAGGAGTGTTTGTGGGGATGGATGGAGGGATGGAGAGATGGATGGAGGGGTGTTTGTGGGGATGGATGGAGGGATGGAGATATGGATGGAGGGGTGTTTGTTGGGATGGATGGAGGGATGGAGAGATGGATGGAGGGTGCGTGTGGGAAGGTAGGGATGGATGGATGACTGTTTGTGGGGATGGAGGGAGGGGTTTGGGGGGAATGGATGGAGAGAAAAGCGTTGACCTCTGTGATTTCAGTGGTTGGCCCGAGGTCACAGAGAATAGCTTTCTCCCTTTCCCCCACACCTTGAGCCTTATGGACAACCTTTCACAGGCCCAGACAGGGGTCGGGTTGTTGGCCAGGCCTTTTCCAATCCCCAAGTCAATGGCAAGGCTTGTGCAGCTTGGGGAGCTTCGGGGGCCGCAAGGGGGTGTGTGCAGCTGAAGGGCGTCCCCGTCTCTCACTCCTGCTCCCGGCCGGTCCCGGGTTGGCTCACTAAGAACTGCCCATCCCGTGTCTTCCAGCCATGATGTGTTTCAACGCCTCCTCCGCAGAAGTCTCTAAGGGGACAATGCCAACGTTCAACATCACCGGTGAGTGACCCACAACCGCTCGGTGGGGGAGCGGTGCTGGGGTGGGACCGGGGGGAGTGGGACCGGGGGGACTGGGGTGCGGCCTCTCCAGCCAGCCACCCACTGACCCTCCCCTCTTCTGCAGAGTACTGCCAGAAAGCTGTCCCCGAAGGCTACAGCCAGTTCTACTTCCCTAACCTCACCAAGTCCGGCTTCTCCTGCATCTCCAACTGCACCAAGAGCACGCCCGGCTTCATTAACTGCAACTACGGGCAGTGTCAGCTGACGAAAGCCGGCCCCCAGTGCATGTGAGTTGTGCACGTACACGCCCTTGCACATACGCACACACGTGCAAATGCATGCACATGAGCATATGCACACATGTGCGCACACACGCTCCTGTGTGTCGAGTTTGCGGAATCGTTTTGACCAACCCACAAGAAACCCCAACTGCTTCGGAAATGTCAGGCTGAGCCATCTCGTTTCGACCCGACTCCAAGCTGTTTTGGGTTCCGTTCCAGGCACTTTACCAGAAGCAAAGGAGGACTGGACTTGCAAAGTAGCTGGAGGAGGTGCCCTCCTGGTAACCCTTAAGCCCAAGGATGAGGGGGAAATGCCCTGGGGTCCGGCAGGTCAATTCTCCCCTCCTCTGGATATAGACTTGTAGGACTGGAAGGGACCTCGGGAGGGCGTGTACTCCAGTCCCTTGCACTCATGCCAGGACTAAGAATCATCTCCATCCCTGACAGGGGTTTTCCTGGGGAGGAGAAATTTGAATTTGGGTCTGTAGCACTGCAGGGGAGAGGCGATGGGCTATTCCCATGTGGGGCCTTCTCGGGCTCTCCTGGTGCAGTTGTTCCACATTGTATAAATAATTAACTAGCCCTTGGAGAAAGGATTTGAACTCGGGCCTTCCACAGCTGACCGAGGGGCCCCAACCACCAGGCTCTAGAGTCATTCTCGCCTGCTTTCACTGGCTCGGTGACTATTAATTGTCATTATGAATGACGGCCCCAGCACCCTCTCCTCCTCCTCCAGCTGCCTTGTGACATTCATCCTCTTTTGCTTTTGTTACAAACACCTGACCGAGAATTAAAAAAAGTTGGGTCAGATCACAGAGATTTTACCTGTCCTATCTCATAGAACTGGAAGGGACCCTGAAGGGTCATTGAGTCCAGCCCCCTGCCTTCACTAGCAGGACCAAGTACTGATTTTTGCCCCAGATCCCTAAATGGCCCCCTCAAGGATTGAACTCACAACCCTGGGTTTAGCAGGCCAATGCTCAAACCATTGAGCTAGCCCTCCCCCCCTGTTTCTATATGACTTGAAAGCTTTTCCTACTTTTCCATTTGACCCCCACAATTTTGGGACCAACTCAGCTTTGGCTTGACCCAAAACAATTATTTCTCTGTTTTGTATTTGTATTTGGCCGTTGAACAGGAAAACCCATGATTGGGATAGCACAGTCTGCATGGGATAGCTAAGAGTTGGGATAGTTAAGTCCAAAGCAGACTGGGAAGAGTTACAAAAGGATCTCACAAAATTGGGTGACTGGGCAACAAAATGGCAGATGAAATTCAGTGTTGGTAAATGCAAAGTAATGCACATTGGAAAACATAATCCCAACTATACGTATAAAATGATGGGTCTAAATTAGCTGTTACCACTCAAGAAATGGATCTTGGAGTCATTGTGGAGAGTTCTCTGCAAACATCCACTCAATGTGCAGCGGCAGCCAAAAAAGCGAACAGAATGTTGGGAATCATTAAGAAAGGGATAGAGAATCAGAAAGAGAATATCATGTTGCCTCTATATAAATCCATGGTACGCCCACACCTTGAATACTGCGTGCAGATGTGGTCGCCCCATCGCAAAAAAGACATATCAGAACTGGAAAAGATTCGGAAAAGATTCAGAAAAGAACAACAAAAATGATTGGGGGTATGTAATGGCTGCTGTATGAGGAGAGATTAATCAGACTGGAACTGTTCAGCTTGGAAAAGAGACAACTAGGGGGGATATGATAGAGGTCTATAAAATCATGACGGGTATGGAGAAAGTAAATAAGGAAGTGTTATTTACTCCTCATAACACAAGAACTAGGGGACACCCAATGAAATTAACAGGCAGCAAGTTTAAAACAAACAAAAGGAAGTATTTCTTCACACAATGCACAGTCAACCTGTGGAATTCCTTGCCAGAGGGTGTTGTGAAGGCCAAGACTATAACAGGGCTCAAAAAAGAACTAGATAAATTCATGGAGGGTAGGTCCATCAATAGCTATTAGCCAGGCTGGGCAGGGATGGTGTCCCTGGCCTCTGTTTGCCAGAAGCTGGGAATGGGCGACAGGGGATGGATCACTTGGTGATTCCCTGTTCAGTTCATTCCCTCTGGGCACCTGGCATTGGCCACTGTCGGAAGACAGGATACTGGGTTAGATTGACAGTTGGTCTGACCCAGGATGGCCGTTCTTATGTTCTTATGACTCGGATCCATGCAGAAGGACCCGGGCACAGCCGGGATCACTCACTGGAGATGGAGAGTCCAGACTGGATGGGGGACCCCAGGGAAGTGGCTCTGGGGACAGGATGGGGCAGGGTGGGGAAGGGGCTCGGGTGGGGCTGTTCTCACCCCCTGTGTCTCCCCCACAGCTGCTCAGAGCAGGAGTTGTACTGGTACCCCACCGAGTGCTGTGCCACCCGCATCAGTAAATTGGGTGTCGGTCTGGGCTTGGCCATTGCAGTGCTGGTGATCGTGAGTGCTGTCCTCGGTGTCTTTCTGTTCAGAGCCAAGGGGATGAAAAACCAGTTCAGGTAACTGGGCCAGGAACTCACAGGTGGGCACAGCCTGCAACTGAGATGGTGTGAGCCTGTGGTTAGAGCATGAGAATGGGTGTCAGGACTCCTGGGTTCCCTCTCCGGCTCTGGGAGGGGAGTGGGGCCTGGTGGGTTAGAGCTGGGGGGGCTGGGAGCCAGGACTCCTGGGTTCTCTCCCGGCTCTGGGAGGGGAGTGGGGGCTGGTGGGTGAGAGCAGGGGGGGCTGGGAGCCAGGACTCCTGGGTTCTCTCCCCGGCTCTGGGAGGGGAGTGGGGGCTGGTGGGTGAGAGCAGGGGGGGCTGGGAGCCAGGACTCCTGGGTTCTCTCCCCGGCTCTGAGAGGGAAGTGGGGGCTGGTGGGTTAGAGCAGGGGGGGCTGGGAGCCAGGACTCCTGGGTTCTCTCCCCGGCTCTGGAAGGGGAGTGGGGGCTGGTGGGTTAGAGCTGGGGGGGCTGGGAGCCAGGACTCCTGGGTTCTCTCCCCGGCTCTGGGAGGGGAGTGGGGGCTGGTGGGTTAGAGCAGGGGGGGCTGGGAACCAGGACTCCTGCGTTCTATCCTAGCTCTGGGAGTGGAGTGGGATTGTGGTGGGTTTGAGCAGGGGAACTGGGAGCCAGGACTCCTGGGTTGTGTCCCCAGCTCTGGGAAGGGGGGGGAGAGGAGGGGGGATCTAGAGGGTTAAAGCTGGGGGGCTGGGAGCCATGAAGTCTGGGTTCTATGTCCGACTTTCCCCCCATGTCTGTACCTCAGTTTCCCCCTATTGAAAGTGGGGATAAATGTTGTTTCCTTGGGCAGAGGATGGGTTGCGAGGTAGGTTTGCTGTGAGCCCTGCTGTGAGGTATCCGTGGTGGGGTTGGTGTTGGTCTGAGAATGACCCTCACCTCTTTGACCCAATGGGAGGGTGCAGAAGGAGGGTGTGAAGGGGCAGAGGGAGGCTGGGTCAGATGCCCTCGGGGGCCCAGCTGGGCGGCGGAAGCCTCCACCACCTGCTCCCTCTGCAGCCTGCATTCGGAGAAGGCCAACACTGAGATGTGGTTCGAGGACGATGACCTTGAGTGGAACACCACCGGGAGCTTCCGCTACAGGAACGAAGGAGCCGACTCCTGGAAAGGTAACACTGGATCCATCCCGGGCTGGGCAAAACGGGCTGGTGGGAACCCCTGGGCAAAGGACAGTGGCCCACAGAGACCAGGTCAGTGCCATCAGTGGGGGAGGGCAGCTCTGAGGGACTCCTTCGGGAGACGGGAGGTTCCTGGCCACCGTGGCAGCTGGTCCTGGAACCTCAGCGCTCAATAGCCATGCGTCCACTGGCTGAATCCTCTGCCTTCCTAAGCCTTCTCTTTTGCCCGGCCTGCAGGCTCGGATGGGACCGGCTCCTTCAAGATTAACATGGAATCCGTCCACACCTCTCTCCCGGTAGGTTCGGCCATATCGGTCCCCTCCTCCTACTGCCTGCAGTGGCCCATTGAGAGCACGCCCTGCTCCGAATGGGAGATGGAGCCATCTGGGGGCGATGCCGCTCCAGCACCAATCCTCCCTGCTCGGGCAATCTGTAAAGCAGAGACGGGGTGCAGAGAAACATTTGGAGAGGTGCGGCAGAGCCTGCCTAACCCACCCTGCTCTGCTCCTGCCTTGGCCACAAACCCACTGTGACGGGTTCGGTCACAGAGATCCCCTTGGGACTGTCACCTGATGTGCTGAGACTACCTCTGAGCCCGTTTTCTCTGCCAGTTTGGGCCTCCAGAACCCTGCCTTGTCAAGCCAGACACACCAGTCTGCTCCAGCACAGACCCCAGGGTCTGAACCACGCGCTCCAAAGCTGCAGACTTAACTGAAAACAGCTTAAGAAGTGCTCTTGTCTCTAGCACTTAGACACTCAGCTCCCAATGGGATCCAAACCCCAAATCAATCCGTTTTACTCTGTATAAAGTTTATACAGGGTAAACTCATAAATTGTCCTCCCTCTATAACACTGATAGAGAGATATGCACAGCTGTTTGCCCCCCAGGAATTAATCACTTAATCTAAGTTAATTAATAAGCAAAAAATGATTTTATTAAATATCAAAAGTAGGATTTAAGTGGTTCCAAGTAATAACAGACAGAACAAAGTAAGTTACCCAGCAAAATAAAACAAAACATGCAAGTCTAAGCCTAATACAGTAAGAAACTAATTACAGATAAAATCGCACCCTCAGAGATGATCCAATGAGCTTCTTTCACAGACTAGACTCCTTCCTAGTCTGGGCTCAATCCTTTCCCCTGGTACAGCCCTTGTTCCAGCTCAGGTGGTAGCTAGGGGATTTCCCATGACTGCAGCCTCCTTTGTACTTTTCCACCCCCTTATATACCTTTGGCACAAGGTGGGAATCCTTTGTCCCTCTGGGTCCCCACCCCTCCTTCTAAATGGAAAAGCCCCAGGTTTAAGATGGATTCCAGTACCAGGTGACGTGATCACCTGTCCTGTGAGACCCCCCCCCCCAGCCTCCATTCTTCCTGGCCTGACTCACAGGAAGGTTTGCAAGTAAACAGAGCCATTTACAACCAATTGTCCTAGTTGATGGGAGCCATCAAGATTCAAACCATCATTAATGGCCCACACTTTACATAATTACAATAGGCCCTCAGAGTTATATTTCATATTTCTAGTTTCAGACACAAGAATGATACATACATACAAATAGGATGACCACACTCAGGAGATTATAAGCTTTGTAATGATATCTTACAAGAGACCTTTTGCATGAAGCAGATTCCCACTCCCAGCTTCAGCCCCAGCCTCAGCCACCTTACCCCGTGCGCATCTCCCACCCTCCCCCAAGAACCGTGGCTTGGCTCCAGGGGCAGGGGCACAACACAGAAAAGTTTGGGGACCACTACCCTAGAGAGGCGTAATGGGGGTCCCTCTCCTGGGAAGCCGGGACTCTGTGGAAGATTTGTGGGGGAAGCAGATAATCAGCCGAACGTGAGCTCCTGACGCGATCCTGGGATGCACAAACAGGGGAGGAGGAGCAGAGAGATGATTTTAGCACTGTGTCTGGCCCAGATGAGATTGTGGTTGGGACAAAAAGAAAGAGGTTCTTTTTTTGCGGGGGGGGATTTCAGTATGGATGGGAAATGAAAATTCCCACGTGACCATTTTCACTGAAGAAAAGTAAAACAATCCCCCAATTCTCCCCCCCAACCTGCCCCCCACGCTGTGGCTGGGACTGAAAACTTCCCTATCAACGTTGTCACTTAAGAAAAGAGCTATTTTGGTCATTTGTGCCCAGCTCTGCTTATGGCCCCCACCCCCATCTCTCACCATCCCAGGTGCAGATCCAGAAGCCGGAGATTCTCATTACCCAGCTGTGAGCTTCCTCCTTCCTCAGCGACTGCCCTCCACATCCAGTCAGCCCCCTCTCCCAGCTCCCCTGGCTGGGACACCAGGGCCCTGGTGCTGGGGTGTCGGTGGTGCTGCCTGATGGCCCTGCGCAGCCCCCAGGAATGGTTATTGAGAGGGGGTCCTGGAGGAGCTGATTCTCTGGAGGAGCTGAAGGAGTAACTTCACTGGGGTCTCTGGTGCCAGTTTTCCGCTCGCTCAGCATGGTGTACATCAGGAGTAACTTTGCTGGGGTTTATCGGGCTGGTTCCTCCTGCGCTCGCCCCGGTGTATCAAGGGGAATGTGAGCTCAGAATCAGGCCCCTTGAGGGGGCGTTCACACTGCCCAGCCACCTGCTCCCAGTGGGATGTGAGCTTTAGTGGCATTGGAGGATGGTTCTGCAGCGCCACCCCAGACGATCTCTGCATGCACAATGCAGATTTTCCCATCCATGCCCAGCACAAGGGCCGGCTTTAGGGAAAATGATGTCCTGGGTGAACGTTTATTTTGGTGCTCCTGGTCCCTGCTGCCTCCCGACCATCTTCCTGCCCCCACTGCCTCCCCAGGATCCCCACCCATCCCTCCAACCCCCACTGCCTCGCCGGGCTCCCCATACATCTCCCCTGGTCCACGTGGCCTCCCCACCCATCCCCCAACCCCGCAGCCTTCCCGGCCTTCCCACCCATCCCACCTGGCCCTCACTGCCTCTCCACCCATCGCTCCAACCCCCACTGCCTCTCTGGCCTCTCCACCCATCCCTCCAACCCCCACTGCCTCTCTGGGATCTTCACACATCTCCCATGGCCCCCATTGCCTCCCCACCCATCCTGCCTGGCCCCCACTGCCTCTCCGGGCTCCCCAAACATCTCTCCTGACTCCCGCTGCCTCCCCAGGCTCCCCACCCATATCCCCTGGCCCCTGCTGCCTCCCCACCCATCCCCTGGCAGCCACTGCCTTCCCAGGCTCCCCACCCATGCTCCCTGGCCCATGCTGCCTCCCTGGGCTCCCCACCCATCCCACCTGGCCCCCATTGCCTCCCCTGCCATTTTCCCAAGCTCCCATCCGCAGCCTCACACCCCAGGCATGCTCCACTCCTTACCTCTTCACCACGGCGCCCCAGTACTTAATTTGTGAAGCCCAGGCACCTCTGAGCTCCTGGCCAGCAGACACCGCTTTCCAGCCACCCAGCTCTGAAGGCAGTGCCGCTGCCCACAGCAGCGCAGAAGGAAGGGTGGCAATAACATACCATGCCACCCATCCTTCTGAGCTGCTGCTGGCAGCGACGCTGCCTTCTGTCCTGGGCACCCAGCCAGCAGCCACAGCTCTCCAGCCGCCCAGCTGATGCTTAATTTGTGCCGGGGCTAAGCCCTTAGCACCACTTTCATTACAAATTAAACACTGCGGTGCCCCCTGACCACAGCGCCCTGGGCCGTCGCCCACCCCTAAAGCCAGCCCTGCCCAGCACATGCACTTTAGCCCACATCAGGCACCTGTCCCGTCCCAGCTAAAACTGGCCTGTCCCATCAGCAGCCCATGGGGACGGGTCTGGGGTGAGGGGGAAGGCGTGTCCCTCGTCCTGCTCTTGCACTCTGTCTCTCTTTGCATGGGAAGACTTGATTCTGCAATAAAATGATGATGATGACGATGATGCATTAGTGTTGTTATTTCAGTGACTCCGCCCCATCCATGGTGTGCTAGTTACCGCCCAGGCCTTGCTGTGCTAGGTGCTGTATGTTATTTATTAGGTGTAGTATGGTAGCACCTCAGCACTCCCTGGTCATGGCCCAGGGCCATGCTGTGCTTGGTGCTGTATGTTATTTATTAGATTGTGATGAACAGGGACTGTTCTTACTGTGGTCTTTAAATGCTGACAGGGGAGTGTGGCTGGGATGGTCTGCATTGGGGGATGGGAGACTGACCGATGGAGGATACCTGAGCATGTAACATGAGAACCCAGGAAGGGGTTAGAGGCCAGGTGACACCTGTGCCCGGGAAACTGAACAAAGGCTGTGGGAGGGGTCTCTGAAGAGAGAGTTTTCAGGAGCTGGCTGGTGATATGGCTGGGAGGCAGATGGGGCTCTGACCTCGCAAGGGGGCTGGGGCACCCTGGGACCCCAAGATGGACCTAACTGAGGGGGGTCCTGTTGTCTGTGCCTGCAAGACCTGTCTTTGACTGTATTCCTGTCATCTAAATAAACCTTCTGCTTTACTGGCTGGCTGAGAGTCATGGTGAATCGCAGGAAGCCGGGGGTGCAGGGCCCTGAGGGACCTCCCAGCAGGAAAATACGGAAAACCCCCATCAAAGGGGAACATCCGGCATCAGGGCCATCCGACCCACTCGAGGGGACCCACGGGACATGGGCTGCTATCACTGTGGCCAGAGAGGCCACATACGGGCCCAGTGCCCCAGGCTCAGGGACAGACTGAGCAGACCGAACCCACAGAGGGTTGACTGGGTAGAGGCCCAGCCGGGCGAGAGGCAGCATTCCCAGGGAAGGGGGGCTGGCAGAGTACCACCTGCTAAGGAGGGAGGAGAGCTCCAGGCCAGCTCCTCTGCGGGGCTGGATGCTCCAAACTCAGGGTTTTTGGTTTATATGGTGGGCGCGGGGCTGTCCCTCCGGAGAGAGTACCTTGTTCCCCTGGAGGTGGATGGGAGGAAGGTCAATGGATACTGGGATACGGGCACAGAGGTGACGCTGGCCCGGCCCGAGGTGGTGGCCCCAGATCGGGTGGTGCCCAACACCTACCTGACCCTGATGGGGGTGGGTGGGACCCCAGTCAAAGTGCCCATGGCGAGGGTACACCTGAAGTGGGGGCCCAAGGAGGGCCCCAAGGACGTGGGGGTACACCCGTATTTGCCCACTGAGGTGTTGATGGGGGGAGACCTGAAGGACTGGCCAAGCAACCCCCAGGGTGCCCTGGTTGTGACCCGCAGTCAGAGCCGGCGAGGGGCACTGCGCCCTGGCCTTGGGAAGGGTACCTTGCCCGAGGCGCAGGACCCTAACCTGTTGGGGAGGGAGTGTCCAGGGACACGGCTCAGGGAGGCTGCGGCTTCAGACCCAGCCGGTGAGAGAGAGCAGGTGCCATCCCTGTCCCAGCTGCTGAGTTCCAGGCCGAGGTGCAGAAAGATCCCTCCTTGCGGAAGATAAGGGACCTGGCCGACCTCAGTGCGGTACAGACCATGGGGAGAGGTGGCCGGAAAAGGTTCCTGTGGGAGAAGGGGTTCCTGTACCGAGAATGGGCTCCCCCTGGGAAAATGGAGTCGGGGGGATTTGGAGGCAGCTGGTGGTACCCCAGAAGTATCGCCACCAGCTACTGTACCGGGCCCATGACATTCCCCTCTCAGGGCACCAGGGAACCTGGCGTACCCAGCAGAGGCTGCTACGGAGCTTTTACTGGCCTGGGGTCTTTGCTACTGTCCGACAGTACTGCCGATCCTGTGACCCCTGTCAGAGGGGAAGGAAGGCCCAGCAAGGGTCCTAAAGCCTTTCCAGAGGGTGGCCAAGGTTCAAAGGGGGGCTCTGAACCAAGAGAGCCCGTATCACCGACCTCCAGACTGGAACGCTGGGAGAAGACCCCAGCCCAGTTGGAACCCCAGGAGTATTGGGGTGGGAAAAGGGCACGGGCCGCATAAACCTTCCCACATGCGAACTACGAGTGCCATCGAGCACCCCGACCTAAGGGGGGGCGTGAAACTGGAAGGGCCTGGTGTAATTCTCACCAAGGAATGGGAGGGATGCTGGGGCATCCACAGGAACGGGGGTAGGTTCGAACTTCCCCGGGTCACTGGCTAAAGTGACCCCACTCAGTTCGGTCTCGAAGGGGGGAGAGATGTGACGAACTGGGACTGTTCCTAATGTGGTCTTTGAATGCTGACAGGGGAGTGTGGCTAGGATAGTCTGCATTGGGGGATGGGAGACTGACCGATGGAGGATACCTGAGCATGTAACATGAGAACCCAGGAAGGGGTTAGAGGCCAGGTGACACCTTTGCCCGGGAAACTGAACAAAGGCTGTGGGAGGGGTCGCTGAAGGGAGAGTTTCAGGAGCTGGCCGGTGATATGGCTGGGAGGCAGACGGGGCTCTGACCTCGCAAGGGGGCTGGGGCACCCTGGGACCCCAAGATGGATCTAACTGAGGGGGGTCCTGTTGTCTGTGCCTGCAAGACCTGTCTTGGACTGTATTCCTGTCGTCTAAATAAACCTTCTGCCTTACTGGCTGGTTGAGAGTCATGGTGAATCGCAGGAAGCCGGGGATGCAGGGCCCTGAGTCCCCCATACTCCGTGACATAGATGTATTACGGTAGCACCTCAGCACCCCCTGGTCATGGCCCAGGGCCTCGCTACGCTAGGTGCTGTATGTTATTTATGAGGTGTATTACGGTAGCGCTTCGGCACCCCCATTGTGGCCGAGGTCCTTGTGGGGTCAGGAGATGCACAGACACAGAACAAAAAGCCGCTGCCTGGTGCCCCCCCTACGGAGCCGGTGAGCTCAGTCTCAGCTGAACAGCCCCTGAGGGAGCTGGCCGGAGCAGCACCTGAGGACGTGAGAGACTGACACAGAGCAGGGGTCTCCACACAAAAGTGGCCTCCCTGCTGGTGAGTTCTTGGTGGGCACTAGGACACAGGGATGTTTTAGGGAGGGTCTGATGTGGTCTCTGTCCCCCTCCCCCCAGATGAGAAATGAGCTGTGCATCAGACTTGCCAGCTGTGAAGGGCTGGGTCATGTCGGCTCCAACTCCTCTTCCTGCCCATGCACCAAGTCTGCCCCTTTTCCCGGTGCATTCAGCATTAGAGACGGTCAAAGGCCGGCTGACTAAACACCTCTTGGGTTCTTTTGGGAGTTTCAAAAGGGAACATGGCAGCTTTGGAGCAGTTCTCACTTCCTGCATCTGTGCTTTCTGCATCTATCTATCTATCTATCTATCTATCTATCTATCTATCTATCTATCTATCTATCTATCTATCTATCTATCTATCTATCTCCATACACCCTTGTGACAGTTTCCCTCCGGGGTGCCAGCTGGAACTGGGGTACCACTGAGCCCTCCTGACCCATCAGCCTGGACTCCCTTTTACACCGTACTGCTGTGACAAGCTGCAAAGCCCTTTCTCTAGCCTGCACATTCACCAGCATAAATACAGGTAGGGACACACCCAGCAGCAGTTACATGCAGGCAGGCACACTGACCAGCCCCTGCAGGGGAAGACTCCAGCTAAGGCACCTCCCAGCTCCTCAGGAGTATAAACCCAAAATTAGATCATCTTGTGCTGCACAGGGAACTGTACATCATAAGCTCATAAAATTCGCCCCCTCCCTCGATGTGGAGAGGAATATGCAACAGCTTTCGCCCCTTGAGTTATGATTCCCACACACGGGTTTAGATAAAGCAAACAAATGTATCAACTACAAAAGATAGATTTCTATCTATCTATCTATCTATGACGTTCTGTACCTCATGGGAACACCCTACAGCCCCATGTTCATCCTTATAATATGATTGTGTGGTATCCAATGCAAAGTTTGTCATGTTGGGTGTCTTCAGAAGGCTCATGATGCACTGAGCATTGTTATTATAGTAATGTTATAGGTTGTAATTTCATGTATATAGTTATAAGGCCAAAAATGTGTCCTCATGGCTTAAAACAACACCAGGCAAAAACTCTCCAAGAGCAGAGGGGCAGTTCACACCTCATCAGGGCACGTATGGGACAAACCCAGCCCAGCCTCACAGGAACAAAGGACACTGGCCTAGACAGCAACAAAGGATCTGTTGGACTCTCGAGTGAGTCACGCCCCTTCCCTTGGTCAGTTTGGGACTGTGATGAGGTAATGCTCACCTGACTCTGAAGGGGAGGGCAAAGCCAAAAGGGAAGAAAGGACATGATAAAAGGGAGAGACGTTTGCCACTCTCTTCCTCTCTCTTCCACCTCAATCTACAAAGACACCACCACCAAGCGACTGAAGCGTTGATCAAAGGGGAGAGCCTGGCTGAAGGGCGACCTGCCAGCCTGTGGTGAGAAGCATCTAAGTTTCTAAGGGCAGTGAAAGTGTTAAGATCGGCTTAGAATGCATTTTGCTTTCATTTCATTTGACCAAATCTAACTTGTTGTGCTTTGACTTATAATCACTTAAAATCTATCTTTGTAGTTAATAAATCTGTTGGTTTGTTCTACCTGAAGCAGTGCATTTGGTTTGCAGCATGTCAGAGGCTCCCCTGGGGAGAACAAGTCTGGTGCATATCAATGTCTTTGTTAAATTGACGAACTCATATAAGCTTCCAGCGTCTAGTGGGCATAACTGGGCACTGCCAGACGGAGGTTCCCAGGGTTGGTGTCTGGGACCGGAGATGTTGGCTAGTGTCATTCGGTTGCACAATCCAAGGAGCAGCTTACATGCCAGAGGCTGTGCGTGAACGGCCCAGGAGTGGGGTTCTCACAGCAGAGCAGGGTCAGGCTGGCTCCCAGAGTCAAGGATTGGAGTGACCTTGCAGATCACCGGTCCAGATAACACCAGGGGAACGTCACAACTATCTATCCCTATACACCTTATCTATCTATCTATCTATCTATCTATCTATCTATCTATCTATCTATCTATCTATCTATCTATCTATCTATCTATCTATCTATCTATCTATCTATCTATCTATCCCCACAACCCTCTAGCCATCTATCCAAATGGCTGGCTGTCTCTCTGTCTCTCCAATCATAGGCCTGGTCTACACTAGGCTTTTATGTCGAATTTAGCGCCATTACATCGAATTAACCCTGCACCCGTCCACACCACGAAGCTATTTAGTTCGACATAGAGCTCTCTTAAATTCGACTTCTGTACTCCTCCCCAACGAGAGGAGTAGTGCTAAATTCGAAATGGCCATATCGAATTAGGCTAGGTGTGGATGGAAATCGACGGTAATAGCTCCGGGAGCTATCCCAAAGTGCACCACTCTGTTGACGCTCTGGACAGCAGTCCGAGCTCGGCTGCTCTGACCAGCCACACAGGAAAAGCCCCGGGAAAATTTGAATTCCTTTTCCTGTCTGGGCAGTTGGAATCTCAGTTCCTGTTTGGACATCGTGGCGAGCTCAGCAGCACTGGCAACAATGCAGAGCTCTCCAGCAGAGATGGCCGTGCAATCTAATAGAAGGAGGGCCCCAGCATGGACTGATAGGGAAGTCTTGGATCTTATCGCTGTGTGGGGCGATGAGACCGTGCTTTCAGAGCTGCGCTCCAAAAGATGGAATGCAAAGATCTACGAGAAAATCTCTAAAGCCATGGCAGAGAGAGGATACAGCCGGGATGCAACGCAGTGCCGCGTGAAAATCAAGGAGCTGAGACAAGGCTACCAAAAAACCAAAGAGGCAAACGGACACTCCGGATCCCATCCCCACACATCCCGTTTCTACGAGGCACTGCATTCCATCCTAGGTGCGTCCGCCACCACTACCCCACCACTGACCGTGGACTCTGAGGATGGGATATTGTCCACGGCAGGTTCCTCGTCGGACATGTTAGCAGACGGGGAAGATGAAGAAGGAGATGAGGAGGACGAGGCAGTCGACAGCGCTGGCACCGCTGATTTCCCCGACAGCCAGGAGCTCTTCATCACCCTTACCGAGATCCCCTACCAACCGTCCCCATCCCTTACCCCGGAGACAGAATCAGGGGAAGGATCAAGCAGTAAGTGCTTTAAATATCTAAACATTTATTTTTACAAGAACTGAAATATTTATAATATTAACAATGGCTTTTTCCTAAAGTGCTTAAACATGTAAACAATAATCTGCAAAAAAACTGGAATATTTACAATAGTAACAAAGGGTTTTTCATGATTTGTCTGCCTTAGGCTCTTCACAATTTAGTCCCAAGTATTTAAAAAATTTTTTACAATGTCCGGTAAGTCATGATTCTGCTGCCCAAGACGCTCCACTCTTTAGTCCCAGTGCACCTACGCGAAAATCCGGTCAATATGGCCGGGGATAGAGGCGAAATCCTCATAGGAGAACTCCTCGTAGGTCTCATGAAGGTACATTTCCACCCTGTTCATCAGGTTCCTGGGTAGGGCGATCTTATTGGGCCCTCCGTGGTAGGACACGTTTCCGCGCCACGACACCATCAGGTACTCTGGTATCATTGCCCTGCAGAGCATGGCGGCAAACGGCCCTGGTTTCTGAAGGCTTTCTCGAAGCATCCTTTCCCTCTGGGACTCCGAGATCCTCAGCAGGGTGATGTCGCTCATGACGCCCTGCTTTGAATTAGGGAGGGGAATGTTAGTATTGGGACTGCTTTACAGCCACGCGGTGGAGGGAGAGGGGCAGCATACAGGGATCTTTCCCTGGGACAGCCGCGAGGGGGTGGAACAGGGGCATAGTTCATGCTGTCCTGATTGCTGGCAGCAGAGACTGGCATTGCTTTCAATGTGAAAGGAGGCCAGTGCTACTAGTACAGTTTTAAGCAGCCAGAAGTCTACGGCTTACCATGATTGCACGCTACAGAAGTTCAGGTGTCCTGCCACGCTTCTCAGATAACTGCAAGACCACTGCAAGACCCCAGGCACTGAAGGCGAGGGCCGAAAATTCGACCTTGTCCTGAGTGCGCATGTGAGAGGTGCAGTGCATGGTCTTGTTCACAGAGAAAGACTAGGTTCTTTGTACACAACTTCATTTATCTGTCTCAGGAATTCACTCCATTTTTCCCATTCACACAGACACATCTGCGACTGTCTCCCAACCCAGCCTGTCAGCACACTCCCAGAGGCTAGCGCAGATTAGGAGGAGGAAGAAGAAGACGCGGGAGGACATGTTCTCAGAACTAATGAGCTGCTCCCGAGCCCAGGCAGCCCAGCAGACACAGTGGAGGGAGAACTTGTCACAAATGCACCGAGCAGTCATGGAACGGGAGGAGAGGTGGCGTCAGGAGGACCAGCAGGCTACTGAAAAGCTGCTTGGACTAATGAGGGAGCAAACGGACACGCTCCGGCGCCTTGTGGATGTTCTGCAAGACCGGAGGCAGGAGGACAGAGCCCCACTGCAGTCTATCTCTAACCGCCCTCCCCCGCCACCAAGTCCCACACCCCCCTCACCCAAAGTACAAAGAAGGAGGGGCGGCAAGGGCCGTTAAAACTTTCAGTCAACCCCTGCAGACTGCTCTAGCACTAGAAGGCTCTCATTCCCCAAAATTTCAAAAGTCCTTTCCTACACACCTCACAGAAGCCCCCGTGCAAGTTTCAACCCCCACGTTTCCTGTGTGGTTCATAATAAAATATTCATTTCTGTTAATTACTGTTTCCATGATTTTCTTTTGGAGGACAGTCTGTCTGAAGGAGGGGAAGGGGCTTGGTAATTGGACAGGACAGTCACCTTTACCAGGGTACAGAGGCGGGGTAAGGTCCAGCATCAGGACACATACCCAGTGCAGTGACTAGTGACCCTGGTCAATCTGGGAGGTGGTTTTCATGTTCTGGGGGGGGGGGGTTGCTCTGTGACTTTGTGGCGGGGGAGGGAAGTTACAGATCAAATGCATCACAGAGCCGCGCAGCAGGGGAGCTGTAACCCTCCTCCCCCTGCCAGACAGTCACATAGCCGACACATACACGCTGTCCCGCCCAGGAGGGCTGGCAGGCTCTGTTGAAACAACCAGTCCACCACTGCGGAACCTGTCATTCCTGGAGTTTAGAAGCATCATTTGCATCACAACACTAAACCCGCACCCCGCCACAGTCTGCGTCCCAGGTTTAAAACATTCCCGCGAAAACAGTAATAAAGACAACGGTGTTCATTAACAAAACAGAACAGATTTTATTTTTTGGGAAGGGGGTGAAGGGGGTATGTAACTGGAGAGGATAGTCAATGGTAACTGGGTAAAGAAACGGTGGCAAGTTCAGCTTCTGTGTCCACAAACTTAAAATTCACTGGTGACCCTGCTCAGTCTGGAAACTGTCTTTCAAAGCCTCCCGGATGCACAGTGCGTCCCGCTGGGCTCTTCTAATCGCCCGGCTGTCTGGCTGGGAGTAATCAGCAGCCAGGCAATTTGCCTCAACCTCCCACCCCGCCATAAAGGTCTCCCCCTTGCTCTCACAGAGATTGTGGAGCACACAGCAAGCTGCAATAACAATGGGGATATTGGTTTCGCTGAGATCACAGCGAGTCAGTAAGCTTCTCCATCTCCCCTTGAGACGGCCAAAAGCACACTCCACCACCATTCTGCACTTGCTGAGCCGGTAGTTGAACAGTTCTTTTTCTGTGTCCAGGGCGCCAGTATAGGGCTTCATGAGCCAGGGCATTAGCGGGTATGCTGGGTCCCCGAGGATCACTGTAGGCATCTCCACATCCCCAAGAGTTATTTTGTGGTCCGGGAAGTAAATACCTTCCTGCAGCCATCTAAACAGACCAGAGTTCCTGAACACGCGAGCGTCATGAACCTTGCCCGGCCATCCAACGTTGATGTTAGTAAAACGTCCCTTATGGTCCACCAGTGCTTGCAGCACCATCGAAAAGTAGCCCTTTCGGTTGATGTACTGGCTGGCCTGGTGGTCCGGTCCCAGGATAGGGATGTGAGTCCCATCTATAGCCCCACCGCAGTTTGGGAATCCCATCGCGGCGAAGCCATCTATGATGGCCTGCGCGTTTCCCAGGGTCACTACCTTTGACAGCAGTACCTTCACGATTGCCTTGGCTACTTGCATGACAACAACCCCCACGGTAGATTTGCCCACGCCAAACTGGTTCGCGACTGACCGGTAGCTGTCCGGCGTTGCAAGCTTCCAGAGGGCTATGGCCACTCGCTTCTGGACAGTCAGGGCTGCTCGCATCCGGGTGTCCTTGCGCTTCAGGGCAGGGGACAGCAACTCACAAAGTTCAAGGAAAGTCCCCTTCCGCATGCGAAAGTTTCGCAGCCACTGGGATTCATCCCAGACCTGAAGCACTATGCGGTCCCACCAGTCCGTGCTTGTTTCACGGGCCCAGAATCGCCGTTCCACAGTATCCACAAGACCCATTGCCACCGTGATGTCCTTGGCACTGGGTGTCGTGGTTTCAGACAGGCGTGTGCTACTCTCGGAGTTCAGGTCCTCACCCCGCTGCCGTAGCCTCCTCGCCTCATTTCTCTCTATCTGCCTCTGGGAAAGGTCGATGATGAGCTGCGATGCGTTGACAACGGCCACAACTGCAGCGATGGTCACAGCGGGATCCATGCTCGCAGTGCTGTGGCGTCCGCGCTGTCACTGAACAGAAAAGTGCGCGAACTGATTTCCCGCCGGCGCTTTCAGGGAGGGAGGGAGGGCGGTAGTGACGGACGGATGAGGACAGTTACCCAGAAGCACCCTCGACAAATTTTTTTACCCAGAAGGCAATGGCGGCTCGACCCAGAATTCCAATGGGCAGCGGGGACTGCGGGAACTGTGGGATAGCTGCCCACAGTGCACCGCTTCCAGTGTCGACGCTTGCCCCGTTAGTGTGGACTGACAAAGTCGAATTACTGTCCTTAGTGTGGACACACACGTTCGACTTTGTAATATCGATTCCACATATTCGATTTAACTAAAATCGAACTACTCTCGTAGTGTAGACATACCCATAGAGAAGTGGGGCTGGTTGGGACCTCAAGAGGGCATCCAGTCCATCTCCCTGCAATGAGGCAGAGCCAAGTAACCCTAGACCATCCCTGGCAGGCGTTTGTCCAACCTCCTCTGAAAACTCTCCCATGATGGTGACCCCCCAGCTTCCCATGGCACCTTCTGGAGCTGAGCTCCCCTCAGAGCCAGAAAGCATTTTGTGGTCTCTCTCTCTCCACATTCCTCTCCTCTGAGATCTTTGGCACGCAGGGCATGAGGGACGGGCTCCCAACTGTCCCCATCCACCCAGGGAACGTGTCTCTTCCCACTTCAGGTGTGGCACCGAGAGTCCCATTTCCACCCCCTCTCTCCTTGCACTGATATGAAATCTCCCAGCTGCTGATTTATTAGCCTCCTCGACCTTTGAAATTTACCAGAACAATTCCCTGTATTCCTCCGCCCAACCTGAGGAATCCGAGTGCCCCCTGACCCCACCCCCAGGACCCAAGGTCCCAGGTTCTTGTTTCCCGGGTTCAGTGCATTCCCAGCCTTCGCAAGGTGCGCACGGCCTCCCTCTGTTACCACGTCTATGGATTACACCCCCAACTCTTCTCCCAAAGGATGAAGACACTTTGGGTCTCCCTGCTCCTCGCCCACTTCGCATCCTCCGTCTCTTCGGCAGGTGAGTGGGGCCCATGAGCGCAAGACCGTTTGGCTTCTCCTCGTGGAGTGGGGTGTGGAACATGGTCCCTGCCAGGAAGGGGTGGCTGAGGGGTTCCCAACATGCCCCAAGACCCAGCACCACTTAAAATCACAGAGTATAAAGCCAAAGAGACCCCAGGCTGAATTAACTCCACTACAGCAGGTTGGCTTCAAAACCAGCCCTGCTCAATTTCAAGATTGCCAGCAGTGGAGAATCTGCCAGGCCCCTTGGTAAATTGTCCCAAGGGTTAATTAGCCTCCATGATAAAAAATTACATCTTTTTTCCAGTTTGATTTTTTTTGTCTTGCTTCAACTTCTGGCCAGTGGCTCTTGCTAAATTCTTTTCCTGCTGGCTCAAAGGGAATGTCCGCTAACCAATTTCTCGGTCAAGTAGCTCAGTTTTTGCAGCACAAACGTTGTACGAGATTTTACCCTAGCTGCTCTGCCCTGTTCCCGGGCCACTAAAATCTTTGGTGTTCAGATGATGGAAAGAGGATTTGAGTAAAAGTTTCTTGGTTTCCAATTACTGTCTGGGAGTTTTCCTAGTATTTAACAGTGCCAAGCTCTGACGTTCCAGCTTCCTGAGTTGGTTTCCCCATTATTTCACTGCAATTGAGGTAAATCTTGGTGCTTGTCCAGGTTACAGCACTGTGAACCTTGTGAGAGCTGCCATCTCCCATTGCAAACAGGAATTAGGTCTTTTGGTGGGGGCAGATTTGGACAGGGGTGTGGTTCTTCCCGTGCCAGAGAGTTAACAATGCCCCCACCTGGGAGAGGTGGTGGAGAATGACCTCATCTCCCTGCCTGCGGCTGGCACCAGCTGATTTCACCAGCTCAGAAGCGAAACAGAAAGGGCTCTGGGGTGAAGTTGCGTTGTTCTCTGTGTGCTCTGGGCGAGGCAGCGAGGAGAGAGCACGGTACAAAGTGAGCTAGCTGGAACCGTAGCCCGAACTGGCCAAGGCTGGGCGGGGTGAGCAGCTGGGCAAAGCTCGCGGATTAGACGCAGCATCCAAGCTGGCTGCAGCCATGGCCCCCAGATCCCAGGCACTTCCATTCAGCTCGACGCGCTCTGGCCGTGCTTCAACCTCCCTCCGTGTGTTCACAACTGGTCACCACAGCAACCTCAGAACCAGCCTCCAGTCGCCTCGTTCGGTCCCGCCTTTCCCCTCGGCTTCCCCGCGGGGCATTTGCCACAGTCCTCGGCTCTTGGCTCATGGTGGCTAGGGGTGAATGGCCAAGCCGGTGGCGCCTTCGTGGTCAAGGCTGGGCCTTCCATTCAGATACCTGCAGGCCGTTCACTTATGTGAATATATCTGGTCCCGTACATGCTGCCCCCTGAATGCTTAACTCCTGTTTACACTCAGTGCATCACAGCACAAGGTGAGCAGGGTAAACTGAGGCACACATAACACTCCTAAAATCTTTCTGAAAATGTCCACACTCATCATAGAGAGATAGAGGGGTGTTTGTGGGGAGGGATAGATAAACAGAGGGGGTTCATGAGGATGGATGGATGGACAAGAGATTTCCTATATATAGCCCTCTCTTCTACATCTATCTATCTACCCTCATACACCCTAGCTATCTAGCTAATTATCTATCCCCACCATGCTCTACCCATCTAGCCAAATGCTTGTCTGTCTGTCTGTCTAATTGTAGAGAAGTGAGGCTGGTTGGGACCTCGAGAGGGGATCCAGTCCAGCTCCCCGCAATGAGGCAGAGCCAAGTAACCCTAGACCATCCCTGGAAGGTGTTTGTCCAACCTGCTCTGAGAACTCTCCCGTGATGGTGACCCCCTGGCTTCCTGTGGCAGCTTCCGGAGCAGAGCTCCCCTGAGAGCCAGAAAGTGTTTCCTGGTCTCTCTCTCTCTCTCCACATTCCCCTCCTCTGAGATCTTTGGCACGCAGGGCACAAGGGACAGGCCCGTGACTGGCCCCATCCACTCAGGAAATATGTCTCTTCTCACTTCAGGTGTGGCACTGACAATCTTATGCCCCCGCCACTTCCCCCGCCCCCCACTTCTGGCACTGATATAAAATCTCCCAGCTGCTAATTTATTAGCCTCATCGACCTTTGAAATTCACCAGAACAATTTCCTCTATTCCTCCACCCAGACAGAGGAATTTGAGTGCTCTCCCACCCCCACCCCTGGGAGCCAAGGTTTCTAGTTCCCTCCCCCCTTGTTCAGTGCGCTCCCGGCCTTCGCAAGGTGCGCACGGCCTCCCTCCGTTACCGCCTCTATGGATTACGCCCCAGACTCTTCTCCCAAAGAATGAAGACGCTTTGGGTCTCCCTGCTCCTCGCTCACCTCGCATCCTCCGTCTCTTCGGCAGGTAAGTGGGGCCGGGAGCGCCGGACCGTTTGGCTTCTCCTCACAGAGTAGGGTGCAGTTCATGGTCCCTGAGCCACAAGGGAAAGGGCGGCTGAGGGGTTCCCAACACACTCCAAGCCCCAGCACCACTAAAAATCACAGAGTATAAAGCCAAAGAGACCCCGGGGCTGAATTAACTCCACTACAGGAGGTCGGTGTCAAAACCAGCCCTGCTCAATTTCAAGATTGCCAACAATGGAGCATCTGCCAGGCCCCTTGGTAAACTGTCCCAAGGGGTAATTAGCCTCCATGATAAAAATCTATCTATCCATCCCCGTACACCCCAGCTACGTAGCTATGTAGCTATCTAATCTAATCCTCAAACACCCAAGCTACGTAGCTATGTAGCTAGCTAATTATTTATCCCCACAACTCTCTACCCATGGCTGTCTGTCTAGTCATAGAGAAGAGAGGCTGGATGGGACCTCGAGAGGGGATCCAGTCCAGCTCCCCGCAGTGAGGCAGAGCCAAGTAACCCTAGACCATCCCTGGCAGGTGTTTGTCCAACCTGCTCTGAAAACTCTCTCGTGTCTCGACTTCCCGTGGCACCTGAGCACCAGAAAGTGTTTCCTGGTCTCTCTCTCTCCACATTCCTCTCCTCTGAGATCTTTGGCAAGCAGGGCACGAGGGACGGGCTCTCGACTGGCCCCATCCACCCAGGGAATGTGTCTCTTCCCACTGACAGTCTCATGCCACCCTCCCCCGCTTCTGGCACTGATATGAAATCTCCCAGCTGCTAATTTATTAGCCTCATCGACCTTTGCAATTCACCAGAACAATTCCCTGTATTCCTCCGCCCAGCCTGAGGAATCTGAGTGCAGTGTTTTCCCCAGGAATTGAAATTAGGGGGGGGTGTTCAAATTTACGGGGGGGGGGGTCAGGGCCGATGAGGGGTGAGACTGTGAGGGTGAAGGTGGGCTCTATGGCACCATAGTAAAAACTGAAAAATGTTTCATAACCATTTTATTAGATTTAATTCATGTTTTAAAACCATCACACAAATAAAGTTGGCTACTCAAGCCTTCTATGAAGCACTACATCTACATCCTTCTTGCTTTCTTGTTATAATTTTGCACAACTCTGTTAATGAACTTGTTGAATGCAACACGTTCATCTTTGGTGGCTTCTCGTGTGTCCAGTACTTCCATTCCTTCAGTTGATATGCTCATTAGTTCATTCACATGATCAGGCAGAAGGCGACTTCTTTCAGAACACAAAATTCTATTCAATGAGGCAAAAGAACACTCAGCTTTAGCTGTTGTGACCTGGGAGTAGCAAGAGATGAATTCCTACTGCTTTCATCCCAGGAAATATAGCACAAAGATTGGGTCGAGCCACTAGTGATGATAAAAAAGAAGTTGAAGTAAAATCTTCATAGAATCATAGAATATCAGGGTTGGAAGGGACCTCAGGAGGTATCTAGTCCAACCCCATGCTCAAAGCAGGACCAACACCAACTAAATCATCCCAGCCAGGGCTTTGTCAAGCCGGGCCTTAAAAACCTCCAAGGAAGGAGATTCCACCACCTCCCTCGGTAACCCATTCCAGTGCTTCACCACCCTCCTAGTGAAATAGTGTTTCCTAATATCCCACCTAGACCTCCCCCACTGCAACTTGAGACCATTACTCCTTGTTCTGTCATTTGGTACCACTGAGAACAGTCTAGATCCATCCTCTTTGGAACCCCCTTTCAGGTAGTTGAAAGCAGCTATCAAATCCTCTGTTAGTCTTAAAGGTGCCACAGGACCCTCTGTTGCTTTTTACAGATTCAGACTAACACGGCTACCCCTCTGATACTTATCAAATCCTCCCTCACTCTTCTCTTCTGCAGACTAAACAATCCCAGTTCCCTCAGCCTCTCCTCATAAGTCATGTGCTCCAGCCCCCTAATCATTTTTGTTGCCCTCCACTGGACTCTCCAATTTTTCCACAACCTTCTTGTAATGCAGGGCCCAAAACTGGACACAGTACTCCAGATGAGGCCTCACCAGTGTCAAATAGAGGGGAATGATCATGTCCCTCGATCTGCTGGCAATGCCCCTACTTACACAGCCCAAAATGCTGTAAGCCTTCTTGGCAACAAGGGCACACTGTTGACTCATACCCAGCTTCTTGTCCACTGTAACCCCTAGGTCCTTTTCTGCAGAACTGCTCCCTAGCCATTTGGTCCCTAGTCTGTAGCAGTGCATGGGATTCTTCTGTCCTAAGTGCAGGACTCTGCACTTGTCCTTGTTGAACCTCATCAGGTTTCTTTTGGCCCAATCCTCTAATTTGTCTAGGTCCCTCTGTATCCTATCCCTACCCTCCAGCGTATCTACCACTCCTCCCAGTTTAGTGTCATCTGCAAACTTGCTGAGGGTGCAGTCCACGCCATCCTCCAGATCATTAATGAAGATATTGAACAAAACTGGCCCCAGAACCGACCCTTGGGGCACTCCACTTGAAACCGGCTGCCAACTAGACATTGAGCCATTGATCACTACCCGTTGAGCCTGATGAGCTAGCCAGCTTTCTATCCACCTTATAGTCCATTCATTCAGCCCATACTTCTTTAACTTGCCGGCATACTGTGGGAGACCGTATCAAAAGCTTTGCTAAAGTCAAGGAATAACACATCCACTGCTTTCCCCTCATCCACAGAGCCAGTTATCTCATCATAGAAGGCAATTAGGTTAGTCAGGCATGACTTGCCCTTGGTGAATCCATGCTGACTGTTCCTGATCACTTTCCTCTCCTCTAAGTGCTTCAGAATTGATTCCTTGAGGACCTGCTCCATGATTTTTCCAGGGACTGAGGTGAGGCTGACTGGCCTGTAGTTCCCCGGATCCTCCTTCTTCCCTTTTTTATAGATGGGCACTACATTAGCCTTTTTCCAGTCATCCGGAAACTCCCCCGATCGCCATGAGTTTTCAAAGATAATGGCCAATGGCTCTGCAATCACATCCGCCAACTCCTTTAGCACCCTCGGATGCAGTGCATCCGGCCCCATGGACTTGTGCACGTCCAGTTTTTCTAAATAGTCCTGAACCACTTCTTTCTCCACAGAGGGCTGGTCACCTCCTCCCCATGCCTGAGCAATATTTTTATACTCCTCCCTGGTCATTTGTCCAATCTTCCACTTCTTGAGAAACTGCTGAGCTCCAGTTCATTTGCAAATTTGACACCATCAGATCAGGATTAAACAAAGACTGTGAATGGCTAGCCAACTACAGAAGCAGTTTCTCCTCCCTTGGTGTTGTCGGAGAAAAACTGAGTTCTCACTCTTTTGTTTGGGTACAGCAAGTCAGAAGCTTTATTAACTCTCACAATTGTGCAGAGGGAGAGAGCTAAGCAGGTCTCTCTCTTTGATACCTAATTACAACAAGCATTTATACCTTTCATTACAGAAATAATGAGGGACAGCTGCATTTTGTTTATACATAAGCCATCTTGATATCTTATTTCTTAATTGTTTTGACTCTTGCCAACATACAATATTTCCTATACCTTATCTACACAAGGTCTTCTACACCTTATCTATACAAGGTCACAATAACTTCTCACACAGTACTTTCTCACCCGCCTCACACAATCCTCGCTTCTACAAATCTCGCGTTATCAGGGCTACAGTTAGCCTGACTCTTGCTAACAAACTGTCATGCATTGCAGTTCTTTTCTGACAGTTCTTTTTCTGCTTCCACAACCCCCCCTTTTGTACTTCTAGTACAACAAACATTCTCAAACCTCTATTTGCATCAAGTCCTGGACTTCAGATTCTATATCAGATGTTTCAATTTTAGCGGTTCTGATTGGATGTAATGACAATGCATGATTAGCATGAACATGAAAGGTATTACTATTATTACGTCTTTTACAACAACAATAACATAATCCTAAACTAACTAATAACAATACAAGCAATAACATTCCCATAGCAATACTATAATGGGGTTGTTGTACAGCCTTAGTCACAAAGCACAATACATCATACTTAGTACATAAAGTGGATACTCTATAAGCTGTCTGAAAGGCATACTTTTCAACTTGATATATGTTTTGAAGCATGTGAATTTGCCCTTGTACTTCAGAGATTTTCTGAATCTCTGGTAACAGTGAAAACAAATTCTGAAATCTATCAGGTACTAAACTAGTCCAATTAAAGGGTATCTGGAACCTAAGGGCTACTTGGAAAGCTCTATCTGCAGGCCAGTAAATAATATGATTGCCTGCAGTGGTAGTGAGATTAAAATGTATGTCTTGCAATGTGGTGGTTTTAACATACACACAGCTATCGTTAGCTTGAAAAAGTAAGTGTCCTGTCAGGGTAGTTCCTTGTCTCCTACCCTCCCAGCAAACGTAGTCATGAAGAGTAACAACTGCTCCTGGCTTCAGTTTATGGTTACACTGAAGCTGTGGGGGTTCTAATGGCCAAAATGTCCATAGACTACCTAACCCCATCCAAATGTCAGGTGTAATCCCAGGAGCACTGACTAAAAATCGATTGGGCATACCAGGTGGTCTAATTTCCCAGATGTCTCGGTGAATTACCCAATCCCACATGCATCCTCCCCATGGACCCGGCAGGATTTGGTATGTGGGAGCCCACACCCCCTTTACCGGTCCATATGCTTGGAAGGAGCATTGAGAACGTCCGCACTTCCACCCGGAAAGTCTCCAAGTATGTCTCCATGGCCACAGGTCAGATGGTACTCCTGATGTGTCTGTAAGGGCAGTGGGCCAAGCCTGATGTTCTAGATCATTCCGAATGGCCATCAGCTGGTCATTCAGGAAATCCTGAATCTCTGAACATGCTAGATCCCACTGCAATGCCTTCCCAGCCTCAGTGATATTCAATACCATCTCTGTCAGCAACTTCTGGGTCATTGAACTAAGGGCGGAGATAACATGTAACTCACCAACTCCAGCCTATACCTGGGTTAGTTGTGCTCCAGAAACAAGGCCAATGGCCTTCTCTAGTTGGCCCAATCTCTCATCATGTTCCTGGTTCTTAAAAATATTCCACACTGCTGCTGCACTATTGGCCCCATCCCACAGGGATCCGGTCAAGTCTCTCTTCTTTCTAGAGGAGATAACCCAAGCCCTCTGTTGTGCTAATCTAATGGCAGCCCCCTGTGAGCAATTTGGGTATTTGTCTGATTATTCACTAATTGGGTGACCAAATAACAATAAGGGCCTCTCTTATTTAACACAGTACAAGTTCCAGGAACAACCATCATATCTACTTCACTATAGAACCCATCAATTGCAATTATTAATTCTTGGGGTTCGCTGGTAGTGATATCATGTATTTCTATCTCTACTGATCCATTTGTTTTCCATTCAATTGTTTGCTCATATACATTATCCTGAACTTTAAAGAATAATTTCTCTGAACAAAATTTCAGTAAATCACTAAGATGTGAAAGCCTTGGCCAATGGGTTTCATTGGAATATACAGTACGGTTTGTATCTGGGTAAGTTACAGTGGTGGTGGCAGGGGTCAAGGGACTAGTGGGTGTAGTCCTAGTGGTGGCAAGGCGGTTTTGATATTCATCTTCTGAAAGCCAATTAGAAAGGGCAGTGCATCCTGAAGGTACCTGTCCATAAGCACAAAGTCCTGCCCCTGGAAAGAATCCACCCCACCACTGGACCCCGCATTCCCAGGAACGGTCCCCACAGTTCCCTCCTTGCCAATAAACGATGCTCCGCCTCTTCCACCAGGGCCAGTTCTTAATGTCTCTTGTAGTCAGGAATCCCTGGACTTTGGTGGTTTCAGCAGAGCGGGTGTTTCTTCTTTTCTTCTTCTTCAAAAGCAGTTGTGATTCACCATAGTGCAGGGGAGAGGTTACTAGCACTTCACCCTGTACTGGTGTGATTCCTGTAAAAGAATTCAAAGGTATTGTAGATCTGTCAGTGGACAAGGGAGAGGTTACTAGCACTTCACCTTGTCCTCTTTCCCTGCTGTCCAGGAGGCACAGCAGAGCTAGCAGGAGAAATAGGCTGATCAGCAGCTGGAGAATCCTCTCCAGGTGGAGGAGTCTTTTTGCAGTGAGAAGCATGGTTCCAGGTGGGCAGTCCTTGGCACTTTACAGCGGTGTTGGTGGTTAACAGGACTTGGAAAGGGCCCTTCCAGCATGGAGCCAAAGCAGTCTTTCATTGATGGACTTTACGTAGACTCAGTCTCCTTGTTTCAATGAATGGCAGGGCTGCTAGGGTCTTTGGGTAGCACTTCTTTTATCTGTGAGAAAAGAAACCTAACACATTTCATTAATGCCTGGCAGTGTTTTGCAGATATCATAGTTGCTTGGGCACATTCAGGCCCCCCCTTTTCTTGGCTGTCAGCCAAGTCTTATCTTTGGACTGAGCTTGCTAGCTATTTTTTTCCTCAGTTAACTCATTCTGTTCTTTTTCCTTCTCCCCTTCTTGGCTTCTTTTAACCTACAAAGGAAACTTCCACTCTTCACTCATACACCTTTTCCCAACAATGAACACATACACATTGCCATTATACAGTACATTAGTCTTATTATTCAATGTATGCCATGTACACCCTTCCAGTAAAATAACTTTATTACAGAGCTTTGGAGCAACAAACCAGGACAAGCACACCCACTTTTGAGGAGTTCACTCGGTACAACCTCAGGTGTCCAATAGCTTTCCTCCCTCCCCAGCCCTCTGGCTAGAAATCTGAGGTAGCCAGAAGGATCCCATGGGCAATATGGGGAGTGGGTTAACCTTCCATGTCCTTGCTTCCAAAGACTGTTGGTATGCAAATTTTAACAACCATTTTTTCAATTAAAAATCTGGCCAATGAAGTTTCTTTTTCTTACTTAAGCAACTGTATTAGACTTTAGTATATCACATTTTCCTGATTTATCCAAACACTTTTTGTATTCCAAGTTGAATAAAACAAGTATCTGCTTTTTGATTTAACCTTCTATTTAATTTTGAACTAGACTGTCTTATGAAATTATTAAACCCAACAATTCTGGCCACAAGACAAACACCACAAGACAGGACAAAGAACACAAAAATAATTCCTATTGTACCAGTAAATGCATGGTACATTGAATGCTGTTCAGCTGGCATCCGTTTTCTCTGATGATCTGAAAGACAAAAGAACAGAGGTTTACCCCTTCTGGGTAGTCAGTCATTGCTTAAAATATTTCCTTTATATACACATACTCTTGTTGATTTTAGACAAAACAGAGGAATTACCCCATATTTCCTTGTATTTGTTTCATAGGCAGCCCAGGTTTCAGTGGCTTCTACCTTATTAGTTAGAAAATTGCATTAATACAGATGCTTTCTGGCTTGCTTCCAGATCCAAAGCTATCCACAGCTTAAAGATTCTTACTTTAAAAGGGACACAATTAACTTTCCCAGACTTTGATTGCCTTTTACTTCTAACTCCTGCTTTCAAACACCCAGTGATCTGAAAAAGACAACACAACCTATATTGGTAGGTTTGCATTTCTTTTACCTCTGCTACAATATACACTGCACATGTTCTGGGGAAAATGCACATCCTCTCCACAATTCAATTTCCATAACACTAGCCACATCAATTTCTACACAAGGTGTAACTGTTTCTTTTGTGCTTACAAAATCTCCATGCACCCCTAGTAAAGTGACAGCTCGACCACACAGAGCCAGGGGCACTGTCCTTCTCTATCTTTTTACCAGATCTTTTATCTGCTATTTTGTTACCCAAAAACAAATTCAAATCTTTTATTCTCCTGGCTTTGACTACCCTGCTGCAGCCACAACCTTTGGTCTTTAGTTAAAACATTCTTACTCACAAGGCTACCCGAGTCCTCCCTCGTGAGGCTTGCCACTTGGGCAAAACGCATAGCCCATTGGCGTTTAACTATTCAATTTTCTCTTGTGGCAAACACACTGCTGTTACAGCATATGCAAACACAAATGGTTAAATTCTGACAAGTCCCTGAAGGACCGGTACTTGCTTAGCCAGTGCTTCCTTTTCTGCCTGGAAGTCCTGTCTCAAGGCTTGCAACTTGCCCTGGGCATAGGTTTGAGTTGCTGCCTGGTTCATGATCTATGCTCTTAATTGCTCAATTCTAGTTATCAAGTACACAACTCTTCTTATTACTCCAACTTCTCTATTGCCCAGTCCTGCTACGACTGGGGTAGATCCACCTGACACCCTTCCCGGTCAACCGGGGTGGACAGAGGAATGCTAAATCCCTCTCCGGTTCTCAGACTTACTGCGGCTGAGAGTAGGCACACTTTCATACTCACACACGTATGTCCAGACTGGCCACGTCTGTGTATAACGTTGAGAGAAGGTGCTGTGCAATCTCCAACTTGCTTCCTCTCTTGGGAGGGCAGTTCTTTTACACCCTGAGGTCTCCTGGGGCGTCTTTTCAGTGATTCCAGTCCAGGCCGGCTGCCTGTGGCTTCTTCAGCGTCCCCAAACCACGCCGGCTCCAGGGTCGCAAAGGCAGACTGTTGGATCTCACTGGACAGTTAAGCTTTGCAAATGTACTCTCAGCACTGTAACTTGTATTGCCTTTGGTTTGACTATGTCTATATTTTTTCACAGCCAGCCGGGGCCGAAAGCAGTTTTTCTTTGTACTTAGCCTGGTCTGCATTGATTCTTGACCTTGAACGCAGATTAACTTTCTCTTTATCTCTGGACCAAGCTGAATTTCAAATTAACCCGTTCCTTTCCTCAATAGACAAATTGCTCCCATTGTGTGTCAGAGGCTTTCTTTTGGTGATTAAAAGCTCCTCTGAGATGTATGATCTTATCTAGATTGAAGGTACCTTCTAGTGGGCATTGTTTAGATGAATTTTCACGTGTGTAATGATTCCAATTCTCTAAATACCTGCAGGTTGATGGACCATAATGTACGTACATAAAATAAGCTGGGGTACCCTTAGGGGGCGAGAGGGAATCCTTAGACTGTCCCCCACCCATTTTCCAATCACACACACAGGGAGGAGGATGCCCTGTCCGCGCTAGCGGCATATAAACTAAGGATCTCTCCCTACAGGGTATTCACACAGGAGAGACTAACGAGGATAGCCATGACCTCCTACACCTCCCTTCAGCAAAGAGCGTCGGCTAATCTCAGAGAGACGGCGCCGCATACTCTGTTGCATCCAGTGAGATGGTCAGACTGTCAGTGGCTCACACGGAGTGGAAAAGGGGAGGGAAGATGGGTTCACACACTCCTAGACCCAGGTAGCCTCCTCGCCGGACGATGCCAGGCCGAGTTAGCGTACCGTGGGTCGGATCTCCTAAAAGATCCTCTAGTTACCGGGCTTGCGTTAGAGTAGTTCTGGTCACGAGCCAAAAGACTTCGCAGAGTACTCTGGGCGTCTTCCGGTAACACTCAATTCACACTGGTGTACACACACACACACACACACACACACACACACACACACACACACACACACACACACACACACACACCACACACCAAGGCCTTACTCCAGGTACTATTCCCAAGTACCTCAGGTACTATTCCCAAGTACCTCGATGCATCACTCGAGGCGGTAAAAACCCCTCTTGAGGCGGTAAACAACCCCTCTGTCCGGACTATGAGGCGGTAAAAACCCCTCCTGCTGAGGCAGTAACAACCCCTCAACACAGGTGCAATCCTATGCACCTCGCATATGCATACAGGGGGCGGCAAACAATTCCCCTACGCCGCTCAGCATCTGACCTTGCTGCACAGTCAATAAGTTCGGATGGCATGAGCCCAACAGGGACAGACGGCCCCACGGACAGTCCTCCTCTGACACCCCAATAGAGATTTCAAAAGGTCTCCTACCTCTATTGTGGCGCCATGGGGTTCAAAGGGGAACGATCCGTAGCAACTGCCGGTGCCTCTGCGGGCGTTGCCATCCCGGACGAGCCCCCAAATTGTCGGAGAAAAACTGAGTTCTCACTCTTTTGTTTGGGTACAGCAAGTCAGAAGCTTTATTAACTCTCACAATTGTGCAGAGGGAGAGAGCTAAGCAGGTCTCTCTCTTTGATACCTAATTACAACAAGCATTTATACCTTTCATTACAGAAATAATGAGGGACAGCTGCATTTTGTTTATACATAAGCCATCTTGATATCTTATTTCTTAATTGTTTTGACTCTTGCCAACATACAATATTTCCTATACCTTATCTACACAAGGTCTTCTACACCTTATCTATACAAGGTCACAATAACTTCTCACACAGTACTTTCTCACCCGCCTCACACAATCCTCGCTTCTACAAATCTCGCGTTATCAGGGCTACAGTTAGCCTGACTCTTGCTAACAAACTGTCATGCATTGCAGTTCTTTTCTGACAGTTCTTTTTCTGCTTCCACAGTGTTCACACCTCAACTGCTAGCAGAGCACCTCACCCTCCCTGATTGAACTAACCTCGTTATCTCCATACTGATTTATACCTGCCTCTGGAGATTTCCATTACTTGCATCTGAAGAAGTGAGGTTATGCTCCCAATACTTCTGTTAGTCTTAAAGGTGCCACAGGACCCTCTGTTGCTTTCCACTTCTTGTAAGCTTCTTTTTTGCGTTTAAGATCAGCAAGGATTTCATTGTTTAGCCAAGCTGGTCGCCTGCCATATTTACTATTCTTTCTACACATCGGGATGTTTTTTTCCTGCAACCTCAATAAGGATTCTCTAAAATACAGCCAGCTCTCCTGGACTCCTTTCCCCCTCATGTTATTCTCCCAGGGGATCCTGCCCATCTGTTCCCTGAGGGAGTCAAAGTCTGCTTTTCTGAAGTCCAGGGTCCGTATTCTGCTGCTCTCCTTTCTTCCTTATGTCAGGATCCTGAACTTGACCATCTCATGGTCACTGCCTCACAGGTTCCCATCCACTTTTGCGTCCCCTACTAATTCTTCCTGGTTTGTGAGCAGCAAGTCTAGAAGAGCTCTGCCCCTAGTTGGTTCCTCCAGCACTTGCACCAGGAAATTGTCCCCTACACTTTCCAAAAACTTCCTGGATTGTCTGTGCACCGCTGTATTGCTCTCCCAGCAGATATCAGGGTGATTAAAGTCTCCCATGAGAACCAGCGCCTGTGATCTAGTAACTTCTGCTAGTTGCCGGAAGAAAGCCTCGTCCACCTCATCCCCCTGGTCTTGTGGTCTATAGCAGACTCCGACCACGACATCACCTTTGTTGCTCACACTTCTCAACTTAATCCAGAGACTCTCCAGTTTTTCTGCAGTTTCATGCCGGAGCTCTGAGCAGTCATACTCCTCTCTTACATACAATGCAACTCCCCCACCTTTTCTGCCCTGCCTGTCCTTCCTGAATAGTTTATATCCATCCATGACAGTACTCCAGTCATGTGAGTTATACCACCAAGTCTCTGTTATTCCAATGACATCATAGTTCCTTGACTGTGCCAGGACTTCCAGTTCTCCCTGCTTGTTTCCCAGGCTTCTTGCATTTGTGTATAGGCAGTTAAGATAACTTGCTGATTGTCCTGCTTTCTCAGTCTGAGACAGGAGTCCTCCCCTCTTGTGCTCTCCTGCTCGTGCTTCCTCCCGGTATCCCATTTCCCCACTTACCTCAGGGCTTTGGTCTTCTTCCCCCGGTGAACCTAGCTTAAAGCCCTCCTCACTAGGTTAGCCAACCTGCTTGTGAAAATGCTCTTCCCTCTCTTTGTTAGGTGGAGCCCGTCTCTGCCTAGCACTCCTCCTTCTTGGAACACCATCCCATGGTCAAAGAATCCAAAGCCTTCTCTCCGACACCACCTGCATAGCCATTCGTTGACTTCCATGATTCAACGGTCTCTACCCAGGCCTTTTCCCTGAACAGGGAGGATGGACGAGAACACCACTTGCGCCTCAAACTCCTTTATCCTTCTTCCCAGAGCCACATAGTCTGCAGTGATCCGCTCAAGGTCATTTTTGGCAGTATCATTGGTGCCCACATGGAGAAGCAGGAAGGGGTAGCGATCCGAGGGCTTGATGAGTATCGGCAGTCTCTCCGTCACATCGTGTATCCTAGCTCCTGGCAAGCAGCAGACCTCTCTGTTTTCTTGGTCAGGGTGGCAGATAGATGACTTAGTCCCCCTGAGGACGGAGTCCCCGACCACCACCACCCTCCTCCTCCTCTTGGGAGTGGTGGAACCCCCATCCCTAGGACAGTGCATCTCATGCCTTCCAATCGGTGGAGTCTCCTTCTACTCCCTTCCCTCAGATGTATCATCTTCATTCATTCATCGTATGATATTCCACTCTGTGTTCAAATTTTCTGTTCTGTCCTGAACACATGGCAGCCCCATTGCAGGTAGTGCCTCACTCTGCTCAACTGTTGGTGTTTTATAGGACAGGGATCTGTAAAAGCTACGTAGAGGTTGAGTAGAATCTAGATGTCGCTATTGTAGATTTTTAAGAATCAAGTCTGTGTACTTTTTCAGTTGTCTTAACAAACACTTCTTGTCCTCTTCACTTAAGGATTCAATATAAATGCCTTCATTAGTCAACTTTTGGACAAAAGTCTTTGCTTCTTCCAGTACTTTTTCAATGATAGCTCTCTTAATGACCCAAATGTAGCTTCTATTGCTGGACAAAGATCTACTACTGTTGTAGCAGATGCCTGGATGGCAATGTTTAATGACCCAAGTGGTTTCAACAGTAGACTTACAAGAGAGAGAATGGCAATAGTCTTCTCTGAACATAGTAGCAAAACTAATCCACCAGCCTCAGTACTTAGATCCATCCCATCTTGGTAGATACTTTCCAAAGCCAGTAATAACAGCTGGAGTAATTTTAAGACAACAGCAAAGGATCGCTCATGAGAAAGCCAGAGGGGTTTCCCAGGTTGGACCAATTTGAACTTCAGTCCCAGTGTATCTTCTATATTTTCCAAGATATTCAGTCTTTTTGGACTCTTGCTGAAAAAAGAATATAATGAAGATGTGACGTTGCACTCTATATGATTTTATGGAAGTATGCTGATGAGTGTGAATATAATGTAACTAAAAAATGCTTTGTGCAAAAGGTCTCTTGTAAGGTATCATTACAAAGCTTATAATCTACTGAGTGTAGTCATCCTATTTGTATAAATGTATCTAATCTATCTATCTATCCCCACCCACCCCATCTATCTATCTATCTATCTATCTATCTATCTATCTATCTATCTATCTATCTCCACACACAACTTCTATCTATCTATCTATCTATCTATCTATCTATCTATCTATCTATCTATCTATCTATCTATCTATCTATCTCCACACACAACCTCTATCTATCTATCTATCTATCTATCTATCTATCTATCTATCTATCTATCTATCTATCTATCTATCTACACACACAACATCTATCTATTGTGACAGACCCAGACCAGTGGGGTACAGGAGTCTGGTAGAGGGCAAATATACTGGTCACTGGATGAGTAGTTTTCTGTTCCTTGAGTGACCAGAGCAGGGGCTGCACTAGAGTAATCAGGAAGCTGCTAGAATCAATTAAGGCAGGCTAATCAGGGCACCTGGGTTTTAAAAAGGAGCTCACTTCAGTTTGTGGTGCGAGTGTGAGGAGCTGGGAGCAAGAGGCGCAAGGAGCTGAGAGTGAGAGGGTGTGCTGCTGGAGGACTGAGGAGCACAAGCGTCATCAGACACCAGGAGGAAGGTCCTGTGGTGAGAATAAGGAAGGTGTTTGGAGGATGCCATGGGGAAGTAGCCCAGGGAGTTGTAGCTGTCATGCAGCTGTTACAGGAGGCACTATAGACAGCTGCAGTCCACAGGGCCCTGGGCTGGAACCCGGAGTAGAGGGCGGGCCCGGGTTCCCCCCAAACCTCCCAATTGACCTGGACTGTGGGTTCTCCCAGAGGGGAAGGTCTCTGGGCTGTTCCCCAACCCACATGGTGAATCTCTGAGGGAAGAAAATCCGCCAATAAGCACAGGACCCACCAAGATAGAGAAGGAACTTTGTCACACTGGTGTCAGGGGTGGGATCTTGGGGTGCACAGCGTGGCGGAAGAAGGAGGGTGATTTAAAACAACAACAACAACAACAACAACAAAAACAAACAAAAAAAGGGAGAGGGTTTATTTTTTTTCACCACAATGGATGACGTAGTGCGGGCACTGATACAAGCTACGGCGGCCCAGCAGGAGGCTACCCGTGTCCAGGCAGCCGCCCAACAGGAGGCAGTGCGGCTGCAGCAAGAGACTAATCGCCTGCTGATGGACCAGGCTGCTCAAGACCGAGCTATGTTGCGGGAACTGGTAAACCAGGTAAAGTCCCTTACAGAGCTGAATCGCGGCCATGATGGGACGCGGCTCCTACGGGCCAGCCATTGGCTGCAGAAAATGACACGGGTGGATGATGTAGAGGCATACCTTCTGGCCTTTGAGAGGACAGCCCTACGGGAGGCCTGGCCTCGAGATCAGTGGTCTGGCATCCTTGCCCCATTCCTGTGTGGGGAGGCCCAGAAGGCCTACCAAGATCTGCCTGAAGAGGCTGCGGCAGACTACCCCCAGCTGAAAGCAGAGATCCTGGCCAGATCTGGGGTAACGACAGCAGTGCGGGCCCAGCAGTATCACGGTTGGAGGTACCAGGAAGACAAAACCCCGCGGTCCCAATTGTATGACCTCATCCATCTCGCACGAAAGTGGTTGCAAACAGAGTCCCGGAGTCCGGAAGAGATACTAGCGGTTCTGGTCATCGACCGATACATGAGGGGACTACCGCCAGACCTTCATCCCTGGGTAAGCCAGAACGAACCCTCCACCTATGACGAGGTTGTCGCCCTGGTAGAGAGGCGAAGGACAGCGAGGGAGCTGACCCGACCAGTTAAGGAAGAGGCACCCCGGGTTAAACTAGCAGCACCAAGCCCTAAAGTTCGGGTGACTGGGCCACCAGGAGGGCCCAGGTGGAAAAAGAGAGAGGCTGAAGGCCCATCAGAGGCCACAAAGAGTCGGAGCACTGAGGAAGAAGAGGATCATGATGTTAGACTGCCCAAACCAAGAGACCGGGGAATGCCTAGGGCTCCATACAGATGTTATGCCTGCGGGGAGTGGGGACACATAGCTACAGTGTCCCAATGCTGAGGAGCCTATGCAGTGTAACCTGGGGAACTGGGCAGATCCATGCTCCCTAATCCACCTTGTGGGGGTCTCACTAACCCCACATATGTATACCAGACCAGTGAAACTAAATGGGGTAGGGACCACGGCACTGGTTGATTCGGGGAGTGCTATCATGCTTTTCTCAGGGAAGCTCGTGAAGCGTAGTCAGGTGCTGCAGGCTAAACGTATGGGGATAACATGTGTCCATGGGACAGTTAGTTACTACCCCACCATCCCAGTAAAAATCGAGATCCAAGGGAACACAACTGAGGTAGCAGCAGGTGTAGTCCCTAAACTCCCATACCCGGTGCTCATAGGGAGGGACTTCCCAGGGTTTGGAAACTTACTCCCAGTAGGGGGATTGGAGAAAGATGGGGACCCTAAAATTGGTGAGGCATCCACAGCAGACTGTCAACCCCCAATCTTCTCTGAAATATCCCCAGATTTGTTCTCCACTCCCAGACAGGGTAGAAAGACAAAAAGGGAAAGAAGGGCAGCTAAGGCCTTGGGAACCCGAATACTGACCCAAAGCCAGAGGGTCGCTCTTGTAGGTAGGCGGATCTGCGCAGCTGAAAAGGAGGCCACGCAGGAGGGAGCAGCACCTGAGTCTGACCCCCACCCTAATGCTTCTGAACCAGAAGAGGCAACAGAGACTGGGCCCCTAGATCTTGGGCAGATTAGCCCCGGGAGAGGAAATTTTGGACGGGACCAGGCAGAAGACCCAAGGTATGACAACATTAGGAAGGAGGTGACTGAAATAGATGGGGTCCCCGTGGAAGGGAAAACCCAGGGACCAGGACCCTACTTCATAATGAAGAAGGATCTCTTATACCGGGTTGCACCAGTACAGGGGCAGAAGGTACAGCAGATCCTAGTACCTCAAAAACACCAGAATGCTGTATTAAGTCTTGCTCATATTCCTCTTTTTGGGGGGCATTTGGGGGTAGAGAAGACCCTGGCACGAGTCCTACGACGGTTCTTCTGGCCCGGAGTACATGAAGAAGTGCAGCGGTACTGTGCCTCCTGCCCGGAGGGTCAGCTGCACAGTCCCCGTCCCCACTTGAGGGCACCTTTAGTACCCCTTCCCATCATAGAGGTCCCCTTCGAGCAAATAGCCATGGACCTAGTAGGACCCCTGGAGAAGACGGCTCGGGGCCACCAATATATACTTGTTGTTTTGGACTATGCTACTCGCTACCCAGAAGCCGTCCCCCTGCGGAACACGGCCTCTAAAACTATAGCCAAAGAGCTGGTGGGGATCTTTGCCCAAATGGGGCTACCGAAGGAGATATTAACTGACCAAGGAACCCCATTTATGTCGAAGCTAATGAAGGACCTCTGTACGCTGCTCCATATACATACCCTGAGAACTTCGGTCTACCATCCACAGACTGATGGGTTGGTAGAAAGGTTTAACCGAACCCTCAAGGCTATGATAAGGAAGGTGGTAAGTCGGGATGGGAAGGATTGGGACACCCTACTACCCTACCTTATGTTCGCTATCCGGGAGGTACCTCAGGCCTCAACTGGGTTTTCCCCCTTCGAGTTATTATACGGGCGTCACCCCCGTGGCATACTAGATATCGCCAAAGAGATCTGGGAAGAGGAACCCAATGAGGGGAGAAATATAATAGAGCATGTAATGCAGATGCGAGACCGGATAGCCCGGGTTACCCCTATTGTACGGGAACATTTGGAGAAGGCACAGGGGGCCCAGCGAATCCATTAAAATCGCCAGGCAAAAGTGCGACAGTTCCAACAGAGGGATCGGGTTATGGTGTTGGTACCCACGGCAGAAAGCAAGCTTCTGGCCCAATGGCAGGGGCCCTATGAGGTGGTTGAACCCGTGGGGGAAGTAACCTACAAGGTGCGGCAGCCAGGACGCAGAAAACAAGAACAGATTTATCACGTTAACCTTCTGAAACCCTGGCATGCACAAGAGGCATGCACAACGGTCCAAAAAGACCTAACCCAGGAAAACAAGCCTTCCAAACAGGTGAGAGTGTCTCCCGATTTAACACCAGACCAGAAGAATGAGGTGTCTGAGATGATCTTCCGGAACCAAGATGTGTTCTCGACAAAACCGGGTCAAACAACCGAGACATATCACCACATCGTCACGAACCCTGGGGCCAGAGTAACAATGAGGCCCTATCGGGTGCCAGCGGCAAAAAGGGAGGAAATAAAAGCAGAAGTGAAAAAAATGCTGGAGTTGGGGATCATCGAAGAATCCCACAGTCAGTGGTCCAGCCCGATCGTGCTGGTGCTCAAACCTGATGGCACCACAAGATTTTGCAACGACTTCTGGCGACTAAATGAAGTATCCCAGTTCAACGTGTACCCCATACCTCGCATAGATGAGCTAGTGGACCGTCTGGGTAATGCCCGGTACTTGACTATCCTAGACTTGACAAAGGGGTACTGGCAGATTCCCCTTGCAGAAGACGCAAAGGAAAAGACTGCGTTCTCTACACCAGAGGGTCTTTTTCAATATACAGTCCTCCCTTTTGGACTACATGGGGCCCCAGCTACCTTCCAGCGCCTCATGGTCAAGCTATTACGCCCACATAACAGTTATGCTGCTGCCTACTTGGATGATGTGGTCATTCATACCCCAGGCTGGGAAACCCACCTGGAGAAGGTGGAGGCAGTCCTCGATACCTTCAGGCGAGCTGGCCTTACAGCAAACCCTGCCAAGTGCGCTGTAGGATTTACGGAGGCCAAATATCTTGGCTACATTGTGGGAAAAGGTCTGGTAAAACCCCAAGTGAACAAGTTAGAGGCCATCCAAAACTGGCCCCGACCAAGTCGCAAGACACAAGTCCGGGCGTTCCTAGGTGTGGTGGGGTATTACCGATGATTTATCCCCCACTTTGCCACAAGGGCAAGCCCCCTGACAGACCTAGTGAAAGCCCGTGGACCTGATCTGGTGAGATGGTCTGACGCAGCAGAGGAAGCATTCACAGACCTACGGACTGCCCTCTGCAGTAATCCCGTACTGATAAACTCCTTGGTGAAATCAGGGGCTATCCTGCAGATGGATACATCGGAAGTAGGGTTGGGGGCCGTTCTATCACAGATGGTCGGGGAGGAGGAACACCCAATTCTATACCTCAGTCGGAAACTCCTTCCAAGGGAAGAAAAATATGCAGTGGTGGAGAGAGAATGCCTCGCTGTAAAATGGGCCATGGAAACATTGCGCTACTACCTGCTCGGGCGCAGATTTGTCCTCGTGACCGACCATGCCCCTCTTCAATGGATGCCGCGGAACAAAGAGAAGAACACAAGGGTGACCAGATGGTTCTTATCCCTCCAACCTTTCCAGTTCCATGTGCAACACAGAGCAGGGAGCCGTCATGGCAACGCCGATGGCTTGTCACGTGTGCACTGTCTGGCGTCCCAAGCTGCCCAACCCCTTGGCGTTGAGCAGGGGGGAGGGATATGTGACAGACCCAGACCAGTGGGGTACAGGAGTCTGGTAGAGGGCAAATATACTGGTCACTGGATGAGTAGTTTTCTGTTCCCTGAGTGACCAGAGAAGGGGCTGCACTAGAGTAATCAGGAACCTGCTAGAACCAGTTAAGGCAGGCAGGCTAATTAGGACACCTGGAGCCAATTAAGAAGAAGCTGCTAGAATCAATTAAGGCAGGCTAATCAGGGCACCTGGGTTTTAAAAGGAGCTCACTTCAGTTTGTGGTGCGAGTGTGAGGAGCTGGGAGCAAGAGGCGCAAGGAGCTGAGAGGGAGAGGGTGTGCTGCTGGAGGACTGAGGAGCACAAGCGTTATCAGACACCAGGAGGAAGGTCCTGTGGTGAGAATAAGGAAAGTGTTTGGAGGAGGCCATGGGGAAGTAGCCCAGGGAGTTGTAGCTGTCATGCAGCTGTTACAGGAGGCACTATAGACAGCTGCAGTCCACAGGGCCCTGGGCTGGAACCCGGAGTAGAGGGCGGGCCTGGGTTCCCCCAAACCTCCCAATTGACCTGGACTGTGGGTTCTTCCAGAGGGGAAGGTCTCTGGGCTGTTCTCCAACCCACATGGTGAATCTCTGAGGCAAGAAAATCCGCCAATAAGCGCAGGACCCACCAAGATAGAGGAGGAACTTTGTCACACTATCTATCTATCTATCTATCTATCTATCTATCTATCTATCTATCTATCTATCTATCTATCTATCTATCTATCCCCATCCACCCTAGCTATCTAGGTAGTTATCTATCCCCACAGCCCTCTAGCCATCTATCCAAATGGCTATCTGTCTCTCTCTCTGTCTGTCTAATTGTAGAGAAGTGGGGCTGGTTGGGACCTCGAGAGGGGATCCAGTCCAGCTCCCCACAATGAGGCAGAGCCAAGTAACCCTAGACCATCCCTGGAAGGTGTTTGTCCAACCTGCTCTGAAAACTCTCCCGTGATGGTGACCCCCTGGCTTCCTGTGGCAGCTTCCGGAGCAGAGCTCCCCTGAGAGCCAGAAAGTGTTTCCTGGTCTCTCTCTCTCTCTCTCTCCACATTCCCCTCCTCTGAGATCTTTGGCACGCAGGGCACGAGGGACGGGGTCCCGACAGGCCCCATCCACCCAGGGAATGTGTCTCTTCCCACTTCAGGTGTGGCACTGACAGTCTCATGCCCCCGCCACTCCCCCCTGCCCCCCACTTCTGGCACTGATATAAAATCTCCCAGCTGCTAATTTATTAGCCTCATCGACCTTTGAAATTTACCAGAACAATTTCTTCTATTCCTCTGCCCAGACAGAGGAATTTGAGTGCTCCCCCACCCCCACCCCGGGAGCCAAGGTTCCTAGTTCCCTTCCCCCCGTTCAGTGTGCTCCTGGCCCTCAAAAGGTGCGCACGGCCTCCCTCCATTACTGCCTCCATGGATTACACCCCAGACTCTTCTCCCAAAGAATGAAGATGCTTTGGGTCTCCCCACTCCTCGCCCACCTCGCATACTCTAAAAAAGAACAGGAGTACTTGTGGCACCTTAGAGACTAACTCTGTCTCTTCGGCAGGTGAGTGGGGCCCAGGAGCGCCAGACCATTTAGCTTCTCCTTACAGAGAGGGGTGCGGCTCATGGTCCCTGCCAGGAAGGGTGAATTAACTCCACTTAAGCAGGTCGATGTCAAAACCAGCCCTGCTCCATTTCAAGATTGCCAATAATGGAGAATCTGCCAGGCCCCTTGGGAAATTGTCCTAAGGGTTAATTAGCCTCCATGATAAAAATCTATCTATCCATCCCCGTACACCCTAGCTACCTAACTATGTAACTATCTAATCTATCCCCAGACACCCTAGCTACCTAGCTATATAGCTATCTAGCTGGCTAATTATTTATCCCCACAACTCTCTACCCATCTATCCAAATGGCTGTCTGTCTGTCTAATCATAGAGAAGTGGGGCTGGATGGGACCTCGAGAGGGCATCCAGTACAGTCCTGGGCTCTCGAATGGCCCCATCCACCCAGGGAATGTGTCTCTTCTCACTTCAGGTGTGGCACTGACAGTCTCATGCCGCCCTTCCCCGCTTCTGGCACTGATATGAAATCTCCCAGCTGCTGAGAGTGGGGTGTGTTCAAATTTATGGGGGGGGGGGTCAGGGCCGATGAGGGGTGAGACCGTGAGGGTGAAGGTGGGCTCTATGGCACCATAGTAAAAACTGAAAAAAGTTTCATGACCATTTTATTAGATTTAACTCATGTTTTGAAATCATCACACAAATTAAAGTTGGCCACTCAAGTCTTCTATGAAGCACTACGTCTACATCCTTCTTGCTTTCTTGTTATAATTTTGCACAACTCTGTTAATGAACTTCTTGAATGCAACGCGTTCATCTTTGGTGGCTTCTCGTGTGTCCAGTACTTCCATTCCTTCAGTTGATATGCTCATTAGTTCATTCACATGATCAGGCAGAAGGCGACTTCTTTCAGAACACAAAATTCTATTCCATGATGAAAAAGAACGCTCAGCTTTAGCTGTTGTGACTGGGAGTAGCAAGAGATGAATTCCTACTTCTTTCATCCCAGGAAACATAGCGTAAAGATTGGGTCGAGCCACTAGCAATGATGATAAAGAAGTTGAAGTCAAATCTTCATTCATTCGTCGTATGATTTTCCACTCTGTGTTCAAATTTTCTGTTCTGTCCTGAGCACATGGCAGCCCCATTGCTGGTAGTGCCTCACTCCACTCAACTGTCCGTGTTTTATAGGACAGGGATCTGTAAAAGCTACATAGAGGTTGAGTAGAATCTGGAAGTCACTGTTGTAGATTTTTAAGAATCAAGTCTGTGTACTTTTTCAGTTGTCTTAACAAACACTTCTTGTCCTCTTCACTTAAGGATTCAATATAAATGCCTTCATTAGTCAACTTCTGGACTGAAGTCTTTGCTTCTTCCAGTACTTGTTCAATGGATAGCTCTCTGATTGTAGCTTCTATTGCTGGACAAAGATCTACTACTGTTGTAGCAGATGCCTGGATGGCAATGTTTAATGACCCAAGTGGTTTCAACAGTAGACTTAAAAGAGAGAGAATGGCAATAGTCTTCTCTGAACGTAGTAGTAAAAGTAATCCACCAGCCTCAGTACTTAGATCCATCCCATCTTGGTAGATACTTTCCAAAGCCAGTAATAACGGCTGGAGTAATTTTAAGACAACAGCAAAGGATCGCTCATGAGAAAGCCAGAGGGGTTTCCCAGGTTGGACCAATTTGAACTTCAGTCCCAGTGTATCTTCTATATTTTCCAAGATATTCAGTCTTTTTGGACTCTTGCTGAAAAAAGAATATAATGAAGATGTGACGTTGCACTCTATATGATTTTATGGAAGTATGCTGATGAGTGTGAATATAATGTAACTAAAAAATGCTTCGTGCAAAAGGTCTCTTGTAAGGTATCATTACAAAGCTTATAATCTACTGAGTGTAGTCATCCTATTTGTATAAATGTATCTAATCTATCTATCTATCCCCACCCACCCCATCTATCTATCTATCTATCTATCTATCTATCTATCTATCTATCTATCTATCTATCTATCTATCTATCTATCTATCTATCTATCTATCTATCCCCATCCACCCCCTCTATCATGACTGCAGATGGCTCTGTTTTACCTGTAAGTCTTCCTGTATACGTGTGTGCTGGTAAGTGGGTAAGGAAGTCTTACAGTGACATGTGACCATGTCACCTGAACTGGAATCTATCTTTAACCTGGTGCTTTTCCATTGAGAAGGGGGGGACGACCCAGAGGGACAAAGGATTCCCGCCTTATGCAAAAGAGATATAAGTGGGTGGAAGAGAACAAAGGGGGCGGCCATCATGAGAAATCCCCTAGCTACCACCTGACCTGGAACAAGAGCTGTACCAGGGGAAAGGACTGTTCCCAGACTAGGAAGGCATCCAGTCTGTGAAAGAAACTTATTGGAACATCTCTGAGGGTGAGATTTTATCTGTATTCAGTTTTATTACTGTACTAGGTTTTGACTTGCATGTTTTATTTTATTTTGCTTGGTAATTCACTTTGTTCTGTCTGTTACTACTTGGAACCACTTAAATCCTACTTTCTGTGTTTAATAAAATCACTTTTTACTTATTAATTAACCCAGAGTATGCTTTAATACCGGGGGGGGGGGGGGGGACAGCTGTGCATATCTCTCTATCAGTGTTATAGAGGGTGAACAATTTGAGTTTACCCTGTATAAGCTTTATATAGAGTAAAATGGATTTATTGGGGATTTGGACCTCATTGGGAGTTGGGCATCTGAGTGTTAAAGACAGGAACATTTCTTAAGCTGCTTTCAGGAAAGTCTGCAGCTTTGGGGCACGTGGTTCAGACCCTGGGTCTTTGTTGGAGCAGACGGGAGTGTCTGGCTCAGCAAGACAGGGTGCTGGAGTCCTGATCTGGCAGGGAAAACAGGAGCAGGGGTAGTCTTTGCACATCAGTTGGCAGCTCCCATGGGGGGTTTCTGTGATCCAACCCGTCACAGTGGCGTAGTTGAGCAGGGTCTGTGCATAGCTGATTGCTTTGAGACTCTGGTAGTGATTTGAAGTGAGTTTTCAGTGTGGTGGCTGGAGAACAGACAAAGTGGTTACTGGTTTGTTATTTTCTGTTTGCTGATTTCGGGTAAGGGAAGAAGGGACAGAAAAGGAAGCAAAATAAGTCAGAGTGAAGATCAGAAGAATCTAGAACTACACAAGTTGCAAATTGCCCAGAAAGGCTGAACACTGGGCCTCAGTTGTCAGTTCCCAAGGGGGTTTCTGTGATCCAACCCGTCACAGAAGACATTAAATTTATAGCTTTTTAAATGTCTTTTGAAGAGTCTGCAGCTCGTACTAGCGCTAGTTGGAGTAGGAGAGATCAGGGTTACACTTTTCTCTGACCAAAGCTTGTGCTCCACCATGTCTTCCAGAGATGTTTGTAGCTCCATCAAATGCACAAGCAGCCATCTGTTTGGGGTCCAATTGACAAGCATTTAACTCTTCTAAGATGTGGGTTGTCATAGATGCAGCCGATGTGTCTTCTATAACCTGAACATCTAGAAGTGCATCTACTGGCCTACCACTGACATCAAGAGTATAAAGCCAGAGACCCCGGGCTGAATTAACTCCACTTCAGCAGGTCGGTGTCAAAACCACCGCAGCTCCATTTCAAGATTGTCAGCAATGGAGAATCCGCCAGGCCCCTTGGGATATTGTCCTAAGGGTTAATTAGCCTCCATGATAAAAATGTACATCTTGTTTCCAGTGTGACTTTTTTTTTTGTCTTGCTTCAACTTCCGGCCAGAGGCTCTTGCTAAATTCTTTTCCTGCTGGCTCAAAGGGAACCTTCACTAGCCAATTTCTCATCCAAGTAGCTCCGTTTTTGCAGCACAAACGTTGTACGAGATTTTACCCTCTAGGCGCTGCTCTGCTCTGTTCCGGGACCGCTCAAATCTTTGGTGTTCAGATGATGGAAAGAGGATTGGAGTAAAAGTTTCTTGGTTTCCAATTACTGTCTGGGAGCTTTCCTGGTATTTCACAGTGCCAAGCTCTGACGTTCCAGCCTCCTGAGTTGGTTTCCCCATCATTTCATGGCAATCAAGGTAAATCTCGGTGCTTGTCCAGGTTACAGCACCGTGAACCTTGTGAGAGCTGCAATCTCCCATTGTATACCCTGGGTACCCCCACCTGCCCTCCCCTCTCAGCTCTGCATCTGCCAGCCTCACTCTGTCCCTCTGCTGCCCTGGGTGCCAATAGGAATTAGGTCTTTTGGTGGGGGCAGATTTGGACAGGGATGTGGTTCTTTCCATGCAAGAGAGCTAACCATGCCCCCACCAGGCAGAGGTGGTGGAGAATGACCTCGTCTCCCTGCCTGCGGCTGGCACCAGCTGATTTCACCAGCTCAGAAGCGAAACAGAAAGGGCTCTGGGGTGAAGTTGCGTTGTTCTCTGTCTGCTCTGGGCGAGGCAGCGAGGAGAGAGCACGGTACAAAGTGAGCTAGCTGGAACCGTAGCCCGAACTGGCCAAGGCTGGGCGGGGTGAGCAGCTGGGCACAGCTCATGGATTAGACACTGCAGCCATGGCCCCCAGATCCCAGGCACTTCCATCCAGCTCGACGCGCTCCGGCCGTGCTTCAACCTCCCTCCATGTGTTCACATCTAGTCACCACAGCAACCTCAGAACCAGCCTCCAGCCGCCTCGTTCGGTCCCGCCTTTCCCCTCGGCTTCCCCGCGGGGCATTTGCTACAGTCCTCGGCTCTTGGCTCATGGTGGCTAGGGGTGAATGGCCAGGCCGGTGGCGCCTTCGTGGTCAAGGCTGGGCCTTCCATTCAGATACCTGCAGGCCGTTCATTTATGTGAACATATCTTGTCCTGTACATGCCACCCCCCGAGTGCCTAACTCCCATTTACACTCAGTGCATCACAGCACAAGGTGAGCAGGGTAAACTGAGGCACACATAGCACTCATAATATATTTCTGAAAATTCCAACACTCATCATAGGCAGAGGGGTGTTTGTGGAGAGGGATAGATAAAGACAAGGGGTTCATGAGGATGGATAGACGGATGGACAGACAAGAGATTTCCTATATACACCCCTCTCTTCTACATCTATCTATCTATCTATCTATCTATCTATCTATCTATCCCCATACACCCTAGCTATCTAGGTAGTTTTCTATCCCCACAGCCCTCTAGCCATCTATCCAAATGGCTATCTGTCTCTCTGTCTGTCTGTCTAATCGTAGAGAAGTGGGGCTGGTTGGGACCTCGAGAGGGGATCCAGTCCAGCTCCCCGCAATGAGGCAGAGCCAAGTAACCCTAGACCATCCCTGGCAGGCGTTTGTCCAACCTGCTCTGAGAACTCTCCCGTGATGGTGACCCCTCGGCTTCATGTGGCACCTTTTGGAGCCGAGCTCCCCTGAGAGCCAGAAAGGCTCTCCTCATTTCCCTCCTCTGAGATCTTCGGCATGTACGGCACAAGGGACGGGCTCTCGACTGATCCTATGTGTCTCTTCCCACTTCAGGTGTGGCACTCATAGTCTCATGCCACCCTCCCCCGCTTCTGGCACTGATATGAATTTCCCAGCTGCCAATTTATTAGCCTAATTGACCTTTGAAATTCACGAGAACAATTCCCTATATTCCTCCGCCCAGCCTGAGGAATCCAAGTGCTCCCCAAAGTCCCTGGGAGCCAAGGTTCCTGGTTCCGGCCCCCCTGTTCAGTGCGCTCCCGGCCTTCGCAAGGTGCGCACGGCCTCCCTCCGTTACCACCTCTATGGATTATGCCCCAGACTCTTCTCCCAAAGGATGAAGACACTTTCGGTCTCCCTGCTCCTCGCCCACCTCGCATCCTCCGTCTCTTAGGCAGGTGAACACACCCCAAGCCCTAGCACCCCTAAAAATTAATGGACGCGGTATCCAGTAATGGGTTCATTAAGGTGTGACGAACTGGGACTGTTCTTACTGTGGTCTGTGAGTGCTGACAGGGGAGTGTGGCTGGGATAGTCTGCATTGGGGGATGGGAGACTGACTGAAAATACCTGAGCCTGTAACATGAGAACCCAGGAGGGGGCTGGGGCGAGGTGACACCTTTGCCCGGGAAACTGAAAAGGCTGTGGGAGGGGTCGCTGAAGGCAGAGTCTGGGAAGCTGGCTGGTGAGGTGGCTGGCTGGCAGAGAGGGCTCTGACCTCCCAAGGGGGCTGGGATGCCCGAGGACCCCAAGATGGACCTAACTGAGGGGTATCCTGTTGTCTGTGCCTGCAAGACCAGTCTTGGACTGTATTCCTGTCGTCTAAATAAACCTTCTGCTTTACTGGCTGGCTGAGAGTCATGGTGAATCGCAGGACGCCGGGGGTGCAGGGCCCTGAGTCCCCCCATACTCCATGACAACTGGTGGCAGAAGTGGGATCTACTGCACCCCGTGGACGGCGCTTCCTGCAGTAAGTGACTGGGGAGAAGTAAAGCGAAGGGGGATTGATGGGGATCAGGCGTGCTGAAGAGTCAGAGAGAGACGGTTATCACCCCTGGGAGTGTGTGACCAGCGAGAAGGACTTTTGCAGTAACAGGGTCCCCCGGGGGATCGCAGCGAGTGGTCCCAGGGGCGGAGGAGTCTGCAGCTCGACCCTGGCAGAGAGGGGGTGACCTTGAGAAGGGCTGGCACACTATGGGTCTCCCTGGAAACTGTGGGGAGCGGTGGGCACACAGGCCTGTGAGTGGCCAGCAGGAAGATGTATGCCAAGCGGCTTAAGAGCGACCTGGTGGAGCTGTGCAAGCAGAGGGGGGTGCGCACTGGAAGGCTCACCAAAGAACAGCTCATTGCCCAGCTGGAGAAGGGAGATCGCTTGAATGAACTGATCCCTGTCTCTGAGGGAAACAGCCTGGCAAATGCAGCGCAGGCCCCAGTGTCTGTCCCATCTGGGAGTGGTCAGCCGGCTGCTGAGGGCTTCCTGAGACCCCTCCTTCCTATGCCTAGGGGAAGGGTGGGGAGGAGCCCAGCAAATACCGAGGGCGCAGTGACCCCCCCGGCCAGCAGGGGATCCTCCCGGCGACGCTCGCCGGCCAGCAGGGGATCCTCCCGGCCACGTGCGCCATCCGTGGAGCGGAATGGGCTGGAATGGGAGATAGAGCTAAAACTGAGAGAGCTGGAGGATCGTGAACACCAGAGACAGCATGAACGGGAGGAGAATGAGAGACAGAGGCAGCATGAAGAGAGAGAGAGGCTGAGGCATCATGAACTGGAGCTGGCGAGGCTGAAGGGCCGCGAGACCCCGGCTGCGGTGAGTGAGGGGGGACCCAGGACTGCACGGAACTTTGATAAGTGCATCCTGGCCCCACGTAAGGAGGGGGAGGACATGGATGACTTCCTGGATGCCTTTGAGACGGCCTGCGAGCTGCACCAGGTTGATCCTGCGGACAGACTCCGGGTTCTCACCCCCTTACTGGACCCCAAAGCCGTGGCATTGTACCGCCAACTGGAAGAGGCGGAAAAAGGGGACTATGAACTATTCAAAAAGGCCCTGCTACGTGAGTTTGGGCTGACTTCTGAGATGTACCGGGAAAGGTTCCGGAGTCAGGATAAAACCCCTGAGATCTCATACCTGCAACTAGCCGTCCGCATGGAAGGATATGCCAGCAAGTGGGCAGATGGGACCCAGACGAAGGAGGACCTGGTTAAGCTGCTGGTACTGGAGCAACTGTATGAGCGGTGCCCATCCAACCTGAGGCTGTGGTTGGTGGACAAAAAGCCAGAGAACCCGCGACATGCAGGCCGGCTGGCCGATGGGTTTGTAAAGAGCCGGTCAGGGGATAACAGGGAGGAGTCCCAAAGGAACAGTCCCACCACAACGCAGAGCGAGAGTCACCATGGGCCATCCCAGCGGGAAAATATGGAGAAACCCCACCAAAGGGGAAGATCCAGCGTCAGGTCCATCCAACCCACTCGAGGGGACCCCTGGGACATGGTCTGCTATCACTGTGACCAAAGAGGTCACATACGGGCCCAGTGCCCCAGGCTCAGGGACAGACTGAGCAGACCAAACCCACAGAGGGTTGACTGGGTAGAGACCCAGCCGAGCGAGAGGCAGCACTCCCAGGGAAGGGGGGCTGGCAGAGTACCACCTGCTAAGGAGGGAGGAGAGCTCCAGGCCTGCTCCTCTGTGGGGCGGGATGCTCCAGACTCAGGGTTTTTGGTTTATACGGTGGGCGCGGGGCGGTCCCTCCGGAAAGAGTACCTCGTTCCCCTGGAGGTGGATGGGAGGAAGGTCGATGGATACTGGGATACGGGCGCAGAGGTGACGCTGGCCCGGCCCGAGGTGGTGGCCTCAGATCGGATGGTGCCCAACACCTTCCTGACTCTGACGGGGGTGGGTGGGACCCCATTCAAGGTACCTGTGGCGAGGGTACGCCTGAAGTGGGGGCCCAAGGAGGGCCCCAAGGACGTGGGGGTACACCCGTATTTGCCCACTGAGGTGTTGATGGGGGGGGACCTGGAGGACTGGCCAAGCAACCCCCAGAATGCACTGGTTGTGACCCGCAGTCAGAGCCGGCGAGGAGCACTGCGCCCTGACCTTGGGGAGGGTGCCTTGCCCGAGGCGCAGGACCCTAACCTGGTGGGGAGGGAACACCCAGGGACACGGCTCAGGGAGGCTGCGGCTTCAGACCCAGCCGGCGAGAGTGAACAGGTGGCCATCCCTGTCCCAGCTGCTGAGTTCCAGGCCGAGGTGCAAAAAGATCCCTCCTTACGGAAGATAAGGGACCTGGCCGACCTCGGTGCGGTACAGACCATGGGGAGAGGTGGCCGGAAAAGGTTCCTGTGGGAGAAGGGGTTCCTGTACCGAGAATGGGCTCCCCCAGGGAAAATGGAGTCAGGGGGGATCAGGAGGCAGCTGGTGGTACCCCAGAAGTATCGCCGCCAGCTGCTGTACCGGGCCCATGACACCCCCCCTCTCAGGGCACCAGGGAACCTGGCGTACCCAGCAGAGGCTGCTACGGAGCTTTTACTGGCCTGGGGTCTTTGTTACTGTCCGGCAGTACTGCCGATCCTGTGACCCCTGTCAGAGGGGGAGGAAGGCCCGGGACAAGGGGAAAACGGCTTTAGGACCCTTGCCCAGCATAGAGGAGCCTTTCCAGAGGGTGGCCAAGGTTAAAAGGGGGGCTCTGAACCAAGAGAGCCCGAAGCACAGACCTCCAGACTGGAGCGCTGGGAAAAGACCCCAGCCCAGTTGGAACCCCAGGGGTATTGGGGTGGGAAAAGGGCACAGGCCGCATAACCCTTCCCCCATGCGAACTGCGAATGCCCTCGAGCAACCCCGACCTAAGGGGGGGCGTGAAACTGGAGGGGCCTGGTGTAATTCTCACCCAGGAATGGGAGGGATGCTGGGGCATCCATGGGAACGGGGGTAGGTTCGAACTTCCCCGGGTCACTGGCTGAAGTGACCCCGCTCAGTTCGGTCTCGAAGGGGGGAGATGTGACGAACTGGGACTGTTCTTACTGTGGTCTGTGAGTGCTGACAGGGGAGTGTGGCTGGGATAGTCTGCATTGGTGGATGGGAGACTGACTGAAAATACCTGAGCCTGTAACATGAGAACCCAGGAGGGGGCTGGGGCGAGGTGACACCTTTGCCCGGGAAACTGAAAAGGCTGTGGGAGGGGTCGCTGAAGGCAGAGTCTGGGAAGCTGGCTGGTGAGGTGGCTGGCAGGCAGGGAGGGCTCTGACCTCTGGAGGGGGGCTGGGGTGCCCGAGGACCCCAAGATGGACCTAACTGAGGGGTATCCTGTTGTCTGTGCCTGCAAGACCTGTCTCGGACTGTATTCCCGGGCAAAGGTGTCACCTCGCCCCAGCCCCCTCCTGGGTTCTCATGTTACAGGCTCAGGTATTTTCAGTCAGTCTCCCATCCCCCAATGCAGACTATCCCAGCCACACTCCCCTGTCAGCACTCACAGACCACAGTAAGAACAGTCCCAGTTCGTCACATAAGGCCATCTATGGAAGGAGCAAAAACGCTCAAATGCCTTCATCATCCTCTCTCTCTTTGGGTGCTTTTCCAGCCGTAGCATGGTTGGCTTTCTTGCAAGTAGAACCTTGACTTGGAATTTCCTCAGTGTATAAGCCTTGGTGTTGGGATCATTACAAGATCTCTGTGATGTGCTTAGACCCTTAAATTACTGCGATTGCCTCTCAACATTATTTCCAGTCTTCCATGGAGGTTTTTTTCTCTTGGGCTAATAAAGATGTTCATTACGTTTCCCATCCGCCAAGCTGGAAACAGAAGCAATTCCTACCCACTGCGCTTCTCGGGAGGCCACCCCCAGCTGGACGTTAGATACTAGGGTCACGGCCTGGGATCAGCACCAGTCTGCTACTTGACCTGTACCACTTTCTCTCTGCAGCGCTCAGAGGCAGATGGAGGGCAGAAACCAAAGAGACAAGAGGAGAAATGACAGGCTGGGACTGGGAGGAAGGGATTCCTGCAGATGAAGGAACAGGTGATAGACATGGCCTCCCTGTCGACATGAGGTTCCTGGCTATGAGCTCTGGGCAGCCGGCAAAGGGAGCGGACAGTGTGGGTAACGCCAAAGGAGCCAGCACAGACAATGCCACCGGCATTCCGGGTGTGGCAGGTGAGTGGAAAGAACCGGACATTGTCACCCGGTTACTCAGCTGCTTTCGATCAGTTCAGCTGGTGAAACAGCCCAGTTACATCAACTGGGCATCCAGCCCCATTGACTCCCACGGAGCAATGGCCAATGGACCCCAGCTGAGATTTGGCCAATACTTTTTTATCTAACTGACCTAACTCCGCCTATCATGGTGGCACTTCTCCACTATTACAGGAGGCTTCCAGGCACCTGAGTTTGGTGAATAAAGAACTCAGCAGACCTGGAACTGGTGTAACTGCTGAGGGACAGTGCAGCAGGGGCTGTCTGTGCCATGTTACAAAAGAACACAAGAGAACATGAAAATGCGATCCGCTCCTTAGTGCATGGAGACGAATGTGTTCTCTCCCCGGTTCTGGGAGGGGAATTGGGTCTAGTGGTCAGAGGGGAAAGAGAAGATCGGAGCCAGGATGCCTCAGTTCTTTCCCCGGCTCTGGGAGGGGAGTGTGAGCTGGTGGGTTAGAGCAGGGGGGCTGGGAGCCAGGACTCTTGGCTTCTACCCAGCTCAGAAAGGGGATCATTTGTGTCCAAGACACTGTAAAAAGCAGAGTGGGGGCTTGTTTCTTTCAGTGAACTGCCAGAACGGGGGAACTCCCAACGGCACAGAGTGTATCTGCCCACGGGGTTGGTGGGGCTACAACTGCGAGTGCTACGACCCAGCCAAGGCCTGCCAGAACGGAGGCACAGCCATTGGTCGACTCTGCTTCTGTCCCCCGGGATATGGCGGAGAGCGCTGCGACTGCAGGGACAGTTGCGAAGCCTGCCAGAATGGAGGCACGCCAGTAGGCATGGAATGCACCTGCCCCCCAGGGTACGGTGGGCCACGATGTGAAATTTGTAATGGGACATCGCCCACCTCCACCCCCACCAGCACAGTGACCACCTCCTCCACCTCCACCCCCTCCAGCACAGCCACCACCTCCTCCACCTCCACCCCCACCAGCACAGTGACCACCTCCCCCACCTCCACCCCCACCAGCACAGCCACCACCTCGCACACCTCCACCCCCACCACCACAGCCACCACCTCCTCCACCTCCACCCCCACCAGCACAGCCACCACCTCCTCCACCTCCACCCCCACCAGCACAGTGACCACCTCCTCCACCTCCACCCCCACCACCACAGCCACCACCTCCTCCACCTCCACCCCCACCAGCACAGTGACCACCTCCTCCACGTCCACCCCAACCACCACAGTCACCACCTCCTACACCTCCACCCCCTCCAGCACAGTCACCACCTCCTACACCTCCACCCCCACCACCACAGTCACCACCTCCTCCACCTCCACCCCCACCACCACAGCCACCACCTCCCCCACCTACACCCCCACCACCTCCCCCACCTCCAGCACCTCCACCCCCACCAGCACAGTGACCACCTCCCCCACCTCCACCCCCACCAGCACAGTCACCACCTCCTCCACCTCCACCCCCACCAGCACAGCCACCACCTCCCACACCTCCACCCCCACCAGCACAGCCACCACCTCCCCCACCTCCACCCCCACCACCACAGCCACCACCTTCTCCACCTCCACCCGTACCAGCACAGTGACCACCTCCCCCACCTCCACCCCCACCAGCACAGCCACCACCTCGCACACCTCCACCCCCACCAGCACAGCCACCACCTCCTCCACCTCCACCCCCACCAGCACAGTGACCACCTCCTCCACCTCCACCCCCACCACCACAGTCACCACCTCCTCGACCTCCACCCCCTCCAGCACAGCCACCACCTCCTCCACCTCCACCCCCACCACCACAGCCACCACCTTCTCCACCTCCACCTCCACCAGCACAGCCACCACCTCCGCCACCTCCACCCCCACCAGCACAGCCACCACCTCCTCCACCTCCACCTCCACCAGCACAGTGACCACCTCCCCCACCTCCACCCCCACCAGCACAGTCACCACCTTCTCCACCTCCACCCCCACCACCACAGCCACCACCTCCTCCACCTCCACCCCCACCACCACAGCCACCACCTCCTCCACCCCCACCAGCACAGTGACCACCTCCTCCACCTCCACCCCCACCAGCACAGCCACCACCTCGCACACCTCCACCCCCACCACCACAGCCACCACCTCCTCCACCTCCACCCGCACCAGCACAGTGACCACCTCCCCCACCTCCACCCCCACCACCACAGCCACCACCTCCTCCACGTCCACCCCCACCAGCACAGCCACCACCTCCCCCACCTCTACCTCCACCACCACAGCCACCACCTCCCCCACATCCACCCGCACCAGCACAGTCACCACCTCCTCCACCTCCACCCCCAGCAGCACAGTGACCACCTCCTCCACCTCCACCCCCACCAGCACAGTGACCACCTCCCCCACCTCCACCCCCACCAGCACAGCCACCACCTCCTCCACCTCCACCCTCACCAGCACAGCCACCACCTCCCCCACCTCCACCTCCACCAGCACAGCCACCACCTCCTCCACCTCCACCCCCTCCAGCACAGCCACCACGTCCTCCACCTCCACCCCCTCCAGCACAGTGACCACCTCCTCCACCTCCACCCCCACCACCACAGCCACCACCTCCTCCACCCCCACCAGCACAGTGACCACCTCCCCCACCTCCACCCCCACCAGCACAGCGACCACCTCCTCCACCTCCACCCCCACCACCACAGCCACCACCTCCTCCACCTCCACCCCCACCACCACAGTGACCACCTCCCCCACCTCCACCCCCACCAGCACAGTCACCACGTCCTCCACCTCCACCCCCTCCAGCACAGTCACCACCTCCCCCACCTCCACCCCCACCAGCACAGTCACCACCTCCCCCACCACCACAGCCACCACCTCCTCCACCTCCACCCCCACCAGCCCAGTGACCACCTCCCCCACCTCCACCCCCACCACCACAGTCACCACCTCCTCCATCTCCACCCCCTCCAGCACAGCCACCACCTCCTCCACCTCCACCCCCACAGCCACCACCTCCTCCACCTCCACCCCCACCAGCACAGTGACCACCTCCCCGACCTCCACCCCCACCAGCACAGCCACCACCTCCTCCACCTCCACCCCCACCAGCACAGCCACCACCTCCTCCACCTCCACCCCCACCAGCACAGCCACCACCTCCTCCACCTCCACCCCCACCACCACAGCCACCACCTTCTCCACCTCCACCCCCACCACCACAGCCACCACCTCCTCCACCCCCACCAGCACAGTGACCACCTCCCCCACCTCCACCCCCACCACCACAGCCACCACCTCCTCCACCTCTAACCCCTCCACCACAGCCACCACCTCCTCCACCTCCACCCCCTCCACCACAGCCACCACCTCCTCCACCTCCACCCCCTCCAGCACAGCCACCACCTCCTCCACCTCCAGCCCCACCACCACAGTGACCACCTCCCCCACCTCCACCCACACCAGCACAGTCACCACCTCCTCCACCTCCACCCCCTCCAGCACAGCCACCACCTCCCACACCTCCACCCCCACTAGCACAGTGACCACATCCTCCACCTCCACCCCCACAACCACAGTCACCACCTCCCACACCTCCACCCCCACCAGCACAGTGACCACCTCCCCCACCTCCACCCCCACCACCACAGCCACCACCTCCTCCACCTCCACCCCCACCACCACAGCCACCACCTCCTCCACCTCCACCCCCACCAGCACAGTGACCACCTCCCCCACCTCCACCCCCACCACCACAGCCACCACCTCTGCCACCACCTCCCCCACCTCCACCCTCACCAGCACAGCGACCACCTCCCCCACCTCCACCCCCACCAGCACAGTGACCACCTACCCTACCTCCACCCCCACCACCACTGCCACCACCTCCTCCACCTCCACCCCCACCACCACAGTGACCACCTCCCCCACCTCCACCCCCACCAGCACAGCCACCACCTCCCCCACCTCCACCCCCACCACCACAGCCACCACCTCCCCCACCTCCACCACCACCAGCACAGCGACCACCTCCTCCACCTCCACCCCCACCACCACAGCCACCACCTCCCCCACCTCCACCACCACCAGCACAGCGACCACCTCCCCCACCTCCACCACCACCAGCACAGCCACCACCTCCTCCACCTCCACCCGTACCAGCACAGTGACCACCACCCCCACCTCCACCTCCACCTCCACCAGCACAGCCACCACCTCCCCCACCTCCACCCCCACCAGCACAGTGACCACCTACCCCACCTCCACCCCCACCAGCACAGTGACCACCTCCCCCACCTCCACCCCCACCACCACTGCCACCACCTCCCCCACCTCCACCCCCCCCAGCACAGCGACCACCTCCTCCACCTCCACCCCCACCAGCACAGTGACCACCTCCCCCACCTCCAACCCCACCAGCACAGTGACCACCTCCCCCACCTCCACCCCCACCCCCACCACCACAGCCACCACCTCCACCCCCACCACCCCCACCACCACAGCCACCACCTCCTCCACCTCCTCCCCCACCACCACAGCCACCACCTCCCCCACCTCCACCCCCACCAGCACAGTGACCACCTACCCTACCTCCACCCCCACCACCACTGCCACCACCTCCTCCACCTCCACCCCCACCACCACAGTTACCACCTCTCCCACCTCTAGCCCCACCACCACAGCCACCACCTCTCCCACCTCCAGCCCCACCACCACAGCCACCACCTCCTCCACCTCCACCCCCAATACCACAGCCACCACCTCCTCCACCTCCACCCCCACCACCACAGCCACCACCTCCTCCACCTCCACCCCCACCACCACAGCCACCACCTCCTCCACCTCCACCCCCACCACCACAGCCACCACCTCCTCCACCTCCACCCCCACCAGCACAGTCACCACCTCCCCCACCTCCACCTCCAGCTCCACCAGCACAGCCACCACCTCCTCCACCTCCACCCCCACCAGCACAGTGACCACCTCCCCCACCTCCACCTCCACCCCCACCAGCACAGCGACCACCTCCTCCACCTCCACCCCCACCAGCACAGGGACCACCTCCTCCACCTCCACACCCACGAGCACAGTGACCACCTCCCACACCTTCACCCCCACCACCACAGCCACCACCTCCTCCACCTCCACCACCACCACCACAGCCACCACCTCCTCCACCTCCACCACCACAGCCACCACCTCCTCCACCCCCACCCCCACCAGCACAGTGACCACCTCCCCCACCTCCACTCCCACCACCACAGCCACCACCTCTTCCACTTCCACCCCCACCACCACAGCCACCACCTCCTCCACCTCCACCCCCACCACCACAGCCACCACCTCCTCCACCTCCACCCACACCAGCACAGTCACCACCTCCTCCACCTCCACCCCCACCACCACAGCCACCACCTCCTCCACCTCCACCCCCACCAGCCCAGTGACCACCTCCCCCACCTCCACCCCCACCACCACAGCCACCACCTCCTCCACGTCCACCCCCACCAGCACAGCCACCACCTCCTCCACCTCCACCCCCACCAGCACAGCCACCACCTCCTCCACCTCCACCCCCACCAGCACAGTCACCACCTTCTCCACCTCCACCCCCACCAGCACAGTGACCACCTCCCCCACCTCCACCCCCACCAGCACAGCCACCACCTCCTCCACCTCCACCCCCACCACGACAGTGACCACCTCCCCCACCTCCACCCCCACCACCACAGCCACCACCTCCTCCACCTCCTCCCCCACCAGCACAGTGACCACGTCCTCCACCTCCACCCCCACCACCACAGCCACCACCTCCTCCACCTCCACCCCCACCACCACAGCCACCACCTCCTCCACCTCCACCCCCACCACCACAGCCACCACCTCCTCCACCTCCACCCCCACCACCACAGCCACCACCTCCTCCACCCCCACCAGCACAGTAACCACCTCCCCCACCTCCACCCCCAACAGCACAGTGACCACCTCCTCCACCTCCACTCCCACCAGCACAGCCACCACCTCCTCCACTTCCACCCCCACCACCACAGCCACCACCTCCTCCACCTCCACCCCCACCTCCACCCCCACCACCACAGCCACCACCTCCTCCACCGCCACCCCCTCCAGCACAGCCACCACCTCCTCCACCTCCACCCCCTCCACCACAGCCACCACCTCCTCCACCTCCACCCCCACCAGCACAGCCACCACCTCCTCCACCTCCACCCCCACCACCAGAGCCACCACCTCCTCCACCTCCACCCCCACCACCACAGCCACCACCTCCTCCACCTCCACCACCACAGCCACCACCTCCTCTACCCCCACCCCCACCAGCACAGTGACCACCTCCCCCACCTCCACTCCCACCACCACAGCCACCACCTCTTCCACTTCCACCCCCACCACCACAGCCACCACCTCCTCCACTTCCACCCCCACCACCAGAGCCACCACCTCCTCCAACCCCACCCCCACCAGCACAGCCACCTCCTCCTCCACCTCCACCCCCACCACCACAGCCACCACCTCCTCCACCCCCACCAGCACAGTAACCACCTCCCCCACCTCCACCCCCAACAGCACAGTGACCACCTCCTCCACCTCCACTCCCACCAGCACAGCCACCACCTCCTCCACTTCCACCCCCACCACCACAGCCACCACCTCCTCCACCTCCACCCCCACCTCCACCCCCACCACCACAGCCACCACCTCCTCCAACCCCACCCCCACCAGCACAGCCACCACCTCCTCCACTTCCACCCCCACCACCACAGCCACCACCTCCTCCACCTCCACCCCCACCTCCACCCCCACCAGCACAGTAACCACCTCCCCCACCTCCACCCCCACCAGCACAGCCACCACCTCCTCCACCTCCACCCCCACCACCACAGCCACCACCTCCTCCACCTCCACCCCCAGCACCACAGCCACCACCTTCTCCACCTCCACCCCCTCCAGCACAGCCACCACCTCCCACACCTCCACCCCCACTAGCACAGTGACCACGTCCTCCACCCCCACCACCACAGTCACCACGTCCCACACCTCCACCCCCACCACCACAGCCACCACCTCCTCCACCTCCACCCCCACCATCACAGCCACCACCTCCTCCACCTCCACCCACACCAGCACAGTCACCACCTCCTCCACCTCCACCCCCACCACCACAGCCACCACCTCCTCCACCTCCACCCCCACCAGCACAGTCACCACCTCCCCCACCTCCACCCCCAGCAGCACAGTGACCACCTCCTCCACCTCCACCCCCACCACCACAGCCACCACCTTCTCCACCTCCACCCCCACCAGCACAGTGACCACCTCCCCCACCTCCACCTCCAGCTCCACCAGCACAGCCACCACCTCCTCCACCTCCACCCCCACCAGCACAGCCACCACCTCGCACACCTCCACCCCCACCAGCACAGTGACCACCTCCCCCACCTCCACTCCCACCACCACAGCCACCACCTCTTCCACTTCCACCCCCACCACCACAGCCACCACCTCCTCCAACCCCACCCCCACCAGCACAGCCACCACCTCCTCCACCTCCACCCCCACCACCACAGCCACCACCTCCTCCACCTCCACCCCCACCACCACAGCCACCACCTCCTCCACCCCCACCAGCACAGTGACCACCTCCCCCACCTCCACCCCCACCAGCACAGTGACCACCTCCTCCACCTCCACTCCCACCAGCACAGCCACCACCTCCTCCACTTCCACCCCCACCCCCACAGCCACCACCTCCTCCACCGCCACCCCAACCAGCACAGTGACCACCTCCCCCACCTCCACCCCCACCACCACAGCCACCACCTCCTCCACCTCCACCCCCACCACCACAGCCACCACCTCCTCCACCTCCACCCCCACCACCACAGCCACCACCTCCTCCACTCCCACCACCACAGTGACCACCTCCCCCACCTCCACCCCCACCAGCACATTGACCACCTCCTCCACCTCCACTCCCACCAGCACAGCCACCACCTCCTCCACTTCCACCCCCACCACCACAGCCACCACCTCCTCCACCTCCACCCCCACCTCCACCCCCACCACCACAGCCACCACCTCCTCCAACCCCACCCCCACCAGCACAGCCACCACCTCCTCCACCCCCACCACCACAGCCACCACCTCCTCCACCTCCACCCCCACCACCACAGCCACCACCTTCTCCACCTCCACCCCCACCAGCACAGTCACCACCTTCTCCACCTCCACCCCCACCAGCACAGTGACCACCTCCCCCTCCTACACCCCCACCAGCACAGTCACCACCTCCTCCACCTCCACTCCCAGCAGCACAGCCACCACCTCCTCCACCTCCACCCCCTCCAGCACAGCCACCACCTCCCACACCTCCACCCCCACCAGCACAGTGACCACCTCCCCCACCTCCAGCTCCACCAGCACAGCCACCACTTCCTCCACCTCCACTCCCACCACCACAGCCACCACCTCTTCCACTTCCACCCCCACCACCACAGCCACCACCTCCTCCACCTCCACCCCCACCTCCACCCCCACCACCACAGCCACCACCTCCTCCACCCCCACCCTCTCCAGCACAGCCACCACCTCCTCCACCTCCACCCCCACCACCACAGGCACCACCTCCTCCACCTCCTCCCCCACCAGCACAGTAACCACGTCCTCCACCTCCACCCCCACCACCACAGCCACCACCTCCTCCACCTCCACCCCCACCACCACAGCCACCACCTTCTCCACCTCCACCCCCACCAGCACAGTGACCACCTCCCCCACCTCCAACCCCACCAGCACAGTGACCACCTCCTCCACCTCCACTCCCACCAGCACAGCCACCACCTCCTCCACTTCCACCCCCACCACCACAGCCACCACCTCCTCCACCCCCACCACCACAGCCACCACCTCCGCCACCTCCACCCCCACCAGCACAGCCACCACCGCCCCCACCTCCACCCCCTCCAGCACAGCCACCACCTCCTCCACCTCCACCCCCACCACCACAGCCACCTCCTCCACCTCCTCCCCCACCAGCACAGTGACCACGTCCTCCACCTCCACCCCCACCACCAGAGCCACCACCGCCCCCACCTCCACCCCCACCACCACAGCCACCACCTCCTCCACCTCCACCCCCTCCAGCACAGCCACCACCTCCTCCACCTCCACCCCCTCCAGCACAGCCACCACCTCCTCCACCTCCACCCCCACCACCACAGCCACCTCCTCCACCTCCACCCCCACCAGCACAGTGACCACCTCCCCCACCTCCACCCCCACCAGCACAGTCACCACCTTCTCCACCTCCACCCCCACCAGCACAGTGACCACCTCCCCCACCTCCACCCCCACCAGCACAGCCACCACCTCCTCCACCTCCACCCCCTCCAGCACAGCCACCACCTCCTCCACCTCCACCCCCACCACCACAGCCACCACCTCCTCCACCTCCTCCCCCACCAGCACAGTGACCACGTCCTCCACCTCCACCCCCACCACCACAGCCACCACCTCCTCCACCTCCACCCCCACCACCACAGCCACCACGTTCTCCACCTCCACCCCCACCAGCACAGTGAGCACCTCCCCCACCTCCACCCCCACTGGCACGACCACCACCTCCCCTACCTCCACCCCCACCGGCACAACCAGCACCTCCTCCACCTCCACCCCCACCGGCACAACCACCACCTCTTCCACCCCCACCACCACAGCCACCACCTCCTCCACCCCCACCCCCACCCCCACCGGCGCAACCACCACCTCCTCCACCCCCACCCCCACCCCCACCGGCGCAACCACCACCTCCTCCACCCCCACCCCCACCGGCACAACCAGCACCTCCTCCACCCCCACCCCCACCGCCACCGGCGCAACCACCACCTCCTCCACCCCCACCCCCACCCCCACCGGCGCAACCACCACCTCCTCCACCCCCACCCCCACCGGCACAACCAGCACCTCCTCCACCCCCACCCCCACCCCCACCGGCGCAACCACCACCTCCTCCACTATCACCAGTAGCCCGACACCCCCTATCTGCATAGTGACCACACCGTCCACATGGCCGTCCACTACCCCAAGCAGCACATGTCCTGTCACGTCTACCTGTGTCATCCCAACTACGTGCGTCGTTCCTACTCAGGACTGGAGTACCCCAAATTGGGGCAGCACTACCCCAGGTGAGTGCTCACACAGCTTCTGGATTGGGCTATTGCTGATGTCAGCTTGTTTTATATTGTGTAGTCACTGTGTACAACCATCGAAGTCCCCAGCGCCATTTCTGACTCTTGTAAATATGCAGTCACCCTTTACCAGTCTGCCACCAGTTTAACCGCTAGCTTGTTTCACCCCATTGTATCTCCTCATCAATGAACATTGAATAGGGCTGGTAAAAAAATTCTATGAAAAGAGACATTTCCTGGCCGAAAAGTTTAATTTTTACAGAAATTTTTCGACCAGCTCTTTAGCTGCCTACAGTTCAAGCCACACAAATTCAACCTGGATATTTGGCACAAATGTTTAACAATTAGGTTAATGAGCCATTGAAACAATCTCCCAAGAGCAGTGGTGGAGTCCCGGTCTGTTGACGCTGTCCAATTCAGTTTGGATGCCGTTGTAGAAGGTGCGTTAATCCAAGGTGAAATGCTCTGGCCTCTTTTATACAGGTGGTCAGACCAGATGCTGAAGGTCCCTTCTGAGGCCCACTGGTCTGAGTAATTTCAGTTACACCAGGGTAAAACTGGGAGTGAATGTCTCCAATTTCAGAGCTGCTACACTGCTGTAATTGAGATCAGATCCCAATCCTGAGTTTAAGACCCTGTAAATGCTATAGAAATTTCACTGGTGTAAGCAGATTAGTGTAGTGGACTTGGTGCAGATTCCTAATGTAGATGCACTTCACCCAAACAAGACCCAAATACCTTACACTGGGGCAAATATCTTTTGTGTATAGAAGCCTAAGGAGTCTGACCCTGAGCAAGGAGATCGAGGCCTACTAGTTAGAGGGGGCCCTGGGAGCCAGGAGTCCTGGGTTCTCTCCCCGGCTCTGGGAGGGGAGTGGGGGCTGGTGGTCAGAGCAGGGGGGGCTGGGAGCCAGGACTCCTGGGTTCTCTCCCCGGGGAGGGGAGTGGGGGTTGGTGGGTCAGAGCAGGGGGGGCTGGGAGCCAGGACTCCTGGGTTCTCTCTCCGGCTCTGGAAGGTGAGTGGGGGCTGGGGGCTTAGAGCAGGGGGGCCGGGAGCCAGGACTCCTGGGTTCTCTCTCCATCTCTGGGAGGGGAGGGAAGGGGAATGGGGTCTGGTGGGTTAGAGCAGTCGGGCTGGTACCCCCGTCTCTGGGAGGAGGTGTGTGTCTCTGAGATAGCCATTGGGAGACTATCCTGGCTCTCACTAACGATGTTTATGGATGTTTGTCCCTTTCAGTTTCCTGCCAGAATGGCGGCACGTACAATGGGATCGAGTGCATCTGCCAGCCTGGTTTTTCCGGTCCTCTGTGTGCCTCTGTAGACCCCAGCAAGGCCTGCCAGAATGGCAGCACTCCCATTGGCACCAAATGCATCTGCCCACCGGGTCACTATGGTGAACTGTGTGAATTCTATAATGCCTCCAGCGACTGCCAGAGCGGGGGCACTCCGGTGGGAATCGAGTGCCTCTGCCCACCTGCGCACGACGGCCCCCGGTGTGAATTGAATATCAGCACCACCGGCTCCACCACTACCAGGCCTCCTGTCACCTCCACCTCAAGCACTGTGTCCCCTCCCACCACATCCCAGAAAACCACCACAACCACCACTCCACGTAGCACCACCACCACCACCCGAAGTACAACTACGCAGGATGCCACCCCCATCTGCCTGAATGGGGGAACCTGGATGAATGGTGGATGCCAATGCACGTCCAGTTTCCAGGGACCAAAGTGTGAATACGCCGCAGAAGTCATCGAGGTCAAAGCCGGTAATGAAAACCTGTGTAAATCGATCCCTGTGTCTGGGGCCTAGACTCTCCCAATAGATTCATAGATTCCAAGTGTCACGGCCGGGACATGGGCGGCCAGACCCGGCCACAGTCAGGGGACAGGAGCCAAGAATCAGCTGGGTCAAGATAACAGGGGTGAGAGGCAAGAGACAAACAGGAGCTCAGGAACCACAAATCAGAGGACAGGAGTCAATCTGGGTTGGAAATTAAGCCAGGAGAGCAGGAGCAGGGTTGGTATGTGGCTGCTCCTGTGAACACTGTGGGGCTGGGTTTGAGAGCCATGGGTCATGACATCAAAGCCAGATGGGACCATTGTGACCATCTAGTCCAACCTCCTGTATAACCCAGGCCGGAGACCTGCCCCACAGTAATTCCAAGAGCAGATCTGTTAGGAAAACATCCCCTCTTGATTTTAAAATTGCCACTGATGGAGAACCCACCATGACCCTGGAGAAATGGTTCCCATGATTAATGACTCTCACTGTTAAAAATTGACACCTTATATCCAAGCCAAATTTGTCTAGCTTCAACTTACAGCCCTAGGATGGGTTAGACCTGCCTCTGCTAGACTGAAGAGCCCATTGTTAAATATTTGCTCCCCGCGCAGGTACTTACAGATTGGGATCAGTCACCCCTTCACCATCTTTTTTCTAAGATAAATAGATTGAGCTCCTGGAGTTTCTCACACTAAGGCAGGTTTTCAAGCACTCCATGAGACCCTTGGAAACCCGAGCAGGGATGTCCCATCTGGCCCATGAGCCAGGATGACTGATCCCATCCAGGAACACCGTTAGCATCCGAGGGGGTCATGTGGCTGGGGCTGTGAGCCAGAACCCAGTAAGGCAGCAGGGCTGGCTTGTGGGAAAGTGGGGTCTTTAATCCTGGAGTCCTAACCTAGCAGGCCTGGCCAGGTGGGACAACACCGCCCTCCCCCAGCCCAGGAACAGAACAGGGAAGAAACATGTTCAGCTGCAGGATGGTGGGTAGTGTAATGACAAGTGTCCCTCCTTGCTGGCCCCCTCTGGCTAGATAATGAATGATGCCAAGTTAAAGAAGCATGGGCTGGATGAATGGACTGTAAGGAGGATAGAAAGCTGGCTAGATTGTCGGGCTCAACGGGTAGTGATCAATGGCTCCATGTCTAGTTGGTAGCCGGTTTCAAGCGGAGTGCCCCAAGGATTGGTCCTGGGGCCGGTTTTGTTTAATATCTTTATTAATGATCTGGAAGATGGTGTGGACTGCACTCTCAGCAAGTTTGCAGGTGACACTAAACTGGGAGGAGTGGTAGATACGCTGGAGGGTAGGGATCGGATACAGAGGGACCTAGACAAATTAGAGGATTGGGCCAAAAGAAATCTGATGAAGTTCAACAAGGACAAGTGCAGAGTCCTGCACTTAGGACGGAAGAATCCCATGCACTGCTACAGACTAGGGATCGAGTGGCTAGGCAGCAGTTCTGCAGAAAAGGACCTAGGGGTCACAGTGGACGAGAAGCTGTATATGAGTCAACAGTGTGCTCTTGTTGCCAAGAAGGCTAACGGCATTTTGGGCTGTATAAGTAGGAGCATTGCCAGCAGATCGAGGAACGTGATCGTTCCCCTTTATTCGACATTGGTGAGGCCTCACCTGGAGTACTGTGTCCAGTTTTGGGCCCCACACTACAAGAAGGATGTGGAAAAATTGGAAAGAGTCCAGCGGAGGGCAACAAAAATGATTAGGGGTCTGGAGCGCATGACTTATGAGGAGAGGCTGAGGGAACTGGGGTTATTTAGTCTGCAGAAGAGAAGAATGAGGGGGGATTTGATAGCTGCTTTCAACTACCTGTGGGGGGGTTCCAAAGAGGATGGAGCTCGGCTGTTCTCAGTGGTGGCAGATGACAGAACAAGGAGCAATGGTCTCAAGTTGCAGTGGGGGAGGTCTAGGTTGGATATTAGGAAACACTATGTCACTAGGAGGGTGGTGAAGCACTGGAATGGGTTACCTAGGGAGGTGGTGGAATCTCCTTCCTTGGAGGTTTTTAAGGCCCGGCTTGACAAAGCCCTGGCTGGGATGATTTAGTTGGGAATTGGTCCTGCTTTGAGCAGGGGGTTGGACTAGATACCTCCTGAGGTCCCTTCCAGCCCTGCTATTCTATGATTCTATGTGATGGGTTCTGAAGGGCAGTAGAGTCCTTTCCCCTCGCCCTGGATTCTGGGGGTCCTGGGATGTGAGCATCAGGAGAGCTAACAAGGACCCCCGGGGGGAAAGGCAATTCCCCTCTGCCATTCCCACAGTGGCTGCCAATTTTCACCATATTTCTTCCCCCCCCCCTCACACCCATGCCCTGATGAAGAGGTGAACGTAACCATGGACGTGAAGCTACAGATCACCAGCCACAAATTCACCCCTGAGCTGGCGGACAACACAACTCAACAGTACAAAAAGTTTACCTTGGACTTCAAACTGCAGGTGGGACCCAGAGGAGCGATCAGGAAGGGGGAGTTAGTGAGAGAGAGGCCCCCAGAGAGGGGGGATGGGGTGGGAGGTCAGGGAGATGTGGGGGGACTTCCCAAGAGAGGCGTGAGATCGGGGGATTGTCCCCCAGGGGAAGGGCTGGGAGGCCCATTGCTGGAGACATTGGGAGCTAGGACTGGGCACAACACTGGGGAATGGGACAATCCCAGCCCGCCAGAGGGGAATAGACTTTAATGGGTCTTTCCCAGTGTCACGGAGTGTGGGGGGTCAAGGTCCTGCACCCCGCTCTTCCTGCGATTCCCTGTGACTCTCAGCCAGCCAGTAACACAGAAGGTTTATTAGATGACAGGAACACAGTCCCAAGCAGAGCTTGTAGGTACAGCCAGGACCCCTCAGCCAGGTCCCTCTGGGGGGCAGGGAGCTTAGACCCCAACCCTGGGGGTTCCCTCCTTTTCCCCAGCCCGATTCAAACTTAAACTCCCTCCAGACATCTCACCCAGCCTCCCCCCGGCTCCTCCCCCAGCCTTTTTCCAGTTTCCCAGGCAAAGGTGTCACCTGGCCCCCTCCCCCTCCCGGCTGAGGTTACAGGCTCAGGTATCATCCCTCAAGTAAAGTCGCGCCCTGCTATCCCATCGCCCATGCAGACAGTCCCAGTAAAACTAGACACATTCCCAGGTCAATCCGCCCCACTCCCTACTGCGTCATACCCAGTACTGAGCACTGGTTTCCTTGGGAGCGTCCAGGTGGGAGCACATTCGCTTCTTAGTTATCATGGCTGGGAATCTCACCAGCCCCCTGGGCTCGCCAGGCCCCATCTCAATGGGGCGGGGAGGTTCAGGGCAGCCCCTGCTGGTGACATGTGCACTATTCCCTTCCAGATGAAGTTGGTTTACAGCAACGTCCTGGGGTACAAAGACGTGGAGATCCTGAAACTGACGTGAGTATCAGGAACACCCCGGAACTTGGTACCCCCAAAGCTCTGCCCTCAACCTGAGCTCCACCCACAAGCCATGACCCATCCCTGTGAGACTCCTAAAGGAGACTCCACCCGCAGTAGACGTGTGTGTGTGTTGGTTGTGTGGTTGGCTCTTTAGCACCAGCGGTTCACCAGTGTTCAGAGCCTTTCCGGGCTGCGTCTGTTAGGAGGAGACATTGGTGCTACAGGTCAGGTCTGTTCTTGGTGCAATCCTGTTTATCTACCAAGAAAAAAAATGTCCACCCAGTCCAGTTTTCCTGAATGCACCAGCATGTATTTCTCTTGCTCAGAAATCCTCACATCTACCGCTCCTGTGGGCTCTGTGCCCAAAAAGCGCTGTCTCTCTCTCTGTCTTCTCAGGGCCAACTCACGACTGCCTCTCCTGGCACCCACTGCCTGCAAATCAATATCCTAGCTCCTGCTTTTGCAACCAGGGAAACCCCCCACTCAGCCCACACGGCTTAGTGGCGGTGTGCCATGGGCAGTAGCCTCCATTGTTTGTAGCGCTCTCTGCTGCATAATTGGACTTAATTGCTCATTCCACTGACTCTGAAAGAGGGTAGTTGAAACAGCCATTGGCTTTAATGAGGTTTGTGATGGTTGCTGGATCTCAGAGCCCCCTCCCAGCAGCTGGTGGCACTTTTCAACTCAGTATGTTCAGCATGAACAATATTTGTCCATCCTTGTCCATCCTTCCCTGTCTGGAAACAGTTAAGAGTGTTGATGTGGAAAGGTGGGTCCTTTTGAATTTCAAGCTGATCGACACCTGCTTCTGGGGATGGGAGTGTCATTAGGTCCAGTTCTGGCATCCGCATTTTCAAAAGGAAGTTGAAAAATCGGAGAGGGTGCAGAGAAGAGCCACAAAAATGATTTTAAGGGCTGACAGTGAGAGACTTGGAGCTTGATCTGGTTAGTTTATCAGGAAGACGATCCAGAGGTACTTACCCACCACACCCAGGCATGCCTATGGTGGCTAAGTACCTCCGAGGGGAGCAGATAACAAGTAGTAAGGGGCTCTCTGATTTAACAGTGAAAGGCAGCACAAGAATCACATTAAAGCCAAATAAATTCAACTTAGAAATAAGGCAAAATGTTTTCCAAGTGACGGTGATTAACAAATGCCAAAGGGAAGTGGTGGTGGCTTCTCCATCTCTTCCTGTTTTCGGATGGCCGCCTCTCTGGAAGGTGCTTTATCTAAACACAAGTTATTGAGCCGGTACGTTTCTCCAGCCTGGGTTACACAGAAGGTCGGATGAGATGAGTCACTGCTCATTTATTAATCAAATTCAATGGGCATTGGTGCCTCACCCCTCTGTGCCTGGGTGACAATCTCCATGCACATGCTCTGCGTTGGGGATGTGAGCAGACACCCCAGGAAGGAGGGACACACCGACCCGAGGTGGGTTTGTTCCTTCAGGCAGGGCAGCGTCGTGGTGGATCACATTGTCATCCTGGCTTTACCTGTGACTGAGGAACTCGACACAAACTTTGAGAAAGTGGCTGGGCAGCTGAAGACGCAGATAGAGACGGCAGCTGAGAACCAGAACTGTGACAGCAGCTCCTGTGAGTCTCTGTGCGGTGAGGGCGAGGGAGGGCTGGGCGGAGAGGGGACAGATCCATGGTCCAGGGAGGAAGATTCTCCATAGCTCCACCCCCAATCTCTGCCAGGGGGGCTGGAGACTGGATGGATAGATGGGGGGGGGTGGATGGATGGATAGATAGATGGGAATGTGTATGGGGATGGATGGAGAGGATGGGAAGAAGATGGGGGATGGAGGAAGGGAGGAATGGATGGAGGGGTGTTTGTGGGAAGGGGGGATGGATGGAGGGGTTTTTGTGGAGATGGATGGAGGGGTGTTTGTGGGGATGGAGGGAGGATGAAGGGATGGGTGGAGGGTTGTTTGTGGGAATGGAGGGATGGAGAGTTGGCTGGAAGGTGTGTGTGGGAATGGATGGAGGGATGGAGAGATGGCTAGAGGGTGTGTGTGGGAAGGGAGGGATGGATGGATGGAGGGGTGTTTGTGGGGAAGGATGGAGGATGAAGGGATAGGTGGAGGGATGTTTGTGGGGATGGATGGAGGATGGAGGGATGGATGTAGCGGTGTTTGTGGGGATGGATGGAGGGTTGGAGAGATGGCTAGAGGGTGTGTGTGGGAAGGGAGGGATGGATGGATGGAGGGGTGTTTGTGGGGATGGATGGAGGATGGAGGGATGGATGGAGGGGTGTTTGTGGGGATGGATGGAGGGATGGATGGAGGGCTGTGGGGGGATGGATGGAGAGAAAAGCGTTGACCTCTGTGATTTCAGTGGTTGGCCCGAGGTCACAGAGAACAGCTTTCTCCCTTTCCCCCACACCTCGAGCCCTATGGGCAGCCTTTCACAGGCCCAGACAGGGGTCAGGTCGTCGGCCAGGCCTTTTCCAACCCCCAAGTCAATGGCAAGGCCTGTGCAGCTTGGGGAGCTTCGGGGGCCGCAAGTGGGGGTGTGTGCAGCTGAAGGGCATCCCCGTCTCTCACTCCTGCTCCCGGCCGGTCCCGGGTTGGCTCACTAAGAACTGCCCATCCCGTGTCTTCCAGCCATGATGTGTTTCAACGCCTCCTCCGCTGAAGTCTCTAAGGGGACAATGCCAACGTTCAACATCACCGGTGAGTGACCCACAACCGCTCGGTGGGGGAGCGGTGCTGGGGTGGGACCGGGGGGTCGGTGCGGCCTCTACAGCCAGCCCCCCGCTGACCCAACTCTCTCCTCTGCAGAGTACTGCCAGAAAGTTGCCCCCAAAGGCTACAGCCAGTTCTACTTCCCTAACCTCACCAAGTCTGGCATCTCCTGCATCTCCAACTGCACCAAGAGCACCCCCGGCTTCATTAAGTGCAACTACGGGCAGTGCCAGCTGACAAAAGCCGGCCCCCAGTGCATGTAAGTTGTGCGCATACACGCCCACGTACACACGCACACACAGGCAAATGCATACACATAAGCATATGCACATGCGTGCACACACATATGCAGTCCTGCGTGTCGAGTTCACGGAATCATTTTGACCAACCCCCAAGAAACCCCAACTGCTTCGGAAATGTCAGGCTGAGCCATCTCATTTCAACCCGACTCCAAGTTGTTTTGGGTTCCGTTCCAGGCACTTTACCAGAAGCAAAGGAGGACTGGACTTGCAAAGTAGCCGGAGGTGGCGCCCACTTGGTAACCCTTTAGCCCAAGGATGAGGGGGAAATGCCCTGGGGTCCGGCAGGTCAATTCTCCCCTCTGCTGGACATAGACTTGTAGGACCAGAAGGGACCTCGGGAGGGCGTGTACTCCAGTCCCTTGCACTCATGCCAGGACTAAAAATTATCTCCATCCCTGACAGGGGTTTTCCAGGGGAAGAGAGATTTGAATTTGGGTCTGTAGCACTGCAGGGGAGAGGCGATAGGCTATTCCCATGTGGGGCCTTCTCGGGCTCTCCTGGTGCAGTTGTTCCACATAGTATAAATAATTAACTAGCCGTTGGAGAAGGGATTTGAACTCAAGCCTTCCACAGCCGACCAAGGGGCCCCAACCACCAGGCTCTAGAGTCATTCTCGCCTGCTTTCACTGGCTCGGTGACTATTAATTGTCGTTATGAATGACGGCCCCAGCACCCTCTCCTCCTCCTCCAGCTGCCTTGTGACGCTCGTCCTCTTTTGCTTCTGTTACAAACACCCCACTGAGAAATGAAAAATGTTGGGTCAGGTCACAGAGGTTTTGTTTCCTACTTTTCCATTTGACCCCCGCAATTTTGGGACCAACTCAGCTTTGGCTCGATCCAAAACAGTTATTTCTGTTTTGTATTTGCTCAAGTGGCTGTTGAACTGGAAAACCCATGATTGGGATAGCACAGTCTGCACGGGATAGCTAAGAGTTGGGATAATTAAGTCCAAAGCAGACTGCGAAGAGCTACAAAAGGATCTCACAAAACCAGGTGACTGGGCAACAAAATGGCAGATGAAATTCAATGTTGATAAATGCAAAGCAATGCACATTGGAAAACATAATCCCAACTATACAGATAAAATGAGGGGGTCTAAATTAGCTGTTAGCACTCAAGAAAGAGATCCTGGAGTCATTGTGGATAGTTCTCTGAAAACATTCACTCAATGTGCAGCGGCAGCCAAAAAAGTGAACAGAATGTTGGGAATCATTAAGAAAGGGATAGATAATCAGACAGAAAATATCATGTTGCCTCTATATAAATCTATGATACACTCACATCTTGAACACTGAGTGCAGATGTGGTCGCCCCATCTCAAAAAAGACATATTGGAATTGGAAAAGGAACAGAAAAGGGCAACAAAAATGATTAGGGGTATGGAACAGCCGCCCTATGAGGAAATGTTAATAAGTCTGGGACTTTTCAGCTTGGAAATGAGATGACTAAAGGGGGATATAATACAGGTCTCTAAAATCATGACACATGTGGAGAAAGTAAATAAGGAAGTGTTGTTTACTCCCTCTCATAACACAAGAACTAGGGGCCACCCAATGAAATTAATAGGCAGCAGGTTTAAAACAAACAAAAGGAAGTATTTTTTCACACAATGCACAGTCAGTCTGTGGAACTCCTCATCAAAGGATGTTGTGAAGGCCAAGACTATATCAGGGTTCAAAGAAGAACTAGATACGTTCATGGAGGATAGGTCCATCAATGGCTATTAGCAGGATGGGCAGGAATAGTGTCCCTGGCCTCTGTTTGCCAGAAGCTGGGAATGGGCGACAGGGGATGGATCACTTGGTGATTCCCTGTTTGGTTCATTCCCTCTGGGGCACCTGGCACTGGCCACTGTCGGAAGACAGGACACTGGGCTAGATTGACCATTGGTCTGACCCAGGATGGCCATTCTTATGTTCTTATGACTCGGATCCATGCAGAAGGACCTGGGCACAGCCGGGATCACTCACTGGAGATGGAGAGTCCAGACTGGATGGGGGACCCCAGGGAAGTGGCTCCGGGGACAGGATGGGGCAGGGTGGGGAAGGGGATGGGGTGGGGCTGTTCTCAACCCCTGTGTCTCCCCCACAGCTGCTCAGAGCCGGAGTTGTACTGGTACCCCACCGAGCGCTGTGCCACCCGCATCAGTAAATTGGGCATTGGTCTGGGCATGGCCATTGCAGTGCTGGTGATCGTGAGTGCTGTCCTCGGTGTCTTTCTGTTCAGAGCCAAGGGGACGAAAAACCAGTTCAGGTAACTGGGCCGGGAACACACGGGTGGGCCCAGCCTGCAACTGAGATGGTGTGAGCCTGTGGTTAGAGCACGGGACTCAGTACCAGGAATCCTGGGTTCCCTCCCCAGCTCTGGGAGGGGAGCGGGGGCTGGTGGGTTAGAGCAGGGGGGGCTGGGAGCCAGGACTCCTGGGTTCTCTCCCTGGCTCTGGGAGGAGAGGGTTGCGGTGGGGTCCTGGTGGATTAAAGCAGAGGGGCTGGGAGTCCAGATGCCTGGGCTCTATTCCAAGCTCTGCCCACCATGTCTGTACCAAGTGGGGATAATGTTCTTTCCCCGGGGCAGAGTGTGGGTCGCGAGGCTCCACCAAGGAAGGTTTGCTGTGAGCTCTGAGGGGCCCCGGTATCCACAGTGGGGGTTGGGGTTGGTCTGAGTCAGACCCTCGCCCCTTTGACTCGGGGGCAGGTGCAGAAGGTGGGTTCAGAGGGGATGCCCCACAGCCATGGGGCAGAGGGAGGTTGAGTCAGATACCCAGGGGACCCTGTGCACCAAGCAGCCCGGCGCTGACAGGCACGGCTGTCACTGCTCCCCCCGCAGCCTGCACTCCGACGATGGCAGCGTTGAGAAGTGGTACGAGAACGACTACAGCGAATGGAACACTGCCGGGAGCTTCTGCATCAGGAACGAAGGAGCCGACTCTGACAAAGGTAACGCTGGATCCATCCTGGGCTGGGCGAGACGGGCTGGTGGGAACCCCTGGGCCAACGACAGCAGCCCACGGAGACCAGGTCAGCACCATCAGCCTGGGAGGGTGGGTCCAAGGGACTCCTTCGAGGGGGTGAAGGTCCTGGCCGTGCATCTGCCAGCCGAATCCTCCACCTTCCTAACCCTGCTCTCTCGCCAGGTTCGGATGGCACCGGCTCCTTCAAGGTTAACATGGAATCCGTTGACACCTCTCTCCCGGTAGGTTCAGCCATATCGGTCCCCTCCTCCTCCCGCCTGCAGCTCCCCACGGGCAGCACATTCTGCGCTGGATGGGAGACATGAGCATTAGGGAGCCATTGGCTGGCTAAGCCACTCCGGTGCACAACTAACCTGCTCAGGCAGCCCGGAGAGAGACGCGTCCCTTTCCGGATGGGGGCCTCTCTCCTGGGAAGCTGGGACTCTGCAGAAGATTTTAGGGGGGCTGGATAATCAGCCGAACGCAAGCTCCTGGTGCGACGCTGTGGCCAAAAGGGCCAATGCGACCCTGGGAGGCATAAAGAGGGGCAGGACATGGGTGATTTTTACCTTTGAATTTGGCCTGGGTGCAACCGCTGCTGGAACCAAAAAGAAAGGGTTTTTTGGGGGTGGTGGTTTTTTTTCAAGGGAAAAAAACAGATGGGAAATGAAATGAAGAAAAGTAAAAATATCCCCCCACCCCTCCCTCAAAAAAACCTGAATGGGAATGAAAACTTCCTCACCAATATCGTCACTTAAGAACACGGACGTGTTGGCCATTTTGTGACCAGCTCTGCTTATGGTCCCCCCCCCCCACCTCTTGCCATCCCAGGTGCACATCCAGAGGCCGGAGATTGTTGTGACCCAGCTGTGAGCCGGTCCCAGGGCACTAGGGAGGAGCGGGGGATGCAGCCCGAGGCACCACGGACCCCCAGAGAAGAGCAGAAATGTTTCCACACTGCAGTCCAGGGAGCATGGAGGAGGGCCAGGAGGGGAGGCCAGGCAGCACAGGGGCTGGACAGCTGCAGGGCATCATCTTCGGGGAGTCTCCTCGCCTCAAACATCCTCCTCCCTCAGCGACCACCCTCCACATCCGCCCGGTCCCCAGTCCTGGCTCCCCTGTCTGGGACACCAGGGCCCTGCTGCTGGGGTGTCGGTGGCGCTGCCTGATGGCCCCGTGCAGCCCCCAGGAACGGTTACTGAGATGGGGTTCTGGAGGAGCCGATTCCCCTCTCGCTCCCCCAGGGTAAATCAGGAGTAACTCTGCTGGGGTCTATGAGGCTGGTTCTCCCCCCCTCCCCCTGCGCTTGCCCTGGTGTAGCACAGGCAACGTGAGCTCTGAATCAGGCCCCTCCAGCAGGGGGGTTCGCCCTGCCCAGCAGCCTGCCCCTGGCGGGATGGGAGCTTTAGCGGTTCCAGAGGCTGATTCTGCAGCGACAGCCCAGCTGATCTCCGCAGGCACGATGCAGATCTTCCCGTCCGCCTCCACCCTCGCCCCGCCGACCCCAGCACAAGGGCCAGCCTTAGGGAAAACGATGCCCTGGGTGAGCGTGTATTTTGGTGTTGCAGGCTCCCACTGCTTCCCCGGGCTCCCCACATATCCCCCCTGCCTCCACAACCTCCCCCGGCTCCCCACCCATCCCCCTGGCCCCCACTGCCTCCCCACCCACCTCCCTGGCCCCCACTGCCTCCCCCAGCTCCCCACACATCCCCCCTGGCCCCTGCTGCTTCCCCAGGCTCCCCACCCATCCCCCTGGCCCCCACTGCTTCCTCCAGCTCCCCACCCATCCCCCCAGCCCCTGCTGCCTCCCTGGGTTTCCCACCCATCCCACCTGGCCCCTGCTGCCTCCCTGAGGTCCCCCTGCCATTTTCCTGAGCTCCCATCTACAGCCTCACACCCCAGGCATACCCCACTCCTTGCCTCTTGACCACGGCACCCCAGTGCTTAATTTGTGAAACCGCAACACCTCTGGGCTCCTGGCCAGCAGTCGCCATTCTCCAGCCACCCAGCTCTGAAGGCAGCGCCGCTGCCCACAGCAGCGTAGAAGGAAGGGTGACAATACCATGCCAATGCCACCTGACCTTGTGAGCTGTTGCTGGCAGCGACGCTGCCTTCCGTCCTGGGCACCCCGCCAGCAGCTGCAGCTCTCCGGCCGTCCAGCCAGTGCTTAATTTGTGCCGGGGCTAAGTCCTTAGCACCGCTTCCATTACAAATTAAACACTGAGGCGCCCCCTGACCACAGCGCCCTGGGCCGTCGCCCACATCACCCACCCCTGAGGCTGGCCCTGCCCAGCACATGCACTTTAGCTCACGTCTGGCACCTGCCCCGGCCCAGTTAAGGCTGGTGAGTGTCGTCAGCAGCCCACGGGGACGGGTCTGGGGTGGGGAGGGCGTGTCCCTCGTCCTGCTCTCGCACTCTGTCGCTCTTTTAATGAGAAGTCTTGATTCTGCAATAAAATGATGATGATTGATGATGCCTTCGTATTGTTGTTATTTCAGCACCCCCCCCCATCCATGGTGTGCTAGCTACTGCCCAGGCAGCCCCTGCAGGAAGGACGGGCAAGCAGCCAGAGGCTGGCGGGCAGGGGCACAAGAAAGGGGAATCCTCAAACAAGAAAACCCTGCAAGCCACGTGGCAGAGACGAGTCTCCCAGAGGGATTTCAAGGGGCAGGGGCCCTGCAGAGGATCTCAGCAAGCCTGCTCCAGGCTGGGGGGTGGCTTGGGAAGATAAGGCCCCTGCCATGCACAGAGGGACCGAGGTATGGAGGGGCTGGGGCCTGGGGTAGGTGCATGACGCTGCACTAAACCAGAGAGGAGCAGGCGTAGAGCTCTGAAGGGGGTAGAAGTCCCAGGGCCTTGCTACGCTAGGTGCTGTATGTTATTTATGAGGTGTATTATGGTAGCGCTTCGGCACCTCCGTTGTGGCTGCTGCCCCCGTTGCGCTAGGAGCTGCACAGACTCAGAACAAAGAGCCGCTGTCCGCCCCACGGAGCCGGCAAGCTCAGTCTCAGCCGAGTGGCCCCTGAGGGAGCCGGCCAGACCAGTGCCTGAGGGGCCGATACAGAGCAGGGGTCTCCGCACACCAGCGGCCTCCCTGCTGGCGAGTTCTGGGTGGGCACCGGGGTGTGGGAGCATTTTAAGGAGGGTCTGACACGGTCTCTTCCCCTTTCTGGGGGCCAGTTGGCCCTGCACCTTTGTCAAGCCCAGCTGGGAATGGAGCGGGTTTTGTGGGAGGGGAGGTGGGAATCTGGCTGGGGGGAGCAGCAGACAGGGGGTCCCTTGGCCTTTCCCATGGCTCCAGCAGCTGGGCTGGGATTTTCCAACATGCCCAGGTAAGCTGGGAGCCCAAATCCCCTGGGGAAGTCAGTAGGGTGGCAAGGGGATGCCGGCTCCCATGTTACTGGGGGACACGAGGGGCGTTCCTGTTCCTCCTGTGACAGGACACCCCAGAGAAGTATCACCCTGACCAGCAGAGCCCCGAGATCAGGGTGATGGGTTAGCGGCTCACATCCAATGCCACTTCGTCCTCCCACCTCCCTGTGGTCCACCCGACTCTGGTGCAAAATGCCCCCCCTTCCCCCCGAGCATGGCTCACTGAATGCACGCCCGCTTTGCCGCAGGTTGTGTGTGTCCGCCTTCTCGCCTCTTAAACTGGGGAGTATGGTGATTAATTTCCCCCAGGGGTTTATACCCTTCTCGAGCCCTGTTTTGGGTATGGGCATCCGCAATCTCTGCTGCCTGTAGGACTGACTCAGGGTCCCTATCACACACAGCTGCTCTCACATGGTCAGGCACAATGTCTAAGAACTGTTCCAAAGTTATTAAATCCAGCATCTTTTCAAAACTCCCATGCGCCTTTGCTCCCACAACCCACTTTTTAACAAAACCCATCAGCTTATGAGCACATTCTACAAAAGTACAATCATTAGATGTGTCATAACTATAAAGGGAAGGGTGACAGCTCTCCTGTGTACAGTGCTATGGAATCCCTCCTAGCCAGAGACTCCAAATCCTTTTACCTGTAAAGGGTTAAGAAGCTCGGGTAACCTGGCTGACACCTGACCCCAAGGACCAATAAGGGGACAAGATACTTTCAAATCTTGGGGGGGGAAAGGCTTTTGTGTGTGTCCTTTGTTTAAGGGGTTGTTCGCTCTTGGGACTGAGGGGGACCAGACATCAATCCAGGTTCTCCCCATCTTTCTAAACAAGTCTCTCTTATTTCAAAATTGTAAGTAAAAGCCAGGCAAGGCGTCTTAGATTTACTTTGTTTTCTCAACTTGTAAATGTACCTTTTACCAGAGTGTTTATTTTTGTTTGCTGTACTTTGAACCTAAGACAGAAGAGGGGGGTCCTCTGAGCTCTTTAAGTTTGATTACCCTGTAAAGTTATTTTCCATACTGATTTTACAGAGATGATTTTTACCTTTTTCTTTAATTAAAAGCCTTCTTTTTAAGAACCTGATTGATCTCTCCTTGTTTTAAGATCCAAAGGGGGTTTGGATCTGTATTCACCAGGAGTTGGTGAAAGGAAGGAGGGGGGAAGGGTCAATTTCTCCTTATTTAAGATCCAAGGAGTTTGGATCTGTATTCACCAGGGAATTGGTGAAGGTTTCTCAAGGCTTCCCAGGGAGGGAATTCTTAAGATGGTGGCAGCGGACCAAAGCTAAGCTGGTAGATAAGCTTAGAAGTTTTCATGCAGGCCCCTACATTTGTACCCTAAAGTTCAAAGTGGGGATACAGCCTTGACAAGATGTTTTAAACTTTCTACACTTAACCCTGTAAGACTCAGGAGTGACCTTGAATCGCCTTAACACAGAATTTTTAAACAGCAAATAATCTAAGGCTTCTTGTTCCCTTAATTCATTAAATACCTCCCTGGCTTTCCTGGTCAATCTGGTCAGCAGGACAGGCATTCGCTGTTCATCTGGGATCCTGTGCTAGATCTGCATAGATGTTCAAAGGTAGACAAAAACTCTGCTGTGTCTTCAGTATCGTTGTAAATGGGACAGATCCTTCCCCAGTTTCCTTTGTTAGGGTGGGGAAGTGGAGCACCAGGCGGCGATGACTTTCTCTGCTCTTCCATTACTTGGAGCTGAAGTTGGTGAGCAGCTATACACTCCATGTGCCTTTGATGAGCCCCTTCCTCAGCTTCCTTCTTTCTTCAGCAGCTTCTCTTTCTGATTCGGCAGCCATCCAATGTCTGCTAGTTTCTGTTCATGCTCAAGCTGCAGTTTACTTGCTGCCTTTTGCATTCCAACCTTTTCTGCAGCTTCTGTTGTACCAGGTAAGGGCTGTGCTCCTGCCTCCTGATCACTGGCTATTAACAGATCTCTCAGTTCTTGGTTTGTAGCTTTCTTTCTAAAGCTTATCCCCTTCTCTGAACACAAATCTTCCGGGGCTTTCTTGTCAAGTCCCTCATATGCTCTTTGCTCACCCATTGCAACTGCTCTTTCACCAACCAAACTCTCAATCCCAAAATTCAAATGTGGATAGCGTGGGGTTCTGACCCAAAGCTTAATTGCCCTGGTTCTGTGGGTCCAAGCACGACTATGCCTCTGTAACGATGCTGCCTTTGGTAGGACACAACTGAGAGTATTAATTCAGGACAAATTGCTTAGAGCAGGGCAGTTACAGCCCAAAGTTGGGTGTCCTTTATTATTATTATTAGAGAGGACTTTGGTTTTACCCCAATGGCTAACCATAAGTCACACAAGCAATTCCCTTAGACACTCCAGTTTCCCAGTATCGCCACCGGCATCCTCCTTATGGGGATGACTGTTTATGAAAACTGATACCCCAGTAAAAGAAAAAAAAGGTTCTTCTGATCCCAAAGGACCAAGCCCCAGACCCAAGTCAAATGATAACTTAGATCTTACCCAAAATACACGCTTATAGCCAATTCTTATTAACTAAACTAAAATTTATTAAAAAAGAAAAGAGAGAGAGTGTTGGTTAAAAGATCAATATACAGACAGACTTGAGTTCAATTTACTGAGGTCCAGTAACATAGCAGAGATGGTGAGTTTGTAGTTGCCAAAAGTTCTTTTAGAAATAGTCCAGAGGTTATAGTCCAATGTCCATATTCAGGGTGACTCCAGTCAGTGACTGGGAATCTCAATTCTTATGGTTTAGGGTTTCCCCTTGAAATCCAAAGCAGATCTGAGATGAAGCAGGATCGTGTCCCAGGGTTCTTATACATTTCCAGCAGCCATTTGGCCTGAGAAAACAATAAGCTTAACTCTCCTTCTCCCAAACATTCTGGCAATTAGCACAGGGTAATTTATCCATTGAACAGTTCAGATCCAGGTTACCACAACCTTCAAAGAGACATATAGACAATAATACTATTTCCCTCAAGTGTCTTCCTAAATGTTAATATTCCCTTTTTGATCTTTGAATCAAAGCCATAGTAATAGACAAGACTTGCCCTCCCAATTTTATCACATTCAAATTCCAGTGGTGTAAAAGCGTGGGTTTTAAGCGTTGTGTTCCATTGTTAACTATTTTAATTTGCACACTTGTGTCTGACCCCCCCCCACCCCCATCTCCCACAAGTGTGCAAATTAAAATAGTTAACAATGGAACACAACGCTTAAAACCCACGCTTTTACACCACTGGAATTTGAATGTGATAAAATTGGGAGGGCAGGGAGCAGAGTTTTAAAATAAACATGGATAATATCCGTCGTAATTCTGACACAAAAATTGAATCTGCCATGCCTGGCTCGACTCCAAGAACTGATGTGGCCATTAAGCCATTCATGAGTATTGTAGTTAAGCGACGTTATTCAGGAGTGTATCTAGGTGCTATGACTTTACAGGCTACACCTCGGCCCAGGTCAGCGGCATCTGTAGCGCTAGGTGGCGTCCTCAGGGTGTGGGGGGGGTTGCCACCCAAAGTTGCGCTGCAACCTGTTCGTTGTCACGCGTGTAAAGACTTCGGTTTAATGGTCGCATGCTTGGACGCTGCTGCTGACTGGGCCCTGCCAGGCATGGAGGTAGCGCTGCTGGGGAAACTGAGGCAGGAGCTCAGGGATAGCCCTTCAAGCACCACGATGCTTGAAAGAAATCCAGACAGCTTCATGGCTGTGTAGCAGGGCAGTCACCCCGCTCTGGCCCTGAAGGGGTTAAAACAACCTGGGAAAGGGCTGGCCCTGGAAGCCAATAGGCTAGGCTGATTGGGGAAGCAGCCACAGCTGGGACCACGCCCCAATCAGGGTACAGCGGGCCCTATAAAAGGGCTGTGAGCAAAGTCTCTTTCTGGCTGTGGGAAGAGATGGGCCTGGGAGCTGAGCTGGGTACCTAGAGTGGAGCAGGGCTGGGGAAAGGCCAGAGGCGCTGGGGAGCTCCAGCCGGGAAACCCCCCAGGCTGCGGCCTTGCTAAAGGCCGGGAAGGGCACTAGGGCTGCAGAGGGGCAGCCCAGAGGTAGGCAGAGGCAGCTGGTCCAACCCCCCTTGCCCATGATGAGGGGTTTACAGACTCCGTCTGCCCCAGCGAGCGGGGGCTAGATGGCGACTGGCAGCAGCCACTGAGGCAAGGTGGGGAAAGAGGGTTGGGGGTTCCCCTGGGTGGGGAGACCCAGAGTGTGGGGGTACTGCTGGGGGCAGCACCCCAAGGTAAAGAGGCACCGGGGTCTGGGAGGGACATGGGGGCCAGCGGCAGGTGAGACACTGTCCTGCACAGGGTGCTCTGAAGCTGGAGAGCTAATTCCTGAGACGACCAGCAGGTGAGTCGTGCTGTGCTGCAGTCTGGCACTCGAACAAATTGCCCAGCCAGGCTGTGAGATCTCCAGCACTGGAGCTTTTTAAGAGCAGGTTAGACAAACACTTGTCAGGGATGGTCTAGCTATTATGTGGGCCTGCCTCTGTGTAGGGGACTGGACGAGATGGACAACTGAGGTCCCTTCTGGTCTGACATGCCTCTGATACAGCAGGAGCTCTCACGCCGACACAAGCACAGGGAGAGAACATACAGTCTGTGTCCCCAGCTCTGCAAAGGGGGTCTGGTGGGTCAGAGCAGAGGGGGCTGCGGGCCAGGACTCCTGGGTTCTCTCCCCGGCTCTGGGAGGGGAGTGGGGGCTGGTGGTTAGAGCGGGGGGGCTGGGAGCCAGGACTCCTGGGTTCTCTCCCCGGCTCTGGGAGGGGAGTGGGGGCTGGTGGGTTAGAGCAGGGGGGGCTGGGAGCCAGGACTCCTAGGTTCTCTCCCCGGCTCTGGGAGGGGAGCGGGGGCTGGTGGGTTAGAGCAGGGGGGGCTGGGAGCCAGGACTCCTGGGTTCTCTCCCCGGCTCTGGGAGGGGAGTGGGGGCTGGTGGGTTAGAGCAGGGGAGGCTGGGAGCCAGGACTCCTGGGTTCTCTCCCTGTGCCTGGCATGGCTGGTGCTAGTATAACCATCGGGACCACACTCCAAACCATTGTGAACGCTGCACAGTCGCATCTGACCGCTCCTCTGCCATATGCTCAGGCGGGGCCACACGCTGATCCGCCCAGTGGCTCAGCCCTCCCACCCGGGCCGCTCGGTGCCTGGCCCTGGGGCGCCTCCCCCGCTGCACCCTTGGCAAGCGAAAGTGAAACACGGAGCTGAGTCGCTGGGAAATTCCCCTGATGGAGCCTCCAGCAGCCAGAGACTCATCTGGGGGGCAGCTTCCCACAGCTAAACAGGTACCGCTGCGTCCTCTTGGGGGGTGGGAGCCAGGACTCCTGGGTTCTCTCCGCGGCTCTGGTAGGGCAGTGGGGGCTGGTGGGTTAGAGCAGGGGGGGCTGGGAGCCAGGACTCCTGGGTTCTCTCCCTGGCTCTGGGAGAGGAGGGGAGTTTAATGGGGTCAGGAGGGGAGGAGGCACTGAGACACCCGGGTTCATTCATTGGCTCTTGGGTGACTCCAGCAGCTTCTGTAGGCCTCATGGCCTCCCCGGGGCCCTGTTTCTCTTTCCCCCGAGAGCTGGTTCTTTGGCTCCACCCCAGCAGTGACGGGCACAGCCGGTGTTTGGCTCTGCAGGGCACCATGGGGACGTAGCATTGCCAGGGGATGCTGTGGCAAGAGGAACCGGAGCGGGACAGGGACGGGCAGACGCACCAGACAGCTCAGTCACTTGGCGAGCCCTCAGGGGTGGGTCTTGTCCTGGGGCCGGGCGTTATCTGGGGCCTGTGGCCACGGAGCTCAATTCATCTCCAGGCCTGGGGGATGCCCTACTGGGGAACTACGAAGAAAAAGGGCTGGGTTGGGAACCTCAGAGATGTTGCCAATGGCTAATGCTCCATCTCCCCCATTCCCCCAGTACCTGTTCTGGACCCAGGTGTCCTAGGGGCCCTGCCTGGCCCCCTCCTGACTGCCTGGATGGCCTCTTCCCCCGACACCGACCTCAGGTGCCTGCTGCAGACCGCCCTGGATGGGGCACCCAAAATCAATGACCGCAACTCAACAGTGCACAGGTGCCCGGCGCTGCGGGCCTGCCCCGACTGTGGGGCTCTGGTGAGCCACACCCAGAAGGGCTGCCCCACGGTGTGGTGTGCTGAGTGCCCGTGCTCCTTCTGCTTCCGGTGCCTGAAAGTGGGTTACTGCGGGTACGAGCTCCCCCGATGCCGCATCAAGAAGAGGCAACAACTGCAGGGCAAGGGAAGCAGCCAGCCCCAGTTGTGAGCCGGGAACATCTTTGTGCCAACAGGCAGGGGACAAACGGACAAGGGGATGGCCCCTCCTGCCCACCCCTCCCTTTTGGGGTGTCATGAACATACAGCTAAGGGTAGCATAAAATCCCTCCTTTACCTGTAAAGGGTTAAGAAGCTCAAATAACTTGGTTGGCACCTGACCAAAAGGACCAATAAGGGGAGAAGATACTTTCAAATCTGTGGGGCAAGGTTTTTGCTTTGTGCTCTGTGTTGTTCTCTCTGAGACAAAGAGAGAGACCTACTGAAATGATACATCTCATATTACAGAAATAGCAAATAATAGCAAGGAAATGCATTAGGTTATCTTTTGTTTTAGCTTGTGAATTTTCCTTGTGCTAAGAGGGAGGTTTATTCCTGGTTTGTTTTTTTGGTTGTTTTTTGTAACTTTAAAGTTTTGCCTAGAGGGAAATCCTCCAGCCTCCCCAGGAAAGAGGGTGAATGGGCTTGGGGGGATATTTTGGGGAAACAGGAACTCCAAGTGGTCCTTTTCCTGAATCTCTGTCTAACTCACTTGATGGTGGCAGCGATACCATTCCAGGGCAAGGAATTTGTGCCTTGGGTAAGTTTTTAACCTAAGCTGGTGGAATATAAGCTTAGGGGGGTCTTTCATGTGGGTCCCCACATCTGTACCCAGAGTTCAGAGTGGGGAAGGAACCCTGACAAATCAGCTGTTTGCCGTGAGCTTCGCCGTGGTGGCTGCTGCTGTGTTCGGGGACCCCGGGCTTTGGTCCCCCTGAGCCAAGAGATCTTCCAATAGCCCGGGCCAGAGCCAGGTGCCACCTCCAGCGGCACCAGCTGGGATGAAGCGGGATGAGATTTGAACAGCTCCAGCCCATGGCAATGAATTTCTGTTCTTTGGCCTGGGGGAATCCCGTGCCCCGTTCTAGCAGGGTGGTGGTTAAATCGGAGAGGGGCCAGAGAAAGATTCGAAACCCTGCCTTGGGGTGAGAGATTCCCAGAGCACACCTTTGATACATACTCTCTGATGTAGCAGACAAAGTAATAACGCCACCCAAGGGCTGGGAGTTGAAGCTGAAATGAGGCATCAATTTGTCACCATGTGAGTAATTAGGCAGTAGAACAATTTCCCCAGGGGGTTCTCCATCCCTGGTAACTCTTGAAGCGAGACGGGCTGTTCTGACAGATCTGCTCGGGTTCCCGTGGGGATTACTTGAGGGCAGGGGGAACTCTCTGACTTTTAGGGGGTCGGACTAGGCCGGGGCGGGCAAACTTTTTGGCCTGAGGGCCGCATCGGGTTTCATAAATTGTATGGAGGGCCAGTTAGGGGAGTGGGTCGAGGGCCAGTTAGGGGAGGGGGTCATGGCCCGGCCCCCCCCCTCCTGTTGGCCCCCCCAGGACTCCTGCCCCATCCAACCACACCTTCTCCCCGTCCCCTAACTGCCCCTGGAACCCCTGCCACCCCATCCAACCCCCCCTCCTTCCTGACTGCCCCCCTGGGACCCCTACCCCCATTCAACCCCCTGTTCCCCCGACCCCTATCCACACCCCCGCCCCCTGACCACCACCCCGAACTGCACTGCCCTCTATCCAACCCCCCTGTTCTGTGCCCCCTTACCGTGCTACCTGGAGCACCGGTGGCTGGAGCTGGGCCACACTGCCGCCACCGCTGCTGGCACTCAGCACAGAGACCGGGCCGGGCTCTGCAGCGGTACTGCCCCAGGAGCTCACAGCCCCACCTCCCAGAGCATTGCGCCAGTGGCGGAGCGAGCGATCTGAGGCTACGCGGGAGGGGGGACAGCCAGGGAGGGGCCAGGGTGAGCCTCCCGGGCCAGGAGCTCGGGGGCCAGGCAGGATGGTCCTGCAGGCTGGATGTGGCCCACGAGCCGTAGTTTGCTCACCTCTGGACTAGGCGATTATGTCGAGTGATGTATGGGATGTGTCAGGCATGTATCTGGATGCACTGAGCACACAACGGAGATCTAATGGCAGGTACGTACGCTAAATTGGCCGGTGTGTTCTATACAACTGTGCTCATCTGTGCTAAGCAACCCATCACGCCCGGCGTTCACAGAAGCATCTGGCCCGAGTTGGTCGTTACCGGTTCAAAATCAAGCTAGATTCATCCTACGGCTTCGGGCTGGCCAGGGAAGCCCCTCCGTCGCCCGGCACCTGGAGCGCCGGGATCCAAAACCCAGCTAAGGAAGGAACAGAACCAGTGAGGGAACTGGGCCAAGCGGCTGGGTAGGGGATTAGCAACAGGTCGCTTGTGAAATTGTGACATAAATAGCTCCGGCTGAAATGTGTCATGGGGGACGCACCTTTGATGCCGTACGGGCCGGCTTCCCAGAGACTGATACCGCAGAGAACGGTTGTCCTGCACCGTGTGATTGGCTCGTAGTGTAAACCTGCCTGGAGTCAGTTATTTGGTCTCTTGAGTGTGTTTCACACTGAGCCGAAGTGGGGTCAGCAACTGACTCTGCAATTTCTCCAGTCACAAGGCTCCCCTCTATCCTTAGACTCTATGAACACAACATATTGCCTGAATATAAGTCAGGTTTTTTTATGTCTCCCTCTTGTTCTCTCCCTGGCTCTGGGAGAGGAGTAGGAACTGGTGGGTTAGAGCGGGTGGGCTGGGAGCCAGGACTCCTGGGTTCTCTCCCCGGCTCTGGGAGGGGAGTGGGGGCTGGTGGGTTAGAGCGGGTGGGCTGGGAACCAGGACTCCTGGGTTCCCTCCCCGGCTCCGGGAGGGGAGTGGGGGCTGGTGGTTAGAGCAGGGGGGGGCTGGGAGCCAGGACTCCTGGGTTCTCTCCCCGGCTCTGGGAGGGGAGTGGGGGCTGGTGGGTCAGAGCAGGGGGGGCTGGGAGCCAGGACTCCTGGGTTCTCTCCCCGGCTCTGGGAGGGGAGTGGGGGCTGGTGGGTTAGAGCACGGGACTCAGTACCAGGACTCCTGGGTTCTCTCCCCGGCTCTGGGAGGGAAGTGGGGGCTGGTGGCTTAGAACAGGGGGGGCTGGGAGCCAGGACTCCTGGGTTCTCTCCCCGGCTCTGGGAGGGGAGTGGGGGCTGGTGGGTTAGAGCAGGGGGGGCTGGGAGCCAGGACTCCTGGGTTCTCTCCCCGGCTCTGGGAGGGGAGTGGGGGCTGGTGGTTAGAGCAGGGGGGGGCCGGGAGCCAGGACTCCTGGGTTCTCTCCCCGGCTCCGGGAGGGGAGTGGGAGCTGGTGGTTAGAGCGTGGGGGGCTGGTGGTTAGAGCAGGGGGGCTGGGAGCCAGAATTCCTGGGCTCTCCTTATGCCTGAGCCAGGGTTGCTGCTGGTATAACCGTCGCGACCACGCTCCGAATCGAATTGTTTGTGGCGGTGTGAACGCTGCACAGCCCCATCTGACCACGCCCCTCTGCCCTCGTGGCTAAGCTCGGGCGGGGTCACACGCTGACCCACCCAGCGAGGCCCTGGGCCGTCCTGCAGAACCGGGAGCCCCCGGCTCAATTCTGCCATGGGGCGCTTCCCCAGCTGAGCCCTTGGCAAGCGAAACTGAAACCAAAACACGGAGCCGAGTCGCTGGGAAATTCCCCTGCCGGAGGCTCAACAGGTACCGTTGCATGCTGGGGGGTGGGGGCTGGGAGCCAGGACTCCTGGGTTCTCTCCCCGGCTCCGGGAGGGGAGTGGGGGCTGGGGGCTTGGAGCAGGGGGGGCTGGGAGCTAGGACTCCTGGGTTCTCTCCCCGGCTCTGGGAGGGGAGTGGGGGCTGGGGGCTTGGAGCAGGGGGGGCTGGGAGCTAGGACTCCTCGGTTCTCTCCCTGGCTCTGGGAGGGGAGTGGGGGCTGGTGGGTTAGAGCAGGGGGGGCTGGGAGCCAGGACTCCTGGGTTCTCTCCCCGGCTCCGGGAGGGGAGTGGGGGCTGGTGGGTTAGAGCAGGGGGGGCTGGGAGCCAGGACTCCTGGGTTCTCTCCCCGACTCCGGGAGGGGAGTGGGGGCTGGTGGGTTAGAGCAGGAGGGGCTGGGAGCCAGGACTCCTGGGTTCTCTCCCCGGCTCTGGGAGGGGAGTGGGGTCTGGTGGGTTAGACTGGGGCGGGGCTGGGAGTCAGGACTCCTGGGTTCTCTCCCCAGCTCTGGGAGGGGAGTGGGGGCTGGTGGGTTAGAGCAGGAGGGGCTGGGAGCCAGGACTCCTGGGTTCTCTCCCCTGCTCTGGGAGGGGAGTGGGGGCTGGGGGCTTGGAGCAGGGGGGGGCTGGGAGCTAGGACTCCTGGGTTCTCTCCCCGGCGCTGGGAGGGGAGTGGGGGCTGGTGGGTTAGAGCGGGGGGGGCTGGGAGCCAGGACTCCTGGGTTCTCTCCCTGGCTCTGGGAGGGGAGTGGGGGCTGGTGGGTTAGAGCAGGGGGGGCTGGGAGCCAGGACTCCTGGGTTCTCTCCCCGGCTCTGGGAGGGGAGTGGGGGCTGGTGGTTAGAGCAGGAGGGGCTGGAGCCAGGACTCCTGGGTTCTCTCCCCGGCTCTGGGAAGGGAGTGGGGGCTGGGGGGTTATTGCCCCCCTCACTTCTAAAAGCCACAAATGGCTCCTTGGCAGGCTGCTCATGCTGGCGATTGCGCCACTTATAATCCGTTCTCTCTTCACGCCTTGGCCCTGCACACTGAAATGCACACAGAATGATCTCTCGTTAATTCCTGACTCATTTTTCTGCCCCCCAGCCCCTCCCCGTGCATGCCGAGAACCTGCCCTCTGAGGGGCAAAGGTCCCGGATCGGCGCTGCCCCGCTCAGTGTCGGTGAGCCGGCGGCTGGGTGCAGGCTCTCCTGGGACGCCCCTTGGCTGGGCTGAATCGGAGACTTGCCTGGGGACGGAGGAAGAAACTCCTGTCCCTTCTCCTCCACTTCTTACACTGGGTGTCGGTGGAGGAGTGGGGGCCGCCCCCGGGAGCTGGTTAGTTAACACCCAGGCTCCCTTCCTATTTCGGGGTATCCAGCTCCCCGGAGTGCCCAGATCTCTTGAGATCCTCCCGGGGTGTTTGCTAGTGCCCATGTTATGTCAATCTACCATGCCCCCCCCCCCCGCCACAGGTGGCTGCCTCCCCCCACCCATCCGCCCTCTGAACCGTTTCTTACCCCCCTCTGAGGCCAGGCAGCCCCAGCCACTCTCTGGGGGGCTGGGGGGGGGGCGGAAGACGTGAACGCGACAGGGTAGTTTGGGTTGGACATCAGGAAAAACTTCCCAACTGTCCGGGTGGTTAAGCCTGGAAACAAATTGTCCAGGGAGGCTATGGGATCTCTGGCACTGGAGGTTAGACAGATGCTTATCAGGGATGGGCTAGTTATTACATGGTTCTGCCCCAGTGCTGCTCTTCGCCCCTCCTGGTGACTGGCCTGGTGGATGGGGGGGGGAAGCGTAGACTTGCTAGACCTTGAATTGAGTCCGGCGTTCGACGCCGCGCTGCAGGAGGGTCTCAGAAGGCAGCGAGGGAGATGGGCTCGAGATGAAACCCCCCCCCCCCATAAGGCAGGAGCTTGACCAGCCATCATCCCAGAGTGGCTCTTAGCGGGCGGGCGGGTGCAGTGGGGTCCCGTGGGGGTTGGGGGCTCAGTCCTGGCTCTGGGGCTACTCACTGCTCTCGCTAGAGATCTGGATAATGGAAGGGAGAGTGCACATAAAACGTGTTCAGAGACCACCCAGCTGGGAGGGGGCGCAGTGCAGACAGGGGCCCCCTGGGGCACAGAGAGCCAAGGAGAGATCTCACAGCCCCCCCCCCCTCTCTCTCTCAGTGATACAGCTCCGGGAAATGGGCGCCTGCTGCAGCGGCGGTGACTGGGATGATGTCGGGGACAGTTCTCGGTGCAGGACAGCTCCCAGCAGTGGTGACTATGGCTGGGATAGTCCCCATGGCGGTGACCACAGCAGTGGCTGGGATAGTCCCAGTTGCGGTGACCATGGCGGCGACTGTGGCGGGGGCGGCGACTGTGGCGGGGGCGGCGACTGTGGCAGGGGCGGTGACTGTGGCGGGTGCGACTGCTAAAATCCCCCTGAGCCGTCCCTGGGAGTTGGTGGCACGTGGGAGCAGCTTCCAGGCAGCCAGCACTCGGCCCTTCACCGTAGCACCAGCAGAACGGGGCTGGCTCCTCACGGACCCCCTGCTCTCCCCAGCAATTCGAGAAGAGTGGGGGCTGGTGGGTTAGAGCGGGGGGGGGGGCTGAGAGCCAGGACTCCTGGGTTCTCTCCCTGGCTCCGGGAGGGGAGTGGGGGCTGGTGGGGTTAGAACAGGGGGGGCTGGGAGCCAGGACTCCTGGGTTCTCACCCCAGCGAGGGGCAGGGGGGCTGGTGGGTCAGAGTAGGGGGGGCTGGAAGCCAGGACTCCTGGGTTCTCTCCCCGGCTCTGGGAGGGGAGTGGGGTCGAGGGGTTAGAGCAGGGGGGGCTGGGAGCCAGGACTCCTGGGTTCTCTCCCTGGCTCTGGGAGGGGAGCTGGCTGGGGGAGGAATCCAGCTGTTTTAGGAACCCCCCCAGAGGTGGGCTGCGGAGGGAGAGGCAATCCAGCCTCGCTGGGCTGGGGTGCTGCTGAACTGGGGCACTTTGCTGGCTAATGAGGCAAGACAGAACTGGACCGAATTTTTTAATCTGTACGTGTAGCATTTTGGCGGAGAATATTGATTCTTTGAAGCATTTTAAAGATTTTTTTTATTGATTGGAATGTTCACGGGTATGGGAAATGCGGGGGGCGGGGGGGTGTTGCTGTTTAATATCCATCTAGATTGAGTTAAATCTGTGGAATTGTGCACACACAACCTGTCACCATCTCCTGTCGAAACACACAAAGTAAACAGCCGCGAATGGCCAAATCACCCGTGTTTTTATTGTTCATTTCTGGCTGGTCCACTTGGGACAAGTCTGCTTGACAAGCCTCAGTCCCTGAGGTCTGACTCCAACACATCCCTGGGCAGCGTTTGTCTTACTTTGCCGCTCTGGACACTTGGATTGCGATGGCTGGATCTGTGTCAGTTCCCATGTGCAGAGAGGAATGGGGAGAGGTGATTTTATCTGTGTGTTTGGCACTGGGGACTAATTCAGCTTGGAAATAGGGTGTGTAGTGAGGCAGTTACCCCGCTCCTTGGATAAAAGGAGTGAGAGCAGCAGAGGGAGGCTGGCTGGGGAGCTGGCCACAGCTGCCCTGGATAAGAGGGCTATGAGTAAGGAGCCGTGAGAGTCTCACTCCAGCCCTGGAGTGAGAAGGACCGGGCTGCCTGGGAGAGACAGGGTACTTTTGGGAGAGCAGTGCTGGGGAAGGGGCAGGCTGAGCTGGGGAGCTAAGGCCTGGCTACCTCCCAGGCTGAGGTCTGGCAGGAAGGCCTGGCTACCTCCCAGGCTGAGGTCTGGCAGGAAGGCCTAAGGAGGGACTGGGGCTGCAGGGAGACAGCTAAGCTAGAAAGGCAGCAGGTCCAACCCCCTTGCCTATGGTAAGTGGCCATGACAGACTGCAGTCTGCCCCAGTGAGCCGGGGCTAGATGACAACTGGCAGTAGCCACTGAGGCAAGGGGGGCCTAGTGGGAGCGTGGTTTCCCTGGGAGGGGAGACCCAGAGTGTGGGGGCACTGCTGTGGGGCAGCACCCAAGTTAAGGGGCATCGCGGGCCGGGAGGGACGCGGGGCCTGAAGTCCAGTGGCGGAGACCAGGAAGCAGGTACCGGTAGAGAGACACCAGCCAGCAGGAGGCGCTCCGAGGCTGGACTGAGCTAATTCCAGGACTGACCAACAGGAGGTGCCGCCCCAGTAAGTCGGTGGCATGCTACACACTGCTACCGAGGCATTAAAGAGACACTCTCTCCTATTTCCCCAGCAGCACATGTGACTTTACCCTCCCCTCTGGGGCTTTCAGCACAAGATTCCTTCTTGCTGCTAACAAACCCTGGGACAGATTCTGCCACAACAAAAAAAAATCATTCCCCAGTAGAAACAGTGCAAAATTACGTGCCACCGCTGCAACAGTCAGTTCAGCCCGAAAATCACCAGTTTCCATGTGTACCTTAGCTAAAGGTGCAAGGACCTTATAACCTCCCACCAATTCTAATGATGCCATTTTCTCTGGCAACAAATCCTTCTCATGGATCAGCTCCCTCCTGACCACATATCAGAGGGGTAGCCGTGTTAGTCTGGATCTGTAAAAAGCAACAGAGGGTCCTGTGGCACCTTTAAGACTAACAGATGTATTGGAGCATAAGCTTTCGTGGGTGAATGCCCACTTCATCAGACGCATGCGAAAACTTATGCTCCAATATATCTGTTAATCTTAAAGGTGCCACAGGACTCTCTGTTGCTCCTGACCACAGAAATTTCTGCACCAGTATCTCTCCAACCTTAAAAATAACAGGAGTACTTGTGGCACCTTAGAGACTAACAAATTTATTAGAGCATAAGCTTTCGTGGGCTACAACCCACTTCTGCATCCGAAGAAGTGGGTTGTAGCCCACGAAAGCTTATGCTCTAATAAATTTGTTAGTCTCTAAGGTGCCACAAGTACTCCTGTTATTTTTGCGGATACAGACTAACACGGCTGCTACTCTGAAACATCTCCAACCTTAGAGCACTTTGTCATTAAGTTTAACAGCATGCATATGCTCCCTGCTTGGTTGTGTAGAAGCAACCTTTACAAATCCTGTGTGGTGAGAGGCAGTAGCCTGGGATACCCTTGTGCTCTGAGAAGCAGCAGCTTCATGTGTTACCTGGTGCCTGTTCCCACTCATCCAAGGTGGACTTACAATGATAGCACCTTCTGGGCTCCTCTGCTTGTACAGGAGACTTGGGATGAGTAACAGGGGAATGGGGAGGTGAACGCCCAGCCTCCTTTTTCCCAGGGGTAAAATCGTGATTCTGCTTTCCACCAACCCTGTACCCTTCTGCCAGTGGTTTATGTTTAATTGCAGTTTGGAATTGCTCATAAGAGTCTGCATACCCAGCTAATTCACCCACTGCATTCACCTTTTTGTCCCACAAATACTGTTTTACATCATCACTGCACATATTCAGGAATTGTTCCTGAGTAACCAAATCACACATTTCTTCCAAGCTTGTAATGCCTTTCCCCCTCACCCACTTGTCTAACAAATCTCTCATTTCATGTACATAGGCCACATTACTTAATGCAGATCCCCTCTTAAGACTCCTGAATTTTACCCTGTAGCTTTCAGGGGTAGTCTGGAACTGTTTTAAAATTAGTTCCTTACATTTACCGTCGTTTGAAGCATCAGCAATAGGCATCTTATTGAATACGTCCAGAGCTCTCCTAGTCAATTTTGCAACCAATGTGGTCATTTTTTGATCTTCAGGAATCGCATGGAGAGTCTCTCAAAAGTGATGAAATATTCGGCAATATCACTGGATTCAGCATGTTGCAGGCATAATCATTCCCATTTGTGGATTTTTGGGGAAGTGGAGCCAGCTGCTGAAGGGCTTTGTCCCTTCCACTCCATTACAGCCAGTTCATGCTTCTGGGTCGCAGCGTGGGCCTCAATTTCTTTGCCTTTTAACTCCAGGGCTTGCCACCTCTCTCTTTCCTTCTCCTGAGCAGCTTGCTGTGCTAACCGCTGGGCTGCCATAGCCGTTTCTGTGTGCAGCCTCCTCTCTGGCTGACTCTTTTTTTCTTTTATCTCCAGTTGTTTCAGTTGCAATCATCTCTGGTGCTCCCTCTCCTTTTCTGTAACTTGCAGCCTAAAAAGCTCCAACTTCACAATTGCTTTACTGCTTTCACGCATTGTCCTGTTTTTCTCTTCCGACTTCTCTTTCCCAAAATATGCAAACACAAAATAACAAACCAGGAACCACTTTGTCTGTCCTCCAGCCACCTCGCTTAAAACTCATTTAAAATCACTACCAGTGTCTCAGCACAATCAGCTGTGCACAGATCCTGCTGACTACGCCACTGTGACGGGTTTGGTCACAGAGCCCCCTTGGGACTGTCACCCGACGTGCTGAAATTACCTCTGAGCCCATTTTCCCTGCCAGCTTGGGACTTCCAGAACCCTGCCTTGTTGAGCCAGACACACCAGCCTGCTACAAACACAGACCCAGGGTCTGGGCCACGCCCCCAAAGCTGCAGACTTGAACCAAAAACTGCTCAGCCGGTCACCTATCTCCAGCACCCAGACACCCAGTTCCCAATGGGATCCAAACCCCAAATAAATCCGTTTTACTCTGTATAAAGCTCATACAGGGTAAACTCATAAATTGTCCGCCCTCTATAACACTGATAGAGAGATATGCACAGCTGTTTGCTCCCCCAGGAATTAATCACTTACTCTGGGTTCATTAATAAACAAAAGTGATTTTATTAAGTATAAAAAGTAGGATTTAAGTGGTTTCAAATAATAACAGAACAAAGTAAGTCACCCAGCAAAATAAAGCAAAAACATGCAAGTCTAAGCCTAATACATTAAGAAACTGATTACAGGTAAAATCTTACCCTCAGAGATGTTCCAATAAGCTTCTTTCACAGACTGGATGCCTTCCTAGTCTGGGCCCAATCCTTTCCCCTTGTTCCAGCTCAGGTGGTAGCTAGGGGATTTCTCATGACTGGCAGCCCCCTTTGTCCTGCTCCACCCCCTTTTATAGCTTTGGTACAAGGCGGGAACCTTTTGTCTCTCTGGGTCCCCACTCGTCCTTCTAAATGGAAAAGTACCAGGTTTATGATGGATTCCAGTTCAGGTGACAGGATCACATGTCCTGTGAGACCCAAGCCTCCATTCTTCCAGGGCTGGCCCATACGTACCCCGGAAGGTCTGTAAGTAAACAGAGCCATTTACAGCCAATTGTCCTACTCAATGGGAGCCATCAAGCTTCCAAACTACCATTAATGGCCCACACTTTGCGTAGTTACAGTAGGACCTCAGAGTTATACTTCACATTTCTAGTTTCAGATGCAAGAACGATACATTCATACAAATAGGATGAACACACTCAGTACATTATAAGCTTTCTAATGATACCTTACAAGAGACCTTTTGCCTAAAGCATATTCCAGTTACATGATATTCACACTCATTAGCATATTTCCATAAAACATTCTGGAGTACAACATCACAATGGCTATCGCGAGACACCTGGATAACACAGCGGAGGATGCACGTAAAACTTGTGCAGAGACCACCCAGCTGGGAGGGTTGTAGGTGGTTTGGAGGCAGGGGCTGGGACAAGCTGGTGAAGGGGTCGAGGGAGGCTGGGGGGAGGCTGGGAAAGGGGCACAGTGGGGCAGGGATGGGGGGACCCTTTGCACTGGTTCTGACTCTCCGCAACTGTCCTGGGCATGGGCTGTGGCCGGCGCAGTGGGGAGGGCCGTGGGGCCCGTGTCGGGGAGGGCGGCGTGGGTGACAGAGCTGAGTTTCTGCAGCCACGGGCTGGCTGGGACCCTCATTGCCATCGTGGTAAGGGGGAGATCTGCCCAAGGTGGGCCCTGCAGGCTGGGGGCCCTATATGTGGTCTCCTAGCCACCCAGTGCCCCTGGCTTCAGGGGGCCATGCCACGAGGTGGAGGGGCGCAGTGCAGACATGGGCCCCCTGGAGCACAGAGAGCCAAGCAGAGATTTCACAGCCCCCCTCTCTCTCTCTCAGTGATACAGCTCTGGGAAATGGGCGCGTGCTTCAGCGACAGTGACTGGGATGATGCCAGGGACGGATCTCTATGCAGGACAGCTCCCAGGATCCGTGGCGGTGGCTGGGGCAGAGGTGGTGACTGCTAAACTCCCCCAGAGCTGGCCCGGGGACTTGGTGGCACGTGGGAGCAGCTTCCAGGCAACCAGGACTCAGCCCTTCACCGCCGCACCCTGCTCTCCCCGGCTCTGGGAGGGGAATCAGGATACCTGGGTCCTATCCCTGGCTCTGGGAGGGGAGTGGGGTCTGGTGGGTCAGAGGACGGGGGCTGGGAGCCAGACTCCTGGGTTCTCTCCCCGGCTCCAAGAGTGGAGCGGGGTCTGGTGGGTTGGAGCAGTGGGGGCTGAGAGCCAGGACTCCTGGGTTCCCTCCCCGGCTCAGGGAGGGGAATGGGGGCTGGTGGGTTAGAGCAGGGGAGCTGGGAGCCAGGACTCCTGGGTTCTCTCCCCAGCTCTGGGCAGGGAGTGGGGGCTGGTGGGTTAGAGCAGGGGAGCTGGGAGCCAGGACTCCTGGGTTCTTTCCCTGTGCCTGGCATGGCTGGTGCTGGTATAACCATCGGGACCACACTCCGAACCGAACTGGTTCTACTGGTGTGAACGCTGCACTGCCCCATCTGACTGTGCCCCTCAGCTCTCTTGGTGTATGCTCGGGTGGGAAGACACGGCTCAGCCCTCCCACCCAGCCGCTCAGTGCCTGGCCCTCGAGCGCCTCCCCCGCTGCATCCTTGGCAAGTGAAAGCGAAACGCCGAGCCGAGTCGCTGGGAAATTCCCCTGACGGCGCCTCCAGCAGCCAGAAACTTGTCTAGGGGGCGACTTCCTGCAGCTAAACAGGTACCGCTGGTCCAGGGGGGCTGGGAGCCAGGACTCCTGGGTTCTCTCCCCAGCTTTGGGGGAGGAGGGGAGTTTAATGGGGTCAAGCAGGGGGTGGGGAGGAGGTGCTGAGACACCCGGGTTCATTCATTGGCTCTTGGGTGACTCCAGCAGCTTCTGCAGGCCTCATGGCCTCCCTGGGGCCCCGTTTCTCTTTCCCCCGAGAGCTGGTTCTTTGGCTCCACCCCAGCAGTGACGGGCACAGCCGGTGTTTGGCTCTGCAGGGCACCGTGGGGACTTGGCATGTACCGGGAGATGCTGTGGCAAGAGGAACCGGAGCGGGACAGGGACGGGCAGGCATGCCAGGCAGCTCAGTCACTTGGCAAGCCCTCGGGGCGGGGCATGTCCTGGAGCTGGGTGTTATCTGGGGCCTCTGGCCACGGAGCTCAATTCATCTCCGGGCCTGGGGGATGCCCTACCGGGGACCTACGAAGAAAGAGGGTCATGTTGGGAACCTCAGAGGTGTTGCCAATGGCTAATGCTCTGTCTCCCCCATTCCCCCAGCATCTGATCCAGACTCAGGTGTCCTAGGGGCCCTGCCTGGCCTGTTTGGACCCCGCCCAACTGCCTGGATGGCCTCCTCCCCTGACGCTGACCTCAGGTGCCTGCTGCAGACCGCCCTGAATGGGGCACCCAAAATCAATGACTGCAACTCAACGGTGCACGAGTGCCCAGCACTGCGGGCCTGCCCCGGCTGCGGGGCTCTGGTGAGCCACACCCAGAAGGGCTGCCCCACGGTGCGGTGTGCTGAGTGCCCGTGCTCCTTCTGCTTCCGGTGCCTGAAAGTGGGTTACTGCGGGTACGAGCTCCCCCGATGCCGCATCAAGAAGAGGCAACAACTGCAGGGCAAGGGAAGCAGCCAGCCCCAGCTGTGAGCCGGGAACATCTTTGTGCCAACAGGCAGGGGACAAACGGACGAGGGGATGGACCCTCCTGCCCACCCCTCCCTTTTGGGGTCCTTGGAAAAGACTTTGGGAGACAAATCAGCTCTTTGCTGTGAGCTTCGCTGCTGCTGCTGTGTTCGGGGACCTTGGGCTTTGGTCCCCCTTGTAGTAAGATGAGTCCATGAGACATAAACCCTTGGTATCAGGGCCCGGTATGAGGCCTGAACTAGAGTAATAGTCAAGACATTGTTAAGCAAAGCTGGGCTGTGAGCCAGAGGCAAGTCCCACTCACAGAAGTTGGCAAGAAGAGGGCTGCTAGAAGTCACTAATAAAAGGAACATGTGCCAAGACGGCACCAGAACAGCTGGGTAGGAACATATCCCCCACAGATAACAAGGAACAGGTAGACCTAGCCTAAAGACAGTATAAAAGAACAATATGATGGATAGACAATATGAAAGGACAATACAGTGGAGACAATATGATATGAAAGGACAATACAGTGGATAGTTTGATGGATAGTTTGTTCGAACCAACCTGTGCCAGGAGAAGGCAACCCCCTAATAGAGGGGCTGTACCTCAATGCATCAGGAGTGATGAGTAATCTGTTTGCAAAAGTGTATAAGAATGCATCCCTGAGTGGACATCTTTGTCCATCCTGGGGGGCAGTGGAGAGTCCAGCCACTGACTGAGCCGGTCCCCAGCACATCCCAGTCTCTCTGCATCCAGGGGGGCTCTGCCTGCTCCCCCTCTCCAGCCCAGAGCCCCCCTGCTCCCAGCTGGGCCTCTGAGATCACCGGCCCCAGGCCCCGCCTCTGTCCATTGTCTTCTCTGCAGGGAAACAGGGTCACTGGGCCTCCTTGCTTCTGTCCTCTGGCTGGAACCGGCTGGTTAGGTCACTGGGTCCTCACTCTGCAGCCCATTGTCCTCCCACTGGCCAGAACTGGCTGCGTCTCCTCAGCTGGGCCTCCGGGTCGCCAGGTCACCGGTCGCTGGGGTATCCATCCACCCGGCCATCGGCTGGGTCCCCAGGTCCTCTCTCCGGTCCTCTGCAAAACACACTCCCTCTCCCCTCACCTCGTTAAACCAGTAACACCCAGGGACACTGAGTCCCACCCCCTCCGCATGCAAACCATTGAAACTCGGCAGAAAACAAGAAAACCCCCCACTTCATCACACCAACATTGACCAGAGCAGAGCACCTCACCGATAGCGTCTGATGACACCTCTGAGCCAAGAGATGTTCCGACCAGCCCGGGCCAGAGACAGGGACCCAGGTGCCACGTCCAGTGGCTCCAGCTGAGTCTGGGCCACTAGGTGGGATGAAGCGGGATGAGATTTGAACAGCTCCAGCCCATGGCAATGAATTTCTGTTCTTTGGCCTGGGGGAATCCCGTGCCCCATTCTGGCCCCCGCAGTTCCAGCAGGGCGGTGGTTAAATCGGAGAGGGGCCAGAGAAGGATTTGAAACCCTGCCTCGGAGTGAGATTCCCGGAGCACACCTTTAATACACACTCTCTGATGTAGCAGACAAAGTAATAACGCCACCCAAGGGCTGGGAGTTGAAGCTGAAATGAGGCATCAATTTGTCACCATGTGTGTAATTAGCCAGTGGAACAATTTCCCCAGGGGGTTCTCCATCCCTGGTAACTCTTGAAGCGAGACGGGCTGTTCTGACAGATCTGCTCGGGTTCCCGTGGGGATTACTTGAGGGCGGGGGGAGGTCTCTGTGTTTTAGGGGGTCGGACTAGGCGATTATGTCGAGTGATGTATGCCGGGCTAGCCCGTGCATATCCCGTTCCCAATGTGTACGGTACGTGTCAGGCATGTATCGGGATGCACTGAGGACACAACAGAGATCTAATGGCAGGTACGTACGCTAAATTGGCCTGTGGGTTTTATTGCTATGTGACCCATCACGCCCGGCGTTCACGGAAGCATCTGGCCCGAGTCGGTCGTTAATGGTTTGAAATCAAGCAAGATTCATCCTACGGCTTTGTGCCAGCCAGGGAAGCCCCTCCGTCGCCCGGCACCTGGAGTGCCGGGATCCAAAACCCAGCTAAGGAAGGAACAGAACCAGCGAGGGAACTGGGCCAAGCGGCTGGGTAGGGGATTAGCAACGTGTTCCTTGTGAAATCGTGGTATAAATACCTCCGGCTGAAATGTGTCATGGGGGGACGCACCTTTGATGCCGTACGGGCCGGCTTCCCGGAGACCGATACCACAGAGAACGGTTGTCCTGCACCGTGTGATTGGCTCGTAGTGTAAACCTGCCTGGAGTCAGTTATTTGGTCTCTTGAGTGTGTTTCACACTGAGCCGAAGTGGGGTCAGCAACTGACTCCGCAATTTCTCAACAGTCACAAGGCTCCCCTCTATCCTTAGACTCTATGAACACAACATATTGCCTGAATATAAGTCAGGTTTTTTTATGTCTCCCTCTTGTTCTCTCCCCGCCTCTGGGAGGGGAGTAGGGGCTGGTGGGTTACAGCAGGGGGGCTGGGAGCCAGGACTCCTGGGTTCTCTCCCTGGCTCTGGGAGGGGAGTGGGGGCTGGTGGGGTAGAGCAGGGGGGCCTGGGAGCCAGGACTCCTGGGTTCTCTCCCCGGCTCTGGGAGGGGAGTGGGGGCTGTTGGATTAGAGCGGGGGGGCTGGGAGCCAGGACTCCTGGGTTCTCTCCCCAGCTCTGTTTTTTCTGATTTGGTGATCTTTTCCTTCCTTGGCGTTTGGGGTTTTCTCTGGCATCACTTTGCCTGGTCGACTTAATCCCGTGTCAGAGTTTCTGAGACCAATTTTATTTATACACACACACACACACACACACACACACACACACCGCTCGCTGCCAAGTCTCAGCGGGTTTCTTTTGTCCCCGAATCAGAGGTGAACATGACAGCAAGGGTGACGGTGCAGGTCACCAACCACAATTTCACTGCCAACCTGGCAGCTCCCTCCTCTGAGGACTATAAAGAGTTCATCTGCAATTTCACGCGGCAGGCAAGACCCAGAGGCCACGGGGACAGGGGCAAACCCTGGCTGAAGCATTAGCAAGAGATGTGTTCGGCGGTGGGTGGGCCTCGGAGGGGCCCGAGGGGATGAGAATTAGCTGTGATGGATTGGGGCAGGAGGGGGTATTCTGCTGGATATTAGTGGAAGTGTTAAGAACTAGGATTAGAGAAAGCCTTTATGAATAGATGAGAGGGCGATCCAGCTGCCCACCTGGGGGAATTCCCTGCATTCCTCCAACCCTCCACTCCCCAGGGCCCTATCTCAGTTGAGGGGGCGATGGAAGGGTCGGTGATGCTCCGGCACCCTTGAATGTGCACCCTTCTCCCTTTCAGATGAATATGATTTACAGCCCGGTGCCGGGGATTCGAGACATAGAGATTCTGGCTCTGGGGTGAGTACCAGAAACGCCCCCTCGTGGGACGCAGGCTGGAGGGGTGGCCAAGCCAGCAGCACAGGCAGGGAGAGGGGTCCAGGCGTGTGAGTTTCAGTTCCTGACACCCCGGGTCCAAAATCTCCCAGCTGGCGCGCAGAGCGCTGCTGGATGCAGCTGACCTTGGATGTGTGTCGGGTGCAGCAGGGATGGACGCCCCGTATGGGAGTCAGTCATGCTATGCTGGAGGGGAGGGAGCAGGCAGGGGTGCCGGGGAGGGATGTGGGGGGTGCCCTGACGTACCCTTGGCTTGTCTCCTCAGCCCGGGCAGCATGGTGGTGGATCACCGGGTCCTCCTGGCTCTGCCCGTCAGCACCAAACTCCACGCAACGTTTGATGATCTGCTCCGGGAGCTGCTGGCTCTGACCCAGAGCATGGCCTAGTTCCAGCCGGATTGCCAAGGCAGCAGCCGTGAGACTCTCAGCAGTCTGGAGGCTCGGGAGGTCCTGGGGAAGGTGATTGGGTTTGGCGGGGAGATTCCTCATCGCTGGCCCCAAACTCTCCCAGACAGGGCCTAGGGGGTGCAGATGCCGTAGGGAACAGAGCTTTTCCAGGAAGCCTGCTGGGTGGGGCTGGAGCTAGGGCGGCCAGCATGGGGCTGGGGACTTGCGGTGGCTGGGGAAGCCCAGTGATGCACACGCACAAAATGGGAAATGACTGCCTAGGAAGGAGTGCTGCAAAAAGGGATCTGCGGTCACAGTGGACCACAAGCTAAATATGAGTCAACAGTGTAACGCTGTTGCAAAAAAAGGGAACATCCTTCTGGGATGTATTAGCAGGAGTGTTGTAAGCAAGACACGAGAAGTCATTCTTCCGCTCTACTCTGCGCTGATTAGGCCTCAAGTGGAGTATTGTGTCCAGTTCTGGGTGCCACATTCAGGAAAGATGTGGACAAATTGGAGAAAGTCCAGAGAAGAGCAACAAAAATGATAAAAAGTCTAGAAAAATATGCCCTATGCGGGGTGTCATGGAGTGTGGGGGACTCAGGGCCCTGCATCCCCGGCTTCCTGCGATTCACCATGACTCTCAGCCAGCCAGTAAAGCAGAAGGTTTATTTGGACGACAGGAATACAGTCCAAGACAGGTCTTGCAGGCACAGACAACAGGACCCCCCCAGTTAGGTCCATCTTGGGGTCCCAGGGCACCACAGCCCCTTGGGGGGGTCAGAGCCCCGTCTGCCTCCCAGCCAGCTCTCAACTCTCTCTCTAGCCTTTGTTCAGTTTCCCGGGCAAAGGTGTCACCTGGCCTCTAACCCCTTCCTGGGTTCTCATGTTACATGCTCAGGTATTCTCCCTCGGCCAGTCTCCCATCCCCCAATGCAGACCGTCCTAGCCACACTCCCCACTCAGCATTCAAAGACCACATTAAGAACAGTCCCAGTTGATCACATCTCTCCCCCCTTCGAGACCGAACTGAGCGGGGTCACTTCAGCCAGAGACCTGGGGAAGTTCGAACCTACCCACGTTCCCGTGGATGCCCCAGCATCCCTCCCATCCCTTGGTGAGAATTACACCAGGCCCCTCCAGTTTCACGCCCCCCCTTAGGTCGGGTGTGCTCGATGGCACTTGTAGTTCACATGTGGGAAGGTTTATGCGGCCTGTGCCCTTTTCCCACCCCAATACCCCTGGGGTTCCAACTGGGCTGGGGTCTTCTCCCAGCACTCCAGTCTGGAGGTCTGTGATTCGGGCTCTCTTGGTTCAGAGCCCCCCTTTTAACCTCGGCCACCCTCTGGAAAGGCTCCTCTATGCTGGGCAAGGGTCCTAAAGCCGTTTTCCCCTTGTCCCGGGCCTTCCTCCCCCTCTGACAGGGGTCACAGGATCAGCAGTACTGTCGGACAGTAGCAAAGACCCCAGGCCAGTAAAAGCTCCGTAGCAGCCTCTGCTGGGTACGCCAGGTTCCCTGGGGCCCTGAGAGGGGAATGTCATGGGCCCGGTACAGCAGCTGGCGGCGATACTTCTGGGGTACCACCAGCTGCCTCCTGATCCCCCCTGACTCCATTTTCCCTGGGGGAGCCCATTCTCGGTACAGGAACCCCTTCTCCCACAGGAACCTTTTCCGGCCACCTCTCCCCATGGTCTGTACCGCACCGAGTTCGGCCAGGTCCCTTATCTTCCGTAAGGAGGGGTCTTTCTGCACCTCGGCCTGGAACTCAGCAGCTGGGACAGGGATGGCCACCTGCTCTCTCTCACCGGCTGGGTCTGAAGCCGCAGCCTCCCTGAGCTGTGTCCCTGGGTGGTCCCTCCCCACCAGGTTAGGGTCCTGCGCCTCGGGCAAGGCACCCTCCCCAAGGCCAGGGCGCCGTGCCCCTCGCCGGCTCTGACTCCGGGTCACAACCAGGGCACCCTGGGGGTTGCTTGGCCAGTCCTCCAGGTCCCCCCCCATCAACACCTCAGTGGGCAAATACGGGTGTACCCCCACATCCTTGGGGCCCTCCTTGGCCCCCCACTTCAGGTGCACCCTCGCCACAGGCACCTTGAATGGGGTCCCACCCACCCCCGTCAGGGTCAGGTAGGTGTCGGGCACCATCCGATCTGGGGCCACCACCTCGGGCCGGGCCAGCGTCACCTCTGCGCCCGTGTCCCAGTATCCATTGACCTTCCTCCCATCCACCTCCAGGGGAACAAGGCACTCTCTCCGCAGGGACAGCCCCGCGCCCACCATATAAACCAAAAACCCTGAGTCTGGAGCATCCAGCCCCTCAGAGGAGCTGGCCTGGAGCTCTCCTCCCTCCTTAGCAGGTGGTACGCTGCCAGCCCCCCTTCCCTGGGAACGCTGCCCCTCGTCCGACTGGGTCTCTACCCAGTCAACCCTCTGTGGGTTCGGTCTGCTCAGTCTGTCCCTGAGCCTGGGGCACTGGGCCCGTATGTGACCTCTCTGGCCACAGTGATAGCAGCCCATGTCCCGTGGGTCCCCTCGAGTGGGTCGGATGGACCTGACGCTGGATGTTCCCCTTTGGTGTGCGTTCTCCATATTTCCCCGCTGGGAGGTCCCATGGTGACCCTCTCTCTGCGTTGTGGTGGGACTGTTCCTTTGGGACTCCTCCCTGTTATCCCCTGCCCGACTGTTCACAAACTCGTCGGCCAACTGGCCTGCGTGCTGCGGGTTCTCTGGCTTTTGGTTCATCAACCATCGCCTCAGGTCGGATGGGCACTGCTCATACACGCGCTCCAGTATGAATAGGTCAAGCAGGTCTTCTTTAGTTTGGGCCCCAGCTGTCCACTTGCGGGCATACCCCTGCGCCCGGTTGGCTAGTTGCAGGTATGTGACCTCACGGGTTTTACGCTGACTCCGGAACCTTTTCCGGTACATCTCAGGGGTCAGCCCAAACTCACGGAGCAGGGCCTTTTTGAACAATTCGTAGTCCCCTGTCTCCACCCCTTTCAGTCGGCTGTACACCTCCCTGGCTGTGGGGTCCAGTGAGGGGATGAGAAACTGGAGCCTGTCTGCAGGGTCAACCTGGAGCAGCTCGCAGGTATTCTCAAAGGCCGTCAGGAAGGTATCCATGTCCTCCCCCTCCTTATGCTGGGCCAGGAAGCACTTATCAAAGCTCTTTGCAGTCTTAGGTCCCCCCTTGCTCACCGCAGCCGGGGCCCCACTGCTCCTCAGCCTGGCCAGTTCCAGCTCATGCTGACGTTGTTTCTCCTCATGTTGACGTTGTTTCTCCTTCTCTTCCCGCTCCTGCTTCAGTTCTTGCTGCCTTAACTCGAGCTCTTTCAGTCTCAGCTCCCTGTCACATTCCAGCCGCATCCGCTCCAGGGACGATCCCCTGCTGGCCGCCGGGGTCAGGGTGCCCTCGGTATTCGCTGGGCTTCCCCCAACCCTTCCCCTAGGTATAGGTAGGCAGGGTCTCGGGATGTCCTCGGCAGCAGTCTGACCCCTCCCAACCATGTCAGGCCCCGGGGCCCACGCTGCATCCGCCGGGCGGCTTCCCTCAGGGACAGGGCTCGGTTCATCCAAGCGATCCCTCTCCTCCAGCCGGGCAATGAGCTGTTCTTTGGTGGACCTCCCAATGCGCAGCCCCCGCTGCCTGCACAGCTCCACCAGGTCGCTCTTAAGGCGTTTAGCATACATCCTCCTGCTCCCCACTCGCCGGCCTGTGCTCTCCGCTTTCCACCGTTCCAGGGGGACCCCTAGTGTGCCAGCCCCTCTTCAGGTCACCACCTCTCTGCCAGGGTCGAGCTGCAGACTCTTCCGCCCCGGGACCGCTCGCTGCGATCCCCCGGGGGACCCTGTTACTGCAAAAGTTCTTCTCTCTGGTCACACACTCCCAGGGGTTACTCGCCCCCTGAAGCGTCTCTCTCTGACTCTTCAGCCCACCTGGTCCCCGTCGATCCCCCTTCGTTTTACTGCTCCCCAGTCACTTACTGCAGGAAGCGCCATCCACGGGGTGCAGTATATCCCACCGCTGCCACCAGTTGTCATGGAGTGGGGGGGGGACACAAGGCCCTGCACCCCCGGCTTCCTGCGATTCACTATGACTCTCAGCCAGCCAGTAAAGCAGAAGGTTTATTTAGACAACAGGAATACAGTCCAAGACAGGTCTTGCAGGCACAGACAACAGGACCCCCTCAGTTAGGTCCATCTTGGGGTCCCAGGGCACCCCAGCCCCCTTGGGAGGTCAGAGCCCCGTCTGCCTCCCAGCCATATCACCAGCCAGCTCTGAACTCTCTCTCCAGCCTTTGTTCAGTCTCCCGGGCAAAGGTGTCACCTGGCCTCTAACCCCTTCCTGGGTTCTCATGTTACATGCTCAGGTATCTTCCCTCGGCCAGTCTCCCATCCCCCAATGCAGACCATCCTAGCCACACTCCCCTCTCAGCATTCAAAGACCACATTAAGAACAGTCCCAGTTCGTCACACGGGGAGATTGAAAAATGTGGGTTTGTTTAGTCTGGAGAAGAGACGACTGAGAGGGGACATGAGAACAGTTTTCAAGTACGTAAAAAGTTGATCCGCTGCCTCCCAGCTGGGTCTGGGCAATTGCTAAGAGCCCGTGGAGCTGGGGAGCTGCAGAAAGCAGGGGGAGGTTGTACGGGAACCCGTGGACGGGGGGAGGAATCCAGCTGTTTTAGGGACCCCCCCCCCCCCGCAGGTGGGGTGAGAGATCCTGCAGGCGAGGGGCAATGCAGCCACGCTGGGACGGGGCGCTGCTCAGTTGGGATGCTTTGCCCCTGTTCGCTGGTTAATGCGGCGGGGCAGAACTGGACTGATTTTCCATGTACATGTATAAGTTAGCGCGGCTCCGTTGGTGAAAAGGGGCGCTATCTCTTTCATTCAAAGTCCAGCCTTTGCAGGGCGGGAGGACTGAGGGCTGGAAAACACAGACCAACTAGTGTCTGGGTTGATGCAAATCACCTGGCTGCCCAGGGAGGGGCGGATTTGCCCAGAGCTGTTGGTGAGCCAGAGGCCTTGCAACGGACGCCGTGTTCGTGTCAAACGCTGTAACAGCGCACGGTGCACCGGGCTTATGGGGAAAACCCTTCCCCGGGCCGGGAACTGTGTGTGGGAACAAGCTGTGTGACACAGCCCCTCTGCTGATGCTGCCTGGTTGAATGAGAACGCACTTGGGGGTTAGAAAGCCGGGCCATGTTACGATTTCATGGCCCGGAAACAGCCCTGGAACCATCCACAGCAGAAAAACCAGGACAAGCTGGGGCTGGTATGCGAAAAGGGGAAACTGAGGCACAACCCCCACATGGCCGTCTCGGCTAGATGCCAGAGTGAGAGCCCTCTGGAGAACACTGTTTGAATCGGGTGGCCGGGGCTGGCGTTAGGTTTGCCGGGGCCGGGGCCGGAGCCCGAGGCTATGCATAGCCTGCCAGGGAGTTATAAGAGAACTGTAGGGCCCCGAAGCTGGTGTCTCAGATCGGCTTATGCTTGGTCCGGGGATGCTTGATCCATAAGACTGAGGTCTCCAACCCCCGTCAGGATCACCCTGCTAATTCCCAGGGGTGAATTTGAACAAGCTCCGTATATGGCCTGCCCGTTCGCACTGTAACCCGATGAACTGACCCTGGAAGGAACATTTTCCAACTCGGCGACTCACCAGCGCTGCTATGAAACTGAGCGAAGAACTTTACTCCTCTCTGTAGGTATAATGATCTTTTAACCACACTAGTCCCTCTCTTTGCTGTTTTAATAAATCATAGTTTAAGAATTGGCCAGAAGGGTGTATTTGGGGGAGATCTGAAATACCCATTGACCTGGTGGGTGGATGTGTCCAGTCCTTTGGGACTGGTAGAACTTTATATCTGATGAACAAGATTTTAGGTGATCCACATCGTATTCGACTTGGCCGTCTGGGTGGGATTGCTTTTGGGGAGCGGTGGTTTTGGCTTCTGGGTCATCCGGCAGGTATTGGACCCTGTTTCTTCCACCTTCCTTGCACAGCGCTGGGATGCCGGGTTCTCGGGCCAAAGGTCCCTGTCACAGGGTGTCCACCCCGCCCTCGCCCGGCCAGGGGGAAAGGAGGCCAGACGGTAGGGTGACCAGATGTCCGGATTTTATAGGGACAGTCCTGATTTTTGGGTCTTTTTCTCATATAGGCTCCTATTACCCCCTGACCCCCCATCCCGATTTTTCACACTTGCTGTCTGGTTGCCCTACCGGATGGGCCAGTGCACCTGGGGAAAGCTCGCCTGGGCAGAGACAGCCGGGGCGGAGGAGCCTGGGAAGGCCAGGAGCTAGGGATGCAGCTCAGGGGCCAGACCGGAGGGTCGCTGAGCCGGAACCTGCAGCGGCAGGCGGGCGGGCGGACCCGGGTTCCCCCAGCAGCCGCTATGGGCGTGGTGCCGGCGAGGCCCTGAGGAGGATCTCTGCCCGAACCTGTCTGGGAGAAGAGAATTTCTACACTCACACCCCCCAGAAGGGGAAGCTATAATAGCGACCGAGCCGGATGGCTGAGACCCGGAGCGAGAGCAGGGCCGCGGGCAGAGCAGGAGGTTGTGAGCCGGCGAGGAGGAGGCGCCATCCCTGCGGTGAGTGGATCCCTGCCCCCGTCGCAGCCCCTGGTTCGTGATGCCCCAGGCAGTGCTGAGCCCCTGGGGGGCGGGGACGGGCCATGCTCACACTGGCACCAGCTGGCTCAGACAGGTACGGGGGGTCCCCTTTCTTTCTCTTCACCCCCCACCCCAAGCGTTCGTCTCCGTCTCACCCCTCTTTCCCCGTTGCCTGCCAGAGCCCCGCCCTGCCAGCCTCCAGGGCATGTGGGCCTCCTACAGGAACGCGGTGAATTTGGCCGCCCTCCGGGTGTAGGCGCAGATGGACCGGGGAACCGCCCACCCTTGGGGGTGAGGGGGGGTCTCGACCTGCCTGGGGGGGGAACAGGGCGGGGACAGGCACAATGCCCTCCCCCCCTCGCTGTTCTGCGCGGCCCTCGACGTCCGGACGTACCCTGGCTCCGGCAGGCGGGTGGTGAGCTCTCGGAGGGACACGGTGCAGACACACACCCCCAGAGAGCCACGGGGGGATCTCACGGCCCCTCTTCCCTGCCCCGATACAGCGCTGGAGGATGGGCGCATGCTGCGGCTGTTGCCGTGACTGTAGCGGTGAGACGGGTGTTGACTATGGAGGGGGCAGCGGCATTGCCTATTGGCTGGAGGCCAGCGCTAACGGCGGCGGGGACTGCAACTTCGGGGGTGACGCTGGCGGTGGCGGTGACTGCGGAGAAGGCGGTGACGCGGGTGGTGCCTGTGGCGGTAAATGAACCCAGCAGCCGGAGCCGGCCCGGGGAGTTGGTGGCACGTGGGAGCAGCGGGGGAACAGCATCCAGGCAGCCAGGACTCAGGGCTTGACTGCGGCACCCGAAAAACAGGGCTGGTTCCTCACAGACCCTCTTCTCTCCCTGGCTCTGGGAGGGGAGCGGGGGCTGGTGGGTCAGAGCAGGGGGGGACTGGGAGCCAGGACTCCTGGGTTCTCTCCCCGGCTCTGGGAGGGGAGTGGGGGCTGGTGGGTCAGAGCAGGGGGGGACTGGGAGCCAGGACTCCTGGGTTCTCTCCCCGGCTCTGGGAGGGGAGTGGGGGCTGGTGGGTAGAGCAGGGGGGGCTGGGAGCCAGGACTCCTGGGTTCTCTCACCCGCTCCATGTTTCTCAGCTACATTGCAAGCCTGTCTCAAATCACCAGGGACTTGTCTCTCTCAGTGACCTGTAATGTTTGTGGCTCTATTTATATCTGTACATGTCGAATTTTGGTGGAGAATTAATTATTCTGACGCATATTTAAGAATGTTTTAGTTGATTAAAATGTTCACGGGTGTGGGAAATGTGTGTGTGGGGGTAGGGCTTGTCTCGCTGCTTAATGTCAGTCGAGGTTGAGTTAAAGGTTTGTGACTGTTCACACCCACCCTGTCACCCTCCCCTGGCGAAATACACAAAGCAAACGGCCGCATATTGCCAGACCGCCCGTGTTTTCATTGTTCGTTCCTGCCTGGTCCGTCGGGAACCCACCAGCCGCTGGAGCAGGACACCGACAGATTGTCGGGCAGCGTTTTTCTGAGCTACACGTGTTGATGGCTCCTGATGGAAATATTTCTGTCTCTCTGGGTGCGCGGGGAAATCTGCATTGACCCACTGACAGGTGACCGCCCCCAGCCCACGGCGAGGGCCTCACACTGACCCTGGGGAGCCAGTCAGAGGGGCCCCCAGCGAGTTGTCGCAGGAGATGCACAGCTGAGCGGCTCACGGCCCCTGGCAGAGGCTCTTGTCCCGCTGGGCCCGGCTCTCGCGCAGGTCTCTGGCTCACCCAGCAGGCCCAACCAGAGCGGGCCGGGTTGCAAAGCTGCTTGTTTTGAGGCAACATGCCCCTTTTGCTCTGCCCCCCTGTAGCGGGCGGTCACCCCGCTCCGGTGTGGAAGGGGTTAAAAACACCCCCGGGGAAGGGCGGCCCTGGGGCAGCCAATCAGGAGCGGGTTTGAGGCAGCCAATCAGGGCCGGGCTGGGAGTATAAGAAGGCCCTGTGTCGCAGTCTCTCTCCAGCCTTGGAGGGAGAAGGGCCTGGCTGCCTGGGAGCGCAGGGTACCCGGAGCGGAGCAGGGCTGGGGAAAGGCAGGAGGAGCCGGGGAGCTCCAGCCTGGCAAACCCTGAGGCTGAGGCCTTGGTGAAGGCCTACACAGGTACTGGGGCTGGGAGGTGCAGCCGGGGATAGGCAGAGGCAGCTGGTCCAGCCCCCTTGCCAGTGATGAGTGGCCAGTACAGAGTGTGTCTGCCCCAGTGAGCGGGGGCTGGACGACGACTGGCAGTAGCCACTGAGACAAGGTGGGTTTAGAGGGTTGGGGGTTCCCCTGGGAGGGGAGACCCAGAGTGTGGGGGGACTGCTGGGGGCAGAGCCCTGAGGTAAAGGGCACCGGGGTCCAGAAGGGATAGGGGGGCCTGAGGCAGGTGAGCCACCGGCCAGCAGAGGGCGCTCCAAGGCTGGAAAAGAGCTAATTCCCAGAATGACCAGCAGGAGGCGCCGCGCCGGTGAGTCACGACCTCACTACACCCCCCCACGCCACCCGTGCACACAACGTGCGTACGGCTGCGGGTGCCACCGGAGGCGTCCATCCGTCCTGGGCCCGCTGGCTTGCATTGGAGTCACTCCAGAATCCTTGTATCAATCCAGAGTGACGCTGCCCCGGTGTAAATTGGCCGTGACATTGCGGTGGCTGGAATACGGGGGCGTAGGGGAGGATCAGAGCCTGGTGTCTGGCCAATGTTAAGCCAGGTCTGGGGCTTGGAATCCAGAGCGCTCGGGCAAAGCCCCCCCCCCCCCAAACACCCTGGTCATCTTTCCATTAGCGCTGCAGCCCGGCAGGAAAATCACTGAGCGCTTCCAAAATGTGGGGTATTCAGCCTGGCTTCCATCAGAGCAACCCCCCGTCGCTCCCGTCAGCTGGGGAGACCGTCGGGGTAAAGTCCCGCGCTTGGCAGGCTCCAGAGCCGATCGAGGACGGTGAGAACTGGTCTTTCGGGGAGCGGAGGAGAAGTTAGCCGAGATGCCTCGTTTCTGCTGCTGTTGTTAACGTCCGACCCCAGCTTCTCCCAGGTGGGGCTGGGAGCCAGCTGGAGCCAGAGAAGGTGTCGGTGTCTGGGTCCCGCTCTCCGGCTCAGTCTGGTCAGGACATCTCTTGGGATCGGGAAGATGAGGGGGGTCTACTGGTTAGAGCAGGGGGGGCTGGGAGCCAGGACTCCTGGGTTCTCTCCCCGGCTCTGGGAGGGGAGTGGGGGCTGGTGGGTTGGAGCAGGGGGGGCTGGGAGCCAGGACTCCTGGCTTCTCTCCCCGGCTCTGGGAGGGGAGTGGGGTCCGGTGGGTCAGAGCAGGGGGGGCTGGGAGCCAGGACTCCTGGGTTCTCTCCCCGGCTCTGGGAGGGCAGTGGGGGCTGGTGGGTTAGAGCAGGGGGGCTGGGAGCCAGGACTCCTGGGTTCTCTCCCTGGCTCTGGGAGGGGAGTGGGGGCTGGTGGGTTAGAGCAGAGGGGGCTGGGAGCCAGGACTCCTGGGTTCTCTCCCCGGCTCTGGGAGGGGAGGGGGGCTGGTGGGTTAGAGCAGGGGGGGCTGGGAGCCAGGACTCCTGGGTTCTCTCCCCTGCTCTGGGAGGGGGGTGGGGGCTGGTGGGTCAGAGCAGGGGGGCTGGGAGCCAGGACTCCTGGGTTCTCTCCCCGGCTCTGGGAGGGGAGTGGGGGCTGGTGGGTCAGAGCAGGGGGGCTGGGAGCCAGGACTCCTGGGTTCTCTCCCCGGCTCTGGGAGGGGAGTGGGGGCTGGTGGGTTAGAGCAGGGGGGGCTGGGAGCCAGGACTCCTGGGTTCTCTCCCGGCTCTGGGAGGGGGGTGGGGGCTGGTGGGTTAGAGCAGGGGGGGCTGGGAGCCAGGACTCCTGGGTTCTCTCCCTGGCTCTGGGAGGGGAGTGGGGGCTGGTGGGTTAGAGCAGGGGGGGCTGGGAGCCAGGACTCCTGGGTTCTCTACCTGGCTCTGGGAGGGGAGGGGGGCTGGTGGGTTAGAGCAGGGGGGGGGTGATTCAGCTGGAGCTGGGAAAGGCGGTGGGGTCGTTTGGGTCCAGCCCGGTCTGGTCAGGGCGTCTCTCGGGATCGGCAGATGAAGCCCGGCTGCCCCAGGAGACATGACAGCGACATTCACAGCAGTAGCCCGTTTTTCTCCCCAAAGTCTCTTTCTTCAAGGCCCCACGAAGTGGTGTGTGGAGCAGCCCGACCCCTTGTTCTTTTATCCTCCACTTAGGCCCAGTTTCTCTCTCTCACACACACACACCCCTCTCTGTTTTGGGTCACTCCATTCCGGTCTCCCACTTCCCTCGTTTACCAGGGCTGAGTTCCCCCCAGGAGCTGAGTCCGTCTGTCTCCCTTTCGGGCTGGCAGGTCGCAGGTTCCTGTGACCTCCTACGACCAGGTTACTTCCTTGGCTGCATGCCCAGGATGGGGAAAGATTGGGGGGGGGGGCAATCCCAGTTTAACCTGTGTCTAGTTACACGGGAACGTGTCGCGCTCAAGTGGCTGGAGGGAGAAATGTTCCCTCTCACGGCGTTTCTCCCTCCTCCTTTTCATCCCCTCAGCATTCAGGAGCCGTTCGCAAGGCCCAAAGAGGGGCAGAATTCGCAGGTGTTTTTAGTCTGGGAGACCAATGTGGCCACTTAGCCCGTGGCGGAGAACCAACCCACAAGGCTGGCACTGGGCTGACACACCAAGAACAACCACAACAAACACCACTGATACCAAAAACAAAACAGGAAACAACATTGTAAAAACACTGCAAACACCCAACAGCAACAACACAAACATTGCGCACACACACACACACACACACACCAGCAGCAACAACAGCACTGCAAACAGTTCCTAACTGTCAGGGTGGTTAAACACTGGAATAAATTGCCTAGGGAGGTGGTGGAATCTCCATCTCTGGAGATATTTAAGAGTAGGTTAGATAAATGTCTATCAGGGATGGTCTAGACAGTATTTGGTCCTGCCATGCGGGCAGGGGACTGGACTCGATGACCTCTCGAGGTCCCTTCCAGTCCTAGAATCTATGAATCTATGAAACACACACAACAGCAACAACAACATTGCAGTTGTGTGTGTGTGTGTGTGTTTGCAATGTTGTTGTTGCTGTTGTGTGTGTTTGCAATGTTGTTGCTAACACACACACAACAGCAACATTGCAAACACACACACAGCAGCAGCAACAACATTGCAAACACACACAAACCGTAATAAAAAAATTGCAAATGCACAGAATAACAAAAACATGGCAAACACACATAACCAGTAGCAAAAAGATTGCAAACACACAGACCAACAACAACAGAACCACCACAAACACACAGAACAACAAAAACATTACAAAAACAAGGAGGAGAAAAAACATTTAAAAAACCAAAACAATTACAAAAAGTTTGTGCTGCATCCGCTGCTTCTTTAAACATTTTGATTTAATAACCACTGGAACAGTATCAAATGACCCTGGCCCCCAGGAACTGCATTAAAACCTGGCTCGCTGATCGATCTCAAACCGGAATTGTGAGTGGGGAATCGTCACTGAGCAGGGGGGTGTAAAGTGGCGTCCCGCGGGCGTCGGCTCTGGGCCCTGCGCTCTTTCACGTTTTTATCAATGAGCCGGAAGGAAACATAAAATCACCCCTGGTAAAGTTTGTCGATGACACAGAAAGTGGGGGAGTGGGAAATAAGGCAGGGGGCAGGGCAGGGCAGGGCAGGGCACGGATCTGGATCGCTGGGTAAACCGGGCGCAAGCCAGCACTAGGTGTGTTCATACGGCTCCATGTAAATGTATAGATTCAGGAACAAAGTGCGCCAGCCGGCCGTATGGGACGGGGGCCTCTCTCTTGGGGAGCAGCGACTCTGAAACCAATTTGGGTGGGGCTGAACATGAGCTCCCAGGGCGAGACTGTGACCAAAAGGGCTGATGCGACCCTGGGCTGTATAAACTGGGGAATCTCGAGTAGGGGCAGAGAGGCAATTTTCCCTCTGTATGTGGCCCAGGTGTGACCGCTGCTGGGATCCGGTGTCCAATCCAGGTGCCCGCAATTCAAGAAGGATGTGGATAAATTGGAGAGGGGTCCGAGAAGAGCCAGGAGAAGGATTCAAGGATTGGAAAATAGGCCTGATCGTGCTAGACACAAGGAGCTGAAACAGTTTAGCTTCACAAAGAAGGGGGAGGGATAGTTCAGTGGTTTGAGCATTGGCCTGCTCAAACCCAGGGTTGTGAGTTCAAGCCTTGAGGGGGCCACTTAGGGATCTGGGGCAAAATCAGTACTTGGTCCTGCTAGTGAAGGCAGGGGGCTGGACTCTATGTCCTTTCAGGGTCCCTTCCAGTTCTATGAGATAGATATAGCTCCATATATTATATTAAGGGGTGACTTGATCACAGTCAATATTAGCAGCTACGTGGGGGATGAATATTTAATAACCAGCCCTTCAGCCTAGCAGAGGCAGGTCTGAGGGCTGGAAGCTGAAGCTAGACAAATTCAGACTGGAAATACGTAACTAACCATTGGACCAATTTCCAGGGGTCAGGGCGGATTCTCCGCCAGTGACAATTTTTAAATCCGGGGGTGGTTGTTTCTCTAACAGCTCTGCTCTGGGAATTACTTGGGGGCAGGTCTCTGGGGGTTCGGACGAGATGCTCCCGTCCGTCTGGCCGTGCAATCTAGGAATCTAGGTTCTGGTGGTTTGAGCTTTAGCTCACAGTTCTTGCAGCAGGAGCCCTGCATGAAGCTGGCGTTTCATGAACCAGGGAGGCTGGTGGCTCCATAACAGTCTGCTTTAGCAATGTGATCGGCCTCCGTTAGAAAACACTTAGTTTTTTCCCACGTCTGTTCTTTCTTTAAAATACTTTTTCGTGAAGCCGTCCTGCAGTCTTATCACCTGCAGCCTTGGAGAGCAAAGAAAACCAAACAGAACAAAGCCTGTGTGAAAAGAATTTTTTTTAAGACTATTAATAGCTTTAAAACAATTGTGAGCCCCTCTCCTTTCAAACACAGACCAAGCCGAACCATTCACGGTTTGCTCTGAAAGGCGTAGCTCAAACAAGACTTTGAAATCAAACTTTTGTTGTAAACGAACTTTGAAAAGAGCTCCTTGTTTGCCCAGGTGTGAGCTGCTGCGTGGGAGGGTATTAACCCATCATGCTCCACACTGGGACCCCCGGAAAGGTTGTATTCAGGTTGATGTACGATATGGGCCCAAGGGGTTAGCAGAACCCAGTCACTGTCCAGTGGTCAAACAAGGGTTCGTTACAGAAGAGCCGGGTGTCGGCCGCTGTCGGCAGACTGGGCTAGCTGGGCCATTGGGCTGACCCACTGTGGCCGTTCTTACGGCAAACACCCCATTAAAAACCCTGTACACCTTGTATTAAAGATATAGACAAGAAGGAAAAGCCGGCAGAGCCTTTCATACAATCATAGAAGATCAGGGTTGGAAGGGACCTCAGGAGGTATCTAGTCCAACCCCCTGCTCAAAGCAGGTCCAATCCCCAACTAAATCATCCCAGTCAGGGCTTTGTCAAGCCTTTGAAACGTCAGATCCTGAGTAAGGCTTTCGGTACAACGCCGGCCCCTGTCCCCGGACCCTCTGGCTGGACAGAGCCTTCGGAGGAAAAGCCCGTGTCTGGCGGTCTCTGAAGACGTACGAACCTTTTGGGGACACAAGGAGCTGGGACGGGAGGGAGCAGCCCCTTGTTGCTCTGATTGTTAACGTCTGACCCTGGCTCGTCACAGGTGGGGCTGGGAGCCAGCTGGAGCCGGGGAAGGCGGCGGTGCCATCGGGATCCCGCTCTCCAGCCCAGTCTGGCCAGGGCGTCTCTTGGGATCGAGAAGACGAAGGCCCCGGGGCCGCAGGAGACCGTGATGGTGAATTTCGCTGGTAGGTTTAGCCATTCCGGGGCTTACTCCGGATTGAGACCAGATTGAGATGGGAAGGGGTTCCCCTTGGTGGAATTGCAAAACTACTCCAGATATACCTCACAGTGACCGTCTAAATCCAGAGTCGCTCTTCACCGCTGTCAACCCGGTGTGCTCCGGCTTTACCCCAGGGGCGCTGAGTAAATCCGCTAACACTGTTCTACCTGCAGATTTGGACCCGCGGCAGGGTTTGATGCAGGACACGTTCGCTGGGGCAAATCACGTCTAGGGCAAACCACACGTGTTTGCAGCCTGGAACAAAATCTGGCAGAGTCTCTGAACCGGCCTGGGCAAAAATGTTAACTAATATGGGCAGAGAGAGAGAAAATGCTTCCCCCCTCCCCCCCATAATCAGGCCAAACTCAATTTTGTTTATAATTTTGACAGTAACAATGTTTATTGCGAAGCACTTTAACAATATGTGAATCTGTTTTTACAGTGTGGCAGAATTATGGGGTTCACACTTTTCCCAATGTTTATGGATCAAAGTTTTCACAGTGGGGGCAAATTGGGTGGGGGTTTCACACACTATCGGATGACAGGAGGCGCAGTTCGGAAAGGGAAAGTGCTATGCGCGTTCAAAAACAAATTGTATCACGTGTCAAAATGAACGGAGCGGACGCCCTTCCATCGAGCGGCAGTCGGTTCCCAAGAGGCATTTTTCTGCTTTTGCTGAATCGGTGGAATATTGATGGAAATATTTTATGTTTGGCCAGCCCGGTGAAACCAACGCTGGCCAATAATCTAACCCTTCCCCGGCCCGGTCTCCACTAGGACACGAGGTCAGTAGAAACCCCCCACACACACTCAGAGGGGTGAAAACCCCGAGTGACGCCGTTAAAACCAATCTGACCCTAGTGCAGACAGCGCTCGGTGGACGGGACGGGAGAGTTCTGCCTCTCGGGGAGGTGGTGCAGCTGGGCGACGGGAGAACTGCAGCCATCGCCGTGCGAACGAGGCCTCGGTTGACCCATCGTCCCTGAACTGAGCATCCCGGCCCAGGTCTCGCTGTAACCGGCCGCGGGTGAGACCGGCGCTGGGGGGCGCGCGGCAGATGGGGGGCTGGACAGCTGGGAAGGGCTCTGAGAGTGGACGTGTCTGGAATGGTCCCAGGGTTGGGGGCCGAACCCAGGCCAGCTGAAAGGGGGAGGGGCTCAGGTGGGTCCCAGCCAGGGGAGATATGGGGCAGGGGTCTTAGGGGCAATGTAGGGAGCATGGGGAGGATGTGGGGCAGACGGACTTTGCTGCAGGTCCCTTCTCCCAGTGCGAAGCAGCTCTGTTCTGTGCTGTGTCCGGACGGCTAATGACCCGTCTGTGTCACACGCTGGCTGGGAGACCCGGCTGGCTGCAGAGTTGGGGGGCAGGGCCCCTCTGGCTTCCCCAGGGGTCCTGTCTGGGTGGCTGAATGCTCCGTGGTCAGACCCGGGACAGCTGTAGCCGGTGCCCTAGCCAGCCAGCCCCGAGGGTAGTCACGCCACCCCAGAGTCCTGTCTGGCTTCATACCGAGCAGTCCCAGAGCTTCGTGACACCGGGGTCGCCTCACCGGCTGAGATGTCCATGGGAGATGCAGCATGGCTGGGGGGACCTGGCCAGCAGAGGAGAATGGGACCCAAACGGCACCTACCCGGGGGCACCAGCGGAGACGTGTTCTGGTTTGCGGGGGTGCCTCTGACAGGTGCCGGTTTCGGCGGAGAAGGATGCGCGTGGCCGGGGATTTGCTGTGGCCGCAAACCCGGTTTCCCAACAGCTCCTGCCGGGACCGAACCCTCGAAGGGCTCTTGAAACTTTGCCAAGTTCAGTGCCAGATAAGATAAAAGCAGCTCTATTGTCCTTGGGGAGCGTTGTGGGCTTGCCAGACGGTGACATCCACCGCCCTCTCCAGATAGCAGGTGTGCAGCCGATTGGCGCAGCCAGCCGGTGCCTGGAGCAATAAGCCGCTATCTACGTGGGCCGGCTGGACGGGGAAGTCAGGTAACAAAGAAGCTCTTGTAGGCTGTGCAGATAAGCAGCCAGACCTTTCGTGTCACCGGGGACGAGTGATGAGCTGCGTATCTCCTTGCGGGAAGAAGGCGGAGAAGGAATGAGACCGGGGGTCAGATACACCCCCCCTTTTGCCGTGGGAAGCTCGGCTGGCTCTGGGCGGAGCCAGGGTGCATCTATCAAGGCCAGAGAGCGAGATGAGGAGGGTTTTAGCGGGGACCACAGCCTATCCATCTAATCCGACGGGCTGGGCAGCGCTGGGGGGACACGTGCCTGCCTCCGGCCCTGTGATCTCTAGCCCGATGCGCGGCGGGGAGCCGTCCCGCACCCAAGAGGCTGGTTTATTGCCCCTCCGTCGCCCTTCGGCCTGTGAAAGTGAAAGGCGGAGCTCAATCTCCTGTTAATCGCTTGCCAAGGTGTGAGGCAAAGGTTCCCAGCGCAGTGGGGTGAGGATGGGCACAGGGACGGGAGAGGGGCAGCGCCACTGGGCATTGCTCCCCTGACGCTCAGGGTAAAGGATGAAGAAGCTGCTGGCCCTTGTCCTCCTCCTCTTCCTCAGGTGCTTGGCTTCTTCGCACCAGCCAGGAGGTGAGTGCAGCCAGTGGTGAGACTCCTGTCTCAAGCGCCTCTGGTGTTTACTGAGTTGGTTAAGTTCTCCGGAAGTTCCCATGCCGGGGATGCAACCGTGAGGTCTCTGCAGGACCTCCGGGTTCCCTCGTCATTTACCATCCCAGATCCAGATACCCCTCTGCCCACTCTAGGGTCCCGGTGAGACAGGGTCCAGGGCACAGGGGCAAGGAGAGCTGTGCCAGGGGGGCAGGAGGGGTGAAAAGGTTTCATACAAACAAGAGGGAGTCATTTTTCACCCAACACATAACTCGCCTGTGGAACTCCCTGCCACAGGATATTGTGATGGCCAAAAGCATAACTGGGGTCTGAAGAGAACTAGATAAGTTCACGGAGGATCGGACCATCGATGGCTGATGGCCAAGAGGGTCAGGGCGACCCGAAACCTCTGGCTACTGGAAGCTGGGAGTTTGCAGTGTGGTCGGAGCCATGTTGGGCCCAGGATACAAGAGAAACAAGATGGGGGAGGTAATTGCTTCTGTTGGGGAGAGAGACAAGCTTACACAGAGCTTGGTTCCAGGCCTGGGAAAGGGACTCCCAGCGTCACAGCGAAATGCAAGGTGGGGCCGATTGTGTAGCGTGTATTGTAAGGGACCATTCAAGGGGAAGTGGCCCGTTAACACCACAGCAGTCATAGGACAATACAGGGGGGTTAGTGCTCCCTGGTGTTTGGTGTCTGGCGGAGTGACGAGTTTCAGCTCCAGGCTCATCTCTGGGCGGCGGGGGGCAGGTTTGCTTTGCGGACCAGGCCCGAGAGCTCAGACGGGGGGCGATTGCTTTGGGAGAAGGGTTTGCCCACCGGTGACCGGGCGGTTTTTGTCTTTGATCGTTTTCCTGCGTGAGTTCAACCCCAGGGGCGCTGGCCTTGTTCCCCCCACGTAATGGCTGGTGGGGTATTTAGTGCCCTGGAGGCGGTACCCCAGGCGGGCATGGGACCCCTGGATCTGGAAATGAAGGGGGGGGGTTGTGCCCCTTGTTCCGGCAGGGCTGGCGCCGCTTGGAGTTGGTGGGTCCTGGTCTGCGGGGCGCTGGCGCTCGATGATGAGTCTGGAGAGGTTCGGGGTTGTTCGAAGGCCAGAAGAGGGGGTTCGGGAAAGATTTCTTCAAGGGCGGGGTCTGGGTTGTATTGTTTGATGACACCCCGTATGGGTGGTGGGTGATGCTAGGGGTGTGCAGTCGGAAGTGGGAGGTTATTTCTCTCAGCGTATGTGGATGGCCAGTTCCGTGCTGCGATCTACTTCTCCGGGTGAGCGGCCCTGTTTGGTGAAGGTGGGATTGAGCGTGTGACGGTGCGTATCCCGTACTTTCTCCTCGGCGCTTATTCTGCGGCCTCGGAGGGTCTGGCTGCAGATCACCAGTGTCTTAGTGTGTTCGGGGTGGTGACGGGGTCTGGGAAGGTAGGCGGGGCAATCCGGGGGCGCTTGGAGACGGTTATCTGTCGGATTCCACTATTAAAGCTGATTGTGTCCAGGAAGCTGACGCTGGCACGGGCGAGCTTGATGGAGGGGGTTGAAGTTGTGAAATCTCTGAAAGTTTCGGTCATCTGTCCAGACGTGTGTCGTGGGTGGGCGGGGAAGGGGGAGGGAATCTCTCTGTACCTGCCCTGTTCTGCGCGCTCCCCCTGGCGTACGGGGGAAAGAGAAGGGGACAGCATGGTTCTGCTGGGAGATTCCAGGAACGGGGAGGGGACCGGCACCAAGGCAGGTGTTTCTGGGTGAGGGGGAAGGTGAATCCTCTGCTGCCAGGATCCAGGACTTAGGGACATTTTCACCGTCTAGCCCACGTCAGCCGATTTCACCCGCTTCCCCCTGCATGAGCCCAGTAATTTGCCAGCAGTTACAAGTTGCCACGGAGCTACTGTAGGTCTTTGAGCTGGAGTTCCCGGGAGCAGGGGAAACGGGGCTCCCGCAGCACAGCTTGGAAAGGACAGACTCGGAGGTGGGTCGTTTGCGCCCGTCACTCGTGTTGTCCCCCCGAAATCTTTTGATCTATTCTCCCGGGCGTAGGAGAGACCCGAACCCAGCCGTGCAATGTTCTCCCCGCAGGACCCCCATGGCGGCCGGAAAGGGAAACGCTGCAGGAAGGAGGCGACGCGCCAGCCAGGGGCTGGGGTGCTGGGGCGCCCACGGGTGCCGGAGCAGGCGTTTGGGGTGATCTCGCACCTGGCGTGAGGGTAGAGGCCGGGAACCCCCGGCACCCGGCGAAGCATGAGGAGACCGAGCGCAGGACTCCAGTGCCAGGAGAGAGACAGGACACCAGCGACTTCACGGGCTCCCCCGGCAGCCCCGCTGCGGCCAGGCCACCGCCCATCCCCCAGGGCCCTGGCACCACGGCCAGGCCAGCTACCCCAGCTAACGCCTCGGCCACACCCGTCCCGGCTGCCAGCCCCAGGGCCTCGGCCGCCATCACCCCCCACACCCCTGCTACACCCGCCACTGTCTCTGCCGTAGTCACGGCTACACCCGCCGCTGCTGTAACCACAGTGACACCCATCACCGCCACAAGCACTACCGCCGCCTCAAGTACAACCGCCACTACCCTCATCCTCACAACTACACCTATCACCACCTCCGCTACCCCCACAACTACACCTTATGCTTCACCCCATACTGACACCACCATTACTACACCTAACACTACACTCTTCACCTCAACCACAGCAACACCTGACACTACACCCACCACCAACACCTCAGCTATCCCTACAACTACACCAACAACTACACCTTACACTCCACCCCTTACTGACATAATCACCACCACCACAACTACACCTAACACTACATTCACCAACAACACCACAACTACACCATCAACAATTAAACCCACCACCTCCACAACTACACCTGAGACTTCACCCCTTACTGATACCATCACCACTACACCTAACAACACACTCGCTACCAACACCACAACTACACCTAACACTACACTTGCCACCTCCACCACAACTACACCATCTACAACTACACCCTCCACCTCTGCAACTACACCTGACACTCCACCCCTTACTGATACCATCACCACTACACCTAACACCACACTCGCTACCAACACCACAAGTACACCTAACACTACACTCACCACCTCCATCACAACTACACCATCTACAACTCCACCTGTCACCTTCACAATTACACCTGAGACTTCACCCCTTACTGATACTATCACCACTACACCTAACACCACACTCGCTACCAACACCACAAGTACACCTAACACTACACTCACCACCTCCATCACAACTACACCATCTACAACTCCACCTGTCACCTTCACAACTACACCTGAGACTTCACCCCTTACTGATACTATCACCACTACACCTAACCCCACACTCGCTACCAACACCACAAGTACACCTAACACTACACTCGCCACCTCCATCACAACTACACCATCTACAACTGCACCTGCCACCTTCACAACAACACCTGACACTCCACCGCTTACTGACATAATCACCACCACAACTACACCTAACACTACATTCGCCACCAACACCACAACTACGCCATCAACAACTGAACCCACCACCTCCACAACTACACCTGAGACTTCACCCCTTACTGATACTATCACCACTACACCTAACACCACACTCGCTACCAACACCACAAGTACACCTAACACTACACTCACCACCTCCATCACAACTACACCATCTACAACTCCACCTGTCACCTTCACAACTACACCTGAGACTTCACCCCTTACTGATACTATCACCACTACACCTAACACCACACTCGCTACCAACACCACAAGTACACCTAACACTACACTCACTGCCTCCACCACAACTACACCATCTACAACTACACCCGCCACCTCTGCAACTACACCTGACACTCCACCTCTTCCTGATACCACCACCACCACCATCACTACAGCTAGCACTACACTCGCCACCTCCACCACAACTATACCCATCACCCCAACTACACCAACCACAGCTACACCTGACACTACACCCATCACCACTACATCAGCTACCCTCACAACTACAACAACACCTACTACCACTGCCACCAACACACCCACTTCCACAACTACCACCACCAGTGCTACACCCACTACCACTATGAGCACAAGCACTGCTGTGTCCTCGCCCAGCCCATCCTGGAGCACCATGACAGCAGGTGGGTGACTGTCTCATAGGGTGAATGTTGTGATGAGCCATATAGCCATGTATGGACACTTTGCTCTTACACATTTATACCATGTATTTTTATGTTGTGCATTAAGAACAAATTCCCCAGTAGTGTAAATCCTAACTCCTGTCAGAACTCCTGGGTTCTCTCCCGGCTCAGGGAGGGGCGGGGGGGGCTGGTGGGTTAGAGCGGGGGGGCTGGGAGCCAGGACGCCTGGGTTCTCTTCCCGGCTCTGGGAGGGGAGTGGGGGCTGGTGGGTTAGAGCAGGGGGGCTGGGAGCCAGGACTCCTGGGTTCTCTCCCCGGCTCTGGGAGGGGAGTGGGGTCTGGTGGGTTAGAGCAGGGGGGCTGGGAGCCAGGACTCCTGGGTTCTCTCCCCGGCTCTGGGAGGGGAGTGGTGGCTGGTGGTTAGAGCAGGGGGTGCTGGGAGCCAGGACTCCTGGGTTCTCTCCCCAGCTCTGGGAGGGGAGTGGGGTCTGGCAGTTAGAGCAGGGGGGGCTGGGAGCCAGGACTCCTGGGTTCTCTCCCCGGCTTTACCATGGTCTCTTGGTGGTAGGTCACTGATTTCTCTGTTCTCTCCCCCACGTACCAGTGCTAATGACGGTGACCAACCTCTGTACGGTGCTTTGCTGTCTGTGGCTGGGGCTGCCTGGGAGGGGGCACTGGGGTTGTCCCACCTGGTGCTGAGCCGCTGGCTGACGGTTTGTCTCTTTCAGCGCCCTGCCAGAACGGTGGCAGCCCAAATGGCACCGAGTGCCTCTGCCTGGCTGGCTACTTCGGCCCCCGCTGTGAGTTACTGGACACCAGGTTCTGCCAGAACGGGGGGGTCTGGACCGGGGCAGAATGCAAATGCCCCCCCTTCTTCCAGGGACCAGAATGCGAATTCGCCGTGGGCACCATCACACTCGAAGTCGGTAGGAAGCTCTGCCTTGGTGTCCGGGTTAAACCAGCCCAGCTCCGTGCCCTCCGAGTGCCCTGTGAAGTCTAGACTGGAGCATCCCGGCCAGGCCATGAGCCAGGCCCGTCCTCCCTCACCTGGGGGAATAAAGGTTTGGTGCCTGGATCCTAGGGTGACCAGTGTCACGGAGTGGGGGGGAGTCAGGACCCTGCATCCCTCTTCCTGGGATTCACCGGGACTCTCAGCCAGCCAGTAACACAGAAGGTTTATTAGATGACAGGAACACAGTCTACAGCAGAGCTCGTAGATACAACCAGGACCCCTCAATCAAGTCCTCTTGGGGAGCGCAGGGAGCTTAGACCCCAGCTTGGGGTTCCCTGCGTTGCACCTCCCAGCCCAAAACTGAAGAACTCTCAAAACCCTCCAGCAGCTCTCTCCCCGCTCCCCTCTGCTCCTCCTCCTTTGTTCAGTCTCCCGGGCAGAAGGTGTCACTTCCCCCACCCCCCTTCCTGACTCAGGTTACAGCTCAGGTAGCTTCCTTCAAGGAAAGTCCCCCATCCCCAATGCAACCCCCCTGCAACATTCCCAGGTCAAATCTGCTCCGCTCCCTGCTCCGTCACATCTCTCCCCCCTTGGAGACTGAACTGAGCGGGGTCACTCTGACCAGTGACTCGGGGAAGTTCAGGGCCCCCTCTCCGGGACAACGCGTCCGCTATCAGGTTGGCACTTCCCTTCACATGGACCACGTCCATGTCCTAATCCTGCAGGAGCAGGCTCCATCTCAGGAGCTTGGCGTTGGCTCCTTTCATCTGGTGCAGCCAGGCCAGGGGAGAGTGGTCGGTAGGGTTACCATATTCAAACATTTAAAAAAGAGGACGCTCCACGGGGCCCCGGTCCCGCCCCCGGTCCCGCCCTGCCCCAACTCTGCCCCTTCCCCACCCCTGGCCCTGCCCCAACCCTGCCCCTTCTCCACCCCCATTCCAACCCCTTCCCCAAAGTCCCTGCCCCAACTCTGCCCCCTCCTCTGAGCACCCCACATTCCCCCTCCTCCCTCCCGCTCTGATCTTGTTGGGGGTTGCTAAGTGCTTCCCTGCTCCCCACTCGCCCTGCAGCCCCTGCACACCCCCGCCCCTGCAGCCTCTGTGACCCCTGCTCCCCACTCGCCCTGCAGCCCCTGCACCCCCATTGCCCTGCAGCCTCTGTGACCCCTACTCCCCACTCACCCTGCCTGCCCTGCTCCTCCTCACCCTGCAGCCTCTGCACCTGCAGCCTCTGCACACACACCCCCCCGCCTGCCCTGCTCCCCCGCTCCCCCGGCAGAGGGAGAACTGCAGGCTCCACGTGGACTCAAACACTGCCGCGCTGCTCTGTGGGGGAGCGGGGGAGGGGGAGGGACTCTGGCTGCTAGAGGCCCCAGTGGCTGCGAGCGGCTTTCAATCAGGCCCAGCCGTCCAATCAGCCGCGCCGCACTCTGCATGAGGGGAAGGGGGAAATCCCGGACATTTCTACTTGATTAGAAATCCCCCCCGGTCGGCCATTTAAAGCTGAAAAAGCCGGACATGTCCGGGGAAACCCGGACGGATGGTAACCCTAGTGGTCGATGTGCACGGTGAAGTGTCGCCCAAAGAGATATGGCTCTAGTTTCTTGAGGGCCCACACCATGGCCAGGCATTCCTTCTCAATAGCCGCGTAGTTCTGCTCCCGAGGTAGCAACTTCTTGCTCAGGTACACGATGGGGTGTCTCTCCCCCTTTTCATCCTCCTGCATTAGCACCGCCCCCAGTCCCATGTCTGAGGCGTCGGTGAACACCATAAAGGGCTTGTCAAAGTCTGGGTTTGCTAGAACTGGGCCACTGACCAGAGCCTCCTTCAGCTCCTGGAGAGCCCCCTGGCACTCCTCGGTCCAGACCACCTTGTCTGGCTTCCCCTTCTTGCACAGCTCAGTGATGGGGGCGGCTATGGAGCTAAAGTGGGGCACGACCCTTCGATAGTACCCCGCCATCCCAATAAAGGCCTGGACCTGCTTTTTGGTTTGCGGGGCGGGCCAGTCTCTGATCACCTCCACTTTGGCTGGTTCTGGCTTTAGGCAGCCGCTCCCCACCCGGTGGCCTAGGTAGGATACCTCAGCCATCCCCACCTTGCACTTTTCCGGTTTTACGGTCAGCCCAGCCTCCTGGAGTCGGTCCAGCACTTGTCTAACCTGGGACACATGGTCCTCCCAGGTCTGGCTAAAGACGCAGCTGTCAATATATGCCACAGCAAAACTCTCCATCCCCCTCAGTAGCTGATCCACCAGGCGCTGGAAGGTGGCCGGCGCTCCCTTGAGGCCGAAAGGCAGGGTCAGGAACTCATAGAGCCCCAGAGGGGTGATAAAGGCCGATTTCAGCCTGGCATCTGCATCCAGCGGCACTTGCCAGTAGCCCTTTGTAAGATCCATGGTGGTAAGGTACCGAGCGCCTCCCAGCTTGTCTAGGAGCTCGTCAGGCCTGGGCATGGGGTAGGCATCGGCTACAGTGATGGCATTGAGCTTCCAATAGTCCACACAGAACCGGATCGACCCGTCCTTTTTGGGGACCAGCACCACCGGCGAGGCCCAAGGGCTGGAAGACGGCTGGATCACCCCCAAAGCCAGCATGTCCCCGACCTCTCTTTCCAGGTCCTGAGCAGTTTTCCCTGTGACCCGGAAGGGGGAGCATTTTATAGGCGGGTGCGATCCTGTCTGCACCCGGTGGACAGTCAGATTAGTGCGTCCAGGCTGGTTGGAAAACAGCTGTCGGTACAGATGCAGCACCCCTCCGATCTCAGCTTGCTGGGCCGGGGTCAGCTGATCAGAGAGGGGAATTGCTTCCAGGGGGAAACCAGCTCTTGTCCCAGGGAATAGATCTACTAAAGGGTCATCTCCCTGCTCCTCCCAGTGCCCACACACGGCCAACACCACATCCCCCCTGTCATAATAGGGCTTCATCATATTCACATGGTACACCTGGCAGTGGTGCGCCCGGTTCGACAGCTCCACCACATAGTTTACCTCATTTAGTTGCTTGACAACCTTGAAGGGCCCTTCCCATGCGGCCTGGAGTTTGTTTTTCCTCACGGGGATGAGGACCATCACCTGGTCCCCAGTGGCGAAGGCGCGGGCCCGTGCTGTGCGGTCATACCAGACCTTCTGCTTCCTCTGGGCTCGGGCCAGATTCTCCCTGGCCAGGCCCATGAGCTCGGCAAGTCGTTCCCGGAAGGTCAGGACATACTCCACCACCGACTCTCCATCGGGAGTGGCCTTCCCCTCCCATTCGGCTTTCATCAGGTCCAGGGGCCCCCTTACCCGCCTTTCATATAACAGTTCGAAAGGCGAAAACCCGGTAGACTCCTGGGGTACCTCCCTGTACGCGAACAGCAGGTGAGGTAAGTACTTGTCCCAATCCTGCGGGTGCTGGTTCATAAATGTTTTTAGCATCATCTTTAGTGTCCCGTTGAACCTCTCCACCAGCCCGTTGGATTGGGGGTGATACGTTGTGCCGGACCCCGCATTTCTCCCACAAGCACCGGAGTAGGGCTGACATGAAGTTGGACCCTTGGTCTGTTAAGACTTCCTTGGGAAACCCCACTCGGCTGAAAATGGTCAGCAACGCATCTGCCACAGTGTCCACTTCGATGGACGATAAGGGCACTGCCTCGGGGTAGCGGGTGGCGAAATCTACCACCACCAGAATGTATTTCTTCCCTGACCGGGTCGTCTTGCTGAGAGGTCCCACTATGTCCATGGCCACCTTCTGGAAAGGCTCCTCTATGATGGGTAAAGGCCTCAACGCTGCTTTCCCCTTGTCCGGGGCCTTTCCCACCCTCTGGCAGGGGTCGCAGGATCGGCAGTACTGTCGGACGTTGGTAAAGACCCCAGGCCAGTAAAAGTTGTGTAGCAGCCTCTGCCTGGTGCTCCAGATTCCCTGGTGCCCTGCGAGAGGGATGTCATGGGCCAGGTACAATAGCTTGTGGCGAAACTTCTGGGGAACCACCAGCTATCTCCTGATCCCCCATGACTCCACTTCCCCTGGGGGAGCCCATTCTCGGTACAGGAACCCCTTCTCCCACAGGAACCTTTTCCGGCCACCTCTCCCCATGGTCTGTGCCGCACTGAGGTCGGCCAGGTCCCTTATCTTCCGCAAGGAGGGATCTTTCTGCAACTCGGCCTGGAACTTGGCGGCTGGGGAAGGGATGGGGACCTGCTCCCTCTCATCAGCTGGGTCGGAAGCCACAGCCCCCCTGAGCCTTGTCCTTGGGTGTTCCCTCCCCACCAGGGTAGGATTCTGTGCCTCCGATGTGACATCCTTCCCAAGGTCAGGGCGTAGTGCCCCTCGCCGGCTCTGGCTACGGGTCACGACTAAGGCGTTCTGGGGGTTGCTTGGCCAGTCCTCTAGGTCCCCCCCATCAACACCTCAGTGGGCAAATGGTGGTGCACTCCCATGTCCTTGGGGCCCTCCTTGGCCCCCCATTTCAGGTGTACCCTCGCCACGGGCACCTTGAATGGGGTCCCGCCCACCCCCATCAGGGTCAGGAAGGTGTTGGGCACCACCCGATCTGGGGCCACCACCTCAGGCCGGGACAGTGTCACCTCTGCGCCCGTGTCCCAGTATCCATAAACTTTCTTCCCATCCACCTCCAGGGGAACAAGGCACTCGCTCCGCAGGGACAGCCCCGCGCCCACCCTGTAAATGGAGAACTTTGAGTCCGGACCATCCGGCCCCCCAGAGAAGCTGTCCTGGGGCCCTCCTCCCTCCTGAGCCATTGATAAGCTGCCAGCCCCCCTTGCCTGGAAAGCCGGCCCCTCGTCCGTCTGGGCCTCTACCAAGTTAACCCGGTGTGGGTTCGGTCTGCTCAGTCTGTCCTTGAGCTTGGGGCACTGGGCCCGAACGTGGCCTCTTCGGCTGCAGTAATAGCAGCTCATGTCCCGTGGGTCCCCTCGAGCCGGTCAGTTGGCCCTGACGCTGGGCATTCCCCTTGGGAGGGGATTCTCCATATTCCCCCTTTGGGAGGTCCCCGGGTGACTCTCTCTCTGCATCGCGGCGGGCCTGCTCCTTTGGGACTCCTCCCTGCCACCCCCGACCGGCTCTTCACAAACTCATTGGCCAGCTGCCCTGCGTGTTGCGGGTTCTCTGGCTTTTTGTCCCTCAACCACAGCCTCAGGTCGGATGGGCACTGCTCATACAGTTGCTCCAGTACCAGCAGTTTAACCAGGTCCTCCTTCGTCTGGGCCCCATCTGCCCACTTGCTGGCGTATCCTTCCATGCGGACGGCTAGTTGCAGATATGAGATCTCAGGGGTTTTATCCTGACTCCGGAACCTTTCCCGGTACATCTCAGGAGTCAGCCCAAACTCACGTAGCAGGGCCTTTTTGAATAGTTCGTAGTCCCCTTTCTCCGCCTCTTCCAGTTGGCGGTACAATGCCACGGCTTTGGGGTCCAGTGAGGGGGTGAGAACCCGGAGTCTGTCTGCGGGATCAACCTGGTGCAGCTCGCAGGCCGTCTCAAAGGCATCCAGGAAGTCATCCATGTTCTCCCCCTCCTTACGTGGGGCCAGGATGCACTTATCAAAGCTCCGTGCAGTCCTGGGTCCCCCCTCACTCACCGCAGCCGGGGTCTCGCGGCCCCTCAGCCTCGCCAGCTCCAGTTCATGCTGCCTCTGTTTCTCTTTCTCCTCCCGTTCATGCTGTCTCTGTTGTTCACGATCTGCCAGCTCTCTCAGTTTTAGCTCTTTCTCCCATTCCAGCCGCTTCCGCTCCACGGATGCCGCGCGTGGCCGGGAGGATCCTCTGCTGGCCGGGGGGGTCACGGCGCCCTCGGTATTTGCTGGGCTCCTCCCCACCCTTCCCCTAGGCATAGGAAGGAGGGGTCTCGGGGAGCCCTCAATAGTCATCTGTTCACTCCCAGCTGGGACAGACACTGGTGCCTGCACTGCATCTGCCAGGCTGCTTCCCTCAGAGACAGGGATCAGTTCATTCGCGCGATCTCCCTTCTCCAGCTGGGCAATGAGCTGTTCTTTGGTGAGCTTCCCAATGCGCACCCCCCTCTGCCTGCACAGCTCCACCAGGTCGCTCTTAAGCCGCTTGGCATACATCTTCCTGCTGGCCACTCACAGGCCTGGGTGCTCACCGCTCCCCACAGTTTCCAGGGGGACCCCTAGTGTGCCAGCCCTTCTCGAGGTCACCACCTCTCTCCCAGGGTCGAGCTGCAGACTCCTCCGCCCCTGGAACCGCTCGCTGCGATCCCCCGGGGGACCCTGTTACTGCAAAAGTCCTTCTCGCTGGTCACACACTCCCAGGGGTGAATCGCCCCCTGAAACCGTCTCTCTCTGACTCTTCAGCACGCCTGGTCCCCGTCAATCCCCCTTCGTTTTACTGCTCCCCAGTCACTTACTGCAGGAAGCGCCGTCCACGGGGTGCAGTAGATCCCACTTCTGCCACCAGTTGTCACGGAGTGTGAGGGAGTCAGGACCCTGCACCCCTCTTCTTGGGATTCACCGTGACTCTCAGCTAGCCAGTAAAACAGAAGGTTTATTAGACGACAGGAACACAGTCCCAAGCAGAGCGTGTAGGTACAACCAGAACCCCTCAATCAAGTCCTTCTGGGGAGTGCAGGGAGCTTAGACCCCAGCTTGGGGTTCCCTGCGTTGCACCACCCAGCCCAAACTGAAACCAAACCAAAACTCCTCCAGCAGCTCCTCTCTCCCCCCTGCTCCTCCTCTCCTTTGTTCCGTCTCCCTGGTAGAAGGTGTCACTTCTCCCAACCCCCTCCTGGCTCAGGTTACAGCTCAGGTAGCTTCCTGCAAGGGAAGTTCCCCATCCCCAATGCAACCCCCCTGCAACATTCCCAGGTCAAATCTGCCCCGCTTCCTGCTCCGTCACAACCAGACGTCCTGATATTATCGGGACCATCCTGTTATTAGAAGCTTTGTATCTATCAAACTATCCCCTTTTTCCCGATTTTTCACACTTGCGCTCTGGTCACCCCAGGCTTGTCTGTGTTGGATAAACCAGTTTAATTCCTGGTCTGCTAAGGATGGGGACAGCATGGAGGGTGGGTAGGGAGACGGGTAACTGCTTATAATAGTTGGGACACCCCCCATTCAGGGCCCCCATTGGCTCCTTCATAAAACCAAAGTTTTATTTGGCACCGAAAAGGGCTTTTTTTATGGAAACAAAAATAATTCACAGGAATATTTTGATTCCCCCTCCCAAAATTCCCTGTTTTCCACTAAGTTGCCAAACGTTGTGTTTGTGTTTCATATTCAGGTGTCTCCCCCGTGCCCCCCCCCACACACACACACACTCCCAGTGCCAGTGTCGATGGTTGGTTTGATTATTTTTTTTATCACATGGCGGGAAAACATTTTCCAATAGGGCCAGTTTGGGTTTTCCAAAATCAAAACACTTTTGTCTCCAGAAATTCCAATTTTTGAACCAAAAATCTAAACAAATCAGAAAAAAAACCCGCCCAAGAATGTCAGACAAGAAAGACTTCAGGTGGCTGTGAAATGTCAGTGATATTTCAAGTCACTCCAGGGCCCTGCTGCTCTGTCCAGTCCAGGCTGGAGCCCCCCAGTCACCCACTTACCGCTGTGGGCAGGACCCCTGGAGGCTCCAGTTCCGCCCCATAGTGCCCAGCCCCAGAGAAATTCCCAGAGCCGAGCGGTCAGAAAAGCCTCCCACCGTGACTTAACCATCGCCCGTGACGGAGACGCCAGCCCAACCCACGGGAAGCTGTTCTGAGGGTTTGTTCCCCTGATCCGGAAAAGAATTGGCCCCGAATTTCCAGTCTGAATTTGTCTGGCTTCGACTCCCAGCCCTTGGCTCAAGTTGGACCTGGACTGGCAAGGCTGTTAAATGTTTGTTCCCCCTGTCGGTACTTCCGGACCGGGACCGTGTCACCCGTTCACCTGCTCTGTGTTGAGCTAATTCGATCGAGCTCTTTGAGGCTCTTCTCTGACCCCCACCTCCATGGACCCACGTCCCCCTGTGGGATCCGGCAGCCCAGAGCCCAGCATCATAGACTCATAGAATATCAGGGTTGGAAGAGACCTCAGGAGGTATCTAGTCCAACCTCCTGCTCAAAGCAGGACCAACCCCCAACTAAATCATCCCAGCCAGGGCTTTGTCAAGCCGGGCCTTAAAAACCTCTAAGGAAGGAGATTCCACCACCTCCCTAGGTAACCCATTCCAGTGCTTCACCACCCTCCTAGTGAAAAAGTTTTCCCTAATATCCAACCTAAACCTCCCCCACTGCAGCTTGAGACCATTACTCCTTGTTCTGTCATCTGCCACCACTGAGAACAGCCGAGCTCCATCCTCTTTGGAACCCCCTTTCAGGTAGTTGAAAGCAGCTATCAAATCCCCCCTCATTCTTCTCTTCTGGAGACTAAACAATCCCAGTTCCCTCAGCCGCTCCTCATAAGTCATGTGCTCCAGACCCCTAATCATTTTTGTTGCCCTCCGCTGGACTCTCTCCAATTTCTCCACATCCCTTCTGTAGTGTGGGGTCCCGGTCCCGCAGGGCGCAAAGTGGGTGCCTGGCTCCTGGGGATTCTCACTGGGGTTTCTGGTCTCTCCCCCGCCAAGAGGTGAATGTGACGATGGACGTGAAGCTGCAGGTGACCAACCGCGAGTTCACTGCTGACCTGGCCGACGCCTCCTCCCCGGCCTGGCGAGGGTTCGGGGCCTTGTTCACACAGCAGGTGAGCCCCGGGGGAGAAACCGGGATGAGAAGAAAACCTGGTGGGGGGGTGTCAGGGTGAGAGGCCTCCGGCTGGGGCCAAACCCATGCGCTGCCTCAGTCTCCTTAGCTGTGTAATGGGGAGAAATGGACCTGAGTCAGGGAGGGGAGGGATTCCCAGCGTTGGTTTGCTGGCGAGGGCCGAGCTGGGGGCACTGGCAGCATCCGTGGTGTGGCTGGGAGCCCCACCGGCCCCCTGGGCTCCCCCCCTCCCCAGCTCAGTGCACGTGGGCCAGGGCAGCCCCGGCTGGTGACGCATGTCCCCTTTCCCTTCCAGATCAAGCCGGTTTATAGCCAGATCCCGGGGTTTCAGGACCTGGAAATCCTGGAGCTCACGTGAGTGTCAAAAACCTGGGACCCCCGGCGCCACCCACGGGCCCCGATCACTGGCACTCCCGGGTGGGTGGCAGATGTTCCTGCTAAGATCCCCCCCCACCCCCCGCCAGCACCGACATGTCGAAAACGGCCAGGGTGGGGGGGCATAGCAGGCTGCTTGCACAGAGAGGGAGGGATCCATGTGTGTGTGTCCTTGCACGTGTGTGAGCACGTGTGTGTCCTTGCATGTGTGTGTGCGAGCATGTATCCTTGTATGTGTGTGTGTGTACGTGTGTGTGCTTGTCTATGCAAGTGTGTGTGTGTGTGTGCATCCTTGCATGTGTGTGTGTGTGTGTGAGCACGTGTGTGCATGTCTATGCAAGTGTGTGTGTGCATGTGTGTCCATGCACGTGCGTGTGCGAGCACGTGTGTGTGCACATGTGTGTGCTGCTACCTTGCTACCCCGGGTGCACCACTCCCCAGCCACACGTGGGGCGATGACGGAGGCTGACCCGGGCCAGGGACGGGGGGCACCCCACACAGCGGGAGCAGCCCCCGGGTCCCCAGGACTCTCTCCTGGCAGGTCCCCATGGACGGGGCAGGGGAGGCGGGCACAGGCTGATGGGCCCCGGGCGTTTGCTCCCCCAGGCCGGGCAGCGTCGTGGTGGCCCACAGGGTGGCCCTGGCCGTCCCCGTCACCGCCCAGCTCGAGGCCACGCTGGAGAACCTGCCCCGGCGGCTGACAGAAGAGATCAGGCTGGCGGCCCGCGACCAGGTCGTCTGCACCAGCAGCTCGCGTGAGTCTCTGCCCCTGGCGGGGGGGGGGGGGACGACACACAGGGCAGGGAACCCCCCCCCCACAGGCCTCGACCCCCTTCCTGTCCTGGGGGGGGGCACGTTTCAGACTGCGCCGGCGCGGCAGTGATTGGGGAGGGAGGGTGGATGGAGGGGGTAGGGGTAGAGGGGGTGGGGGGTGGATGGGGGGTTGGATGGACAGAGGGACGTATCTGGGGAGGAGGGAGGGGTGGATGGGTGGATGGACAGACAGCAGGACATATCTGGGGCAGGACAAGCAGAGGGATGGAAAGGGGGAAGGAGGATGGTGGGAGGCGGATGGGTGGATGGACGGACAGCAGGACGTATCTGGGGCGGGGCGGGACGGGCAGAGGGATGGAGAGGGGGAAGGAAGATGGCGGGGGGAGGATGGACGGACAGCAGGACGTATCTGGAGTGGGACAGGCAGAGGGACGGAGAGGGGGAAGGAGGATGGTGGGCGGCGGATGGGTGGATGGACGGACAGCAGGACGTATCTGGGGAGGGGGGAGGGAGGATGGACGGACAGCAGGACGTATCTGGGAAGGGGGGAGGGAGGATGGACGGACAGCGGGACGTATCTGGGGCGGGATGGGCAGAGGGATGGAGAGGGGGAAGGAGGATGGCGGCAGCGGATGGGTGGATGGACGGACAGTGGGACGTATCGGGGGTGGGACGGGCAGAGGGACGCTCTGGCAAAGCCAGGAGGGGGGCGGTTTGCCCCCTCGCTGCCCAGGACGTCCCCAGCCGCCAGACACCCAGGGCGTCCCTCTCGGTCTCTCTCCGTCCCCAGGGGCTCTGTGTTTCAATCCCTCCTCCACCGAGGTGACAGGCCGGACAACGACAGAGTTCAACGGTGCAGGTGAGCCCCTCACCCTGCTCCCTTGTGGGGTGTCGCAACCCCAGAACTGCCTCCTCCCCCACCGCTCTCTCACCGGCCCCTCCTCTCCCCTCCCCAGAGCTCTGCAGGCAGACGCTGCCCCCCGGATACAACGCCCACTTCTTCCCCCGCCTGACGCCCGCCGGCTTCACCTGCGCCTCCCTGTGCAGTGGGGGGGTGCTGGGCGCCCTCGGCTGCAATGCAGGACAGTGCCGGGTGTCCCGCGCCGGCGCCCACTGCCGGTAAGTGTCACCCCCGCCCCTGCGGCGAGGGTCCCGCCTGTACAGCGGGGAAATGAGACACACAGCCCGGGTCCCGCCCTGGCCAGGGAGCTCCCCCTTCCCAGCCCTGTCCATAAACCCAACCCGTATCCCCCACCCCCCGGCCCTGTGCCCTAGCCCCCGTTCCCCTCTCGGAGGGGATCCTCCCCGACCCTTGCTCCGTGCCTAGGCCTGGCCAAAGTCGACAGCGACTGGCGATGTCTGTTTTGAAGCGTTTTCTTTTTCGGTTTGGATCCGTTCACATGCTCACGGTTGCTAGCAGACAAAGGTCCAGCCCGGTTAGGGTGACCAGACAGCAAGTGTGAAAAATCGGGACCGGGGGTGGGGGGGTAATAGGAGCCTATCTAAGAAAAAGCCCCAAATATCAGGACTGTCCCTATAAAATCGGGACGTCTGGTCACCCTAAGCCCGGAGGCTGACGCAAGACAAACGCCGGCTAGAAATAAGGCACCAAATTCCCAACCAGGAGGGTTATTAACCACGGGAACAATTTTCCCCGGGGTCCTGCTAGAGTCTCTGTCATGGGCAAGTTTTAACTCCAGACCGGCTGTTTCTAACGGATCTGCTGCGGGGATTATCTGGGGGCAGGTTTCTGGCCTCTGTGATACAGGGGAGCAGACTAGATTAGGGTCACCCGACAGCATGGGTGAAAATTCAGGACAGGTTTTTTGGGGGGGTGGGGTGCATAGTTGCCTATATAAGACAAAGCCCCTAATATCGGGACCTTCAGCCATCCTTAGACGAGAGGATCACAATGGTTCCGTCCGGCCTTGGAATCGAATCCCTGACGTTTCGGGGGATCGGACCACGGCAGGGTGAGACAGCCGCTGTTTTAATGACAATAGGCGCCGAGGGGCAGAGCGTGAAGCTTTTTATAACCACCAGAAACCAGCCACTGTCAGCGTCACAGCAGGTCAAAAGCCACAAGGCCCCCGGCCTTAACGCATCAGCCCTCGGCCAGCGTCCTGCCGGCTTCACCCGTCTGCACCGGGGCCAGGGGAATGGCGCGGGCGTCCCGTGAAACGGGCCTTTACCGACTTAAAACTCGAATCGTTCCAAGTCTGCCTATGCCCTGACCCCCGACCTCTAACCCTAACCCCAGACCCTTACCCTGATCCTAATCCCTGACCTCTAACCCCTGACCCTAGACCCTAACCTTGACCCCTGACCCTAACCCTTTACCGATTGAAAACGCAAATTGTTCCAAGCCTACCTAACCTCTGACCCTAACCCCTGACCCCTGACAAAAAAACCTGACCCTGACTCTAAGCCCTGACCCCTAACGCCGACCCTAACCCTGATCCTGACCCCTAACCTGACTCTGACCCCAACCCTAACCCTGACCCCAACCCAAATCTTAAACCTGTAACCCTCACCCCGCTTCTCCCTTGGGCGGGGAAGTCTCTGTCTCGCCCCCAGCCATAACCCCTGACTCTAGCCCCATTGAGGGGGTGGGGCAGCCTGGGGAAGGGGCTCGGGGCCCGTTCTCACTTGCGGCGTCTGCCCCCCCCCCCCCAGCTGCCCGGCGAGCGGCCGGTTCTGGTACCTGGGAGCGAGCTGCGAGGTGCAAATTGACCGGGTCGGCGGCACCGTCGGCATCGTCGTCATCGCGGCCTTCGTGCTGCTCAACGGCGCCCTCCTGCTGGTGAGAGACCCCGCCCGGCCCGGGGGGGGGGCTGTGGCTGAACCCCTGGGGAGGTGGGGGGGACACCCTGCAGCTGGACACCCCAGGGAGGTGTGTGTGGGGCCTGCAGCTGGCTCCCCTGGGGTAGTGTGTGGGGGGGGACCCTGTGGCTGCCCCCCCAGTGGGGGTAGGGGGGGATCCTGTGAATGGCTCCCCTGGGGAGCTGTAGGGGGGACACCCTGTGGCTGAACCCCCGGGGAGAAGTAGGGGGGACCCTGTGAATGGCTCCCCTGGGGAGCTGTGGGGGGGGACCCTGTGGCTGGACCCTGGGGCGGTGGGGGGGGGCCCTGTGGCTGCCCCCCCAGGGAGGAGTGGGGGGGGACCCTTAGGCTGGCCCCTGGGGTGGTGGTGGGGGGACCCTGTGGCTGCCCCCCCCGGGGAGGAGTGGGGGGGACCCTGCACCTGGCCCCTGGGGAGCTGTGGGGGGGACCCTGTGGCTGTCCCCCCGGTGAGGAGTAGGGGGGGACCCTGCATGACCCCTAGGGAGCTGTGGGGGGGGGAACCCTGCGGCTGCCCCCCCCGGGGAGGAGTGGGGGGGGGACTCTGCAGCTGGCCCCTGGGGCGGTGGGGGGGGGACCCTGCGGCTGCCCCCCCCCGGGGAGGAGTGGGGGAGAGACTCTGCAGCTGGCCCCTGGGGAGCTGTGGGGGGGGACCCTGTGGCTGCCCCCCCGGGAAGGAGTGGGGAGGGGACCCTGCAGCTGGCCTCTAGGGAGCTGTGGGGGGGAACCCTGCGGCTGACTCCTCCCCCATGGAGGCGGGGGGGGCACTTTTCTGTTAATGCTCCTTCCTTGCAAGATCTCACAACTCTTCTCTGTGTCCCCCCTTCCCCGCTTTTGGCTGCAGACCTACAGGTCAAAGGTCAGGGCGTGCCTGTGCTGCCGTTGGGGGCGTTGACGTCACGTCACCGCCTCCCCCCCGGCCTGGCCCCCAGGGGAGCCAACGGGCCCGGCCCCGCGGGGGGAGGGGAGCCCCGTGCAGCTGACCGACGCTGACTGGAACCTGGGCTGGGTCACCCAGCACCACGGTGAGGGGGGCACGTGTCCTATCTGGGGTCTGTACAGCACCTGGCGCGACGGGGAACCCCGGGTCTCGGCCGGGGCCGCTAGGATCTGCCAAGATCCCCACCGCAGAGCTGCTTTCACAAGTGGACGGGAAGCCGCTGGAACGCCGACCACATGGGCCGATAGTGGAGACTTCTGGGGAGGGGGATTTTCGTGGGCGCTCGACGCGTCTCAGCCGGACCCCGCCCCCTGGCACCGTCGGCACCGGGACGCAGACCGAGCATAACACTGGCCGTGCAGGGACACCCCCCCCCCCCCGGTGCTTCGGGGGGGAGCAGACAGAGCCAGGGCGATTTGCCGAGGGATCCAGCCCCCGTCGTCCTGCCCCAGCTCCGGGCAGACAGAGGTTTCGGGGCACCCCGAGCAGGGGGATGCGCCACTGTCACGGAGTAAGTGGGGACTCAGGGCCCTGCACCCCCGGCGTCCTGCGATTCACCATAACTCTCAGCCAGCCAGTAAAGCAGAAGGTTTATTTAGACGACGGGAATACAGTCCAAGACTGGTCTTGCCGGCACAGACAACAGGATACCCCTCAGTTAGGTCCATCTTGGGGTCCTCGGGCACCCCAGCCCCCCTCCAGAGGTCAGAGCCCTCCCTGCCTGCCAGCCACCTCACCAGCCAGCTTCCCAGACTCTGCCTTCAGCGACCCCTCCCACAGCCTTTGTTCAGTTTCCCGGGCAAAGGTGTCACCTGGCCCCAGCCCCCTCCTGGGTTCTCATGTTACAGGCTCAGGTATTTCCCTTCAGTCATTCTCCCATCCCCCAATGCAGACCATCCTAGCCACACTCCCCTGTCAGCATTCACAGACCACTTTAAGAACAGTCCCAGTTCGTCACATCTCCCCCCTTCGAGACCGAACTGAGCGGGGTCACTTTAGCCAGTGACCCGGGGAAGTTCGAACCTACCCCCGTTCCCATGGATGCCCCAGCATCCCTCCCATTCCTTGGTGAGAATTACACCAGGCCCCTCCAGTTTCACGCCCCCCCTTAGGTCGGGGGTGCTCGAGGGCATTTGCAGTTCGCATGTGGGAAGGGTTATGCGGCCTGTGCCCCTTTTCCACCCCAATACCCCTGGGGTTCCAACTGGGCTGCGGTCTTCTCCCAGCACTCCAGTCTGGAGGTCTGTGCTTCGGGCTCTCTTGGTTCAGAGCCCCCCTTTTAACCTTGGCCACCCTCTGGAAAGGCTCCTCTATGCGGGGCAAGGGTCCTAAAGCCGTTTTCCCCTTGTCCCGGGCCTTCCTCCCCCTCTGACAGGGGTCACAGGATCGGCAGTACTGCCGGACAGTAATAAAGACCCCAGGCCAGTAAAAGCTCCGTAGCAGCCTCTGCTGGGTACGCCAGGTTCCCTGGTGCCCTGAGAGGGGGGTGTCATGGGCCCGGTACAGCAGCTGGCGGCGATACTTCTGGGGTACCACCAGCTGCCTCCTGATCCCCCCTGACTCCATTTTCCCTGGGGGAGCCCATTCTCGGTACAGGAACCCCTTCTCCCACAGGAACCTTTTCCGGCCACCTCTCCCCATGGTCTGTACCGCACTGAGGTCGGCCAGGTCCCTTATCTTCCGCAAGGAGGGATCTTTCTGCACCTCGGCCTGGAACTCAGCAGCTGGGACAGGGATGGCCACCTGTTCTCTCTCGCCGGCTGGGTCTGAAGCCGCAGCCTCCCTGAGCCGTGTCCCTGGGCGTTCCCTCCCCACCAGGTTAGGGTCCTGCGCCTCGGGCAAGGCACCCTCACCAAGGTCAGGGCGCAGTGCCCCTCGCCGGCTCTGACTGCGGGTCACAACCAGTGCACTTGGTGGGTTGCTTGACCAGTCCTCCAGGTCTCCCCCCATCAACACCTCAGTGGGCAAATACGGGTGTACCCCCACATCCTTGGGGCCCTCCTTGGCCCCCCACTTCAGGTGTACCCTCGCCACGGGCACTTTGACCGGTGTCCCGCCCACCCCCGTCAGGGTCAGGTAGGTGTTGGGCACCACCTGATCTGCGGCCACCACCTCGGGCCGGGCCAGCGTCACCTCTGCGCCCGTATCCCAGTATCCATCGACCTTCCTCCCATCCACCTCCAGGGGAACGAGGTACTCTTTCCGGAGGGACCGCCCCGCACCCACCGTATAAACCAAAAACCCTGAGTCTGGAGCATCCCGCCCCGCAGAGGAGCAGGCCTGGAGCTCTCCTCCCTCCTTAGCAGGTGGTACTCTGCCAGCCCCCCTTCCCTGGGAGTGCTGCCTCTCGCCCGGCTGGGTCTCTACCCAGTCAACCCTCTGTGGGTTGGGTCTGCTCAGTCTGTCCCTGAGCCTGGGGCACTGGGCCCGTATGTGACCTCTTTGGTCACAGTGATAGCAGACCATGTCCCAGGGGTCCCCTCGAGTGGGTTGGATGGACCTGACGCTGGATCTTCCCCTTTGGTGGGGTTTCTCCGTATTTTCCCGCTGGGATGGCCCATGGTGACTCTCGCTCTGCGTTGTGGTGGGACTGTTCCTTTGGGACTCCTCCCGGCCAGCCCCTGACCGGCTCTTCACAAACTCATCGGCCAGCCGGCCTGCATGTCGCGGGTTCTCTGGCTTTTTGTCCACCAACCACAGCCTCAGGTCAGATGGGCACCGCTCATACAGTTGCTCCAGTACCAGCAGTTTAACCAGGTCCTCCTTCGTCTGGGCCCCATCTGCCCACTTGCTGGCGTATCCCTCCATGCGGACGGCTAGTTGCAGATAGGAGATCTCAGGGGTTTTATCCTGACTCCGGAACCTTTCCCGGTACATCTCAGAAGTCAGCCCAAACTCACGTAGCAGGGCCTTTTTGAATAGTTCATAGTCCCCTTTTTCCGCCTCTTCCAGTTGGCGGTACAAGGCCACGGCTTTGGGGTCCAGTAAGGGGGTGAGAACCCGGAGTCTGTCTGCAGGATCAACCTGGTGCAGCTCGCAGGCCGTCTCAAAGGCCTCCAGGAAGTCATCCATGTCCTCCCCCTCCTTACGTGGGGCCAGGATGCACTTATCAAAGTTCCGTGCAGTCCTGGGTCCCCCCTCACTCACCGCAGCCGGGGTCTCGCGGACCTTCAGCCTCGCCAGTTCCAGTTCATGATGCCTCAGCCTCTCTCTCTCTTCATGCTGCCTTTGTCTCTCTTCATGCTGCCTTTGTCTCTCATTCTCCTCCCGTTCATGCTGTCTCTGGTGTTCACGATCCTCCAGCTCTCTCAGTTTTAGCTCTTTCTCCCATTCCAGCCCATTCCGCTCCACGGATGCTGCGCGTGGCCGGGAGGATCCCCTGCTGGCCGGCGAGCGTTGCCGGGAGGATCCCCTGCTGGCCGGGGGGGTCCCTGCGCCCTCGGTATTTGCTGGGCTCCTCCCCACCCTTCCCCTAGGCATAGGAAGGAGGGGTCTCGGGAAGCCCTCAGCAGCCGGCTGACCACTCCCAGCTGGGACAGACACTGGGGCCTGCGCTGCATCTGCCAGGCTGCTTCCCTCAGAGACAGGGATCAGTTTATTCGCGCGATCTCCCTTCTCCAGCTGGGCAATGAGCTGTTCTTTGGTGAGCTTCCCAATGCGCACCCCCCTCTGCTTGCACAGCTCCACCAGGTCGCTCTTAAGCCGCTTGGCATACATCTTCCTGCTGGCCACTCACAGGCCTGGGTGCTCACCGCTCCCCACAGTCTCCAGGGAGACCCCTAGTGTGCCAGCCCTTCTCGAGGTCACCACCTCTCTGCCAGGGTCGAGCTGCAGACTCCTCCGCCCCTGGGACCGCTCGCTGCGATCCCCCGGGGGACCCTGTTACTGCAAAAGTCCTTCTCGCTGGTCACACACTCCCAGGGGTGATAACCGTCTCTCTCTGACTCCTCAGCACGCCTGGTCCCGGTCAATCCCCCTTCGTTTTACTGCTCCCCAGTCACTTACTGCAGGAAGCGCCGTCCACGGGGTGCAGTAGATCCCGCCACTGCCACCAGTTGTCACGGAGTAAGTGGGGACTCAGGGCCCTGCACCCCCGGCTTCCTGCGATTCACCATGACTCTCAGCCAGCCAGTAAAGCAGAAGGTTTATTTAGACGACGGGAATACAGTCCGAGACAGGTCGTGCTGGCACAGACAACAGGATACCCCTCAGTTAGGTCCATCTTGGGGTCCTCGGGCATCCCAGCCCCCCTCCAGAGGTCAGAGCCCTCCCTGCCTCCAGCCACCTCACCAGCCAGCTTCCCAGAGTCTGCCTTCAGCGACCCCTCCCACAGCCTTTGTCCAGTTTCCCGGGCAAAGGTGTCACCTCGCCCCAGCCCCCTCCTGGGTTCTCATGTTACAGGCTCAGGTATTTCCCTTCAGTCATTCTCCCATCCCCCAATGCAGACCATCCTAGCCACACTCCCCTGTCAGCATTCACAGACCACTTTAAGAACAGTCCCAGTTCGTCACAGCCACCAACCCTCTTGGCGAATAGCCAGGCATGGCCCCATCCATCAATGGGGAGGACGGGGTGGGACCAGAGGACAGGCTCAGGTTAGTGACAGGAGCAGGGGTAGGTTTGGGGTTATGACGGGCTGGGGTTAGGCTTGGGGTTATGGTGGGAGCTTGGGGGAGAATTGGGATTACTGCGGGAGCTGGGGGTAGGGGTAGGGTTACGGCGGGAGCTGGGGGTAGGGGTAGGGTTACGGCGGGAGCTGGGGGTAGGGGTAGGGTTATGGCGGGAGCTGGGGGTAGGGGTAGGGTTATGGCGGGAGCTGGGGGTAGGGGTAGGGTTACGGCGGGAGCTGGGGGTAGGTTTGGGGCTAACGGCAGGGGGTGGGGGTAGGGGTAGGGTTATGGCGGGAGCTGGGGGTAGGGGTAGGGTTACTGCGGGAGCTGGGGGTAGGGGTAGGGTTACGGCGGGAGCTGGGGGTAGGGGTAGGGTTACGGCGGGAGCTGGGGGTAGGGGTAGGGTTACGGCGGGAGCTGGGGGTAGGTTTGGGGTTATGACGGGCTGGGGTTAGGCTTGGGGTTATGGCGGGAGCTTGGGGGAGAATTGGGATTACTGCGGGAGCTGGGGGTAGGGGTAGGGTTACGGCGGGAGCTGGGGGTAGGGGTAGGGTTACGGCGGGAGCTGGGGGTAGGTTTGGGGCTAACGGCAGGGGGTGGGGGTAGGGGTAGGGTTATGGCGGGAGCTGGGGGTAGGGGTAGGGTTACGGCGGGAGCTGGGGGTAGGGGTAGGGTTACGACGGGAGCTGGGGGTAGGGGTAGGGTTATGGCGGGAGCTGGGGGTAGGGGTAGGGTTACGGCGGGAGCTGGGGGTAGGGGTGGGGTTACGGCGGGAGCTGGGGGTAGGGGTAGGGTTACGACGGGAGCTGGGGGTAGGTTTGGGGCTAACGGCAGGGGGTGGGGGTAGGGGTAGGGTTACGGCGGGAGCTGGGGGTAGGGGTAGGGTTACGGCGGGAGCTGGGGGTAGGGGTAGGGTTATGGCGGGAGCTGGGGGTAGGGGTGGGGTTACGGCGGGAGCTGGGGGTAGGGGTAGGGTTACGGCGGGAGCTGGGGGTAGGTTTGGGGCTAACGGCAGGGGGTGGGGGTAGGGGTAGGGTTACGGCGGGAGCTGGGGGTAGGGGTAGGGTTACGGCGGGAGCTGGGGGTAGGTTTGGGGCTAACGGCAGGGGGTGGGGGTAGGTTTGGGGTTAATGGCAGGCACTGAGGTAGGTTTGGGGTCGATGGAACAGGAGCAGGAGGCGGGTGAGGGAACCCACGGTAAACGGGCCGTCAGACCCACAGGGGGGCTCATACGGGACCCCGAGGAAAAGGGGGCAGAGAGACCGGCGCGGCGAGCGAGCGGATCCTGCCAGCACAGCCCTGGCCCTGGCCCCTCTGAATCCTAACGTCACCTTTGTCTTTGTCTGTTAGTCTATACGGTGCCACAGGATTCTTTGCTGCTTTTACAGATCCAGACTAACACGGCTGCCCCTCTGATACTTGACAACGTCACCTTTGTGACCCACTGGTTGGACCCCCCCGGTAGCGCCCAGGGCCACAGACTTGCCCCGAGTCCTCCCCAGAGCCGAGCCCAGTTGTGGCTGCCGGAGAGTCCGCTTGCCCCCGGGGGGCGGTTCCGGTCGCTGTGAGACGTGTCTCGCCCCCTTGGCCGGGGTCACGCTGTCTGGGCCGGACGCCAGAGCCCGCTATTAAATATTTGCTCCTGCACCACAGTGGTATTCGCACCGGCCTCGCGTCGCCCCTGCACCAGCTCTGGGTTCAGCTCCGGGTGGCTCCCGCGCTCTGCCCGGGTTTCGAATCCTTCCCGTGGCCGTTCTCCGAGCCGGATCCGCACGCCGAGCCCCCAAGCACGTGGTCCGCGGGCCAGGCCGGCTGCCCGGAGCTCACTCCCAGGAGCAGGTGGGCAGGAGCCCGGAGGTCCTGCCCCGAGGGGTTGGAGGCCGCGGGGGATGGACGAGCGGGACCCCTTGAGGGTCTGGCCGGAGCACGCCACAGACCCGGTGGGGCCACGGTGCTGCCTCGAGAGACAGATGCTGCTGCGCACCTTGGTGTGCAAACGCGCGCCCTGCGCCGGAGACACGTGCAACGCGGCACGCCAGCGTCCCGGAGAGAAACACCCTCCCCGAGCCCTGCACGCCTGGAGGGACGCAGAGAAACCATGGCGCAGGCCCCAGCCCCGGGGCACAAAGACACGCGGCCCCGAGAAGCCAGCAACACAAGCACAGAGCCGGGGAGTCTGGCTCGCACGGCGACCCAGTGCCAACGTGGAGACACACGCGCCCCCGGAGACCTCACATGGCTGCACGGACACAGGCCAACAACTGCACACAGACACACTGACAGTAACATACACACGTCTGCACGCCACACTGACACACTAACCGCACACACACACTGACACTAACATACATATATGTGCACACACTGACACACTAACACATTGGCACTAACGCACACACCTCTGCACACACACACGGACCACACAGACACACTGACACTAACCCACTCACGTCTGTTCACACACACACATACACTGACACTAACCCACGCATGTCTGCTCACACACATACACACAAACCACACCGACAAATGAAGCTGTTACACAAACACAGCTGCACACTGTGACGAACTGGGACTGTTCTTACTGTGGTCTGTGAATGCTGAGTGGGGAGTGTTGGCTGGGAAGGTTGCAGGGGAGTGTGGCTAGGACGGTCTGCATGGGGGGATGGGAGACTGGCCATGAGGGAGAATACCTGAGCATGTAACATGAGAACCCAGGAAGGGGTTAGAGGCCAGGTGACACCTTTGCCCGGGAAATGAACAAAGGCTGGGGGAGGAGCCGGGGAGGATGCTGGGGGGGGGCTCAGTTTGGAGCTGGCTGGGGAAATGGAGGGGAGCCCAGATGGGGCTCTGGCCTCCCTGCCCCCCCCAAGATGCACCTAATTGGGGGGGTCCTGTTGCCTGTGCCTGCAAGACCTGTCTTGGACTGTGTTCCTGTCGTCTAAATAAACCTTCTGCTTTACTGGCTGGCTGCGAGTCATGGTGAATCGCAGGAAGCCGGGGGTGCAGGGCCCTGAGTCCCCCCACACTCCGTGACACACACACATTACAGAAACCCTAGAGCCACGTGCTCACACACACACGTGGCGACATAACACGGTGAGACGTACAGAGGTGCAAACAGGCTAACAGCCACCCGCAGCCACGCACCGCCTGCACACAGAAATTCACCACACACCTGCACCCCCATGGGGCCCGTGACACACACGCACAAACCACAGACCCCCATGCGCACAAACAGCCATGCAGGGCAACACAAATGCACCTGGCCATGGACACATGTGTGTGCACGAGGAGACACAAACGCAGCCGTGCGAACGCACCCCCAGCCCCTCCCCAGACACAGCTGTGTGTGCTGCACTCTCCCCTCCAGCACCAGGTGGGGGCACAGAGCCGGGGGGGGCTGCGATTTTGGGGGTGTGGGGAGGCCACCCCAGGCTCACCCCCCTCAGCCAGAGCCCAGAGGTCAGGTGCCCAGAGCTGCAGCAACCCCCCCCCCCCCCCCGCTCTCCGTTAATCTCAAAGCTCTTCGTGCACAGAGACCGTCTGCTGGGACCAGGCTGGCCGGGGAGGGTCACCCCCACTGCCCAGATGGGGAAACTGAGGCACTGGGATGGGGGCAAAACGATGGGTGCACGCAGCCCTGTGGGGCTGGGGAGTTTGTGTAGGGGGCTGGCGGGGGGGGGGGGGGACTTGCCACGATGCGGAAGCAGGGGCTGGGGGGAGGATGTTGCTTTGAGCTGTGCGGGGTCTCCTGGGGCTGGGAGCTGGGGGAGGGGTTGGGGTGGGCTGTGCAGGGCCGGGGGGGGGGAGCCATGGAGGGAGGGGCTGGGAGCTGGGGGAGGGGTTGGGGTGGGCTGTGCAGGGCAGGGGGGGTGGATTTCTGGGGCTGTGTAGGGCACTGGGAGCGATGGAGGGAGGGGCTGGGAGCTGGGGGAGGGGTTGGGGTGGGCTGTGCAGGGCGGGGGGGGGGGCTGGGAGCCATGGAGGGAGGGGTTGGGAGCTGGGGGAGGGGTTGGGGTGGGCTGTGCAGGGCGGGGGGGGGGCTGGGAGCTGGGGGGAGGGGTGGATTTCTGGGGCTGTGTAGGGCACTGGGAGCCATGGAGGGAGGGGCTGGGAGCTGGGGAGGGGTTGGGGTGGGCTGTGCAGGGTGGGGGGGGGGCTGGGAGCTGGGGGAGGGGTTGGGGTGGGCTGTGCAGGGCCGGGGGGGGGGGGCTGGGAGCCATGGAGGGAGGGGCTGGGAGCTGGGGGAGGGGTTGGGGTGGGCTGTGCAGGGCCGGGGGGGGGGGCTGGGAGCCATGGAGGGAGGGGCTGGGAGCTGGGGAGGGGTTGGGGTGGGCTGTGCAGGGTGGGGGGGGGCTGGGAGCTGGGGGAGGGGTTGGGGTGGGCTGTGCAGGGCCGGGGGGGGGGGCTGGGAGCCATGGAGGGAGGGGCTGGGAGCTGGGGGAGGGGTTGGGGTGGGCTGTGCAGGGCCGGGGGGGGGGCTGGGAGCTGGGGGAGGGGTTGGGGTGGGCTGTGCAGGGCCGGGGGGGGGCTGGGAGCCATGGAGGGAGGGGCTGGGAGCTGGGGAGGGGTTGGGGTGGGCTGTGCAGGGTGGGGGGTGGGCTGGGAGCTGGGGGAGGGGTTGGGGGGGGCTGTGCAGGGCGGGGGGGGGCTGGGAGCTGGGGGAGGGGTTGGGGTGGGCTGTGCAGGGCCGGGGGGGGGGCTGGGAGCTGGGGGAGGGGTTGGGGTGGGCTGTGCAGGGCCGGGGGGGGGGCTGGGAGCCATGGAGGGAGGGGCTGGGAGCTGGGGAGGGGTTGGGGTGGGCTGTGCAGGGTGGGGGGGGGGCTGGGAGCTGGGGGAGGGGTTGGGGTGGGCTGTGCAGGGCGGGGGGGGGCTGGGAGCTGGGGGAGGGGTTGGGGTGGGCTGTGCAGGGCCGGGGGGGGGGGGCTGGGAGCCATGGAGGGAGGGGCTGGGAGCTGGGGGAGGGGTTGGGGTGGGCTGTGCAGGGCGGGGGGGGGGCTGGGAGCCATGGAGGGAGGGGCTGGGAGCTGGGGGAGGGGTTGGGGTGGGCTGTGCAGGGCGGGGGGGGGGCTGGGAGCTGGGGGGAGGGGTGGATTTCTGGGGCTGTGTAGGGCACTGGGAGCCATGGAGGGAGGGGCTGGGAGCTGGGGAGGGGTTGGGGTGGGCTGTGCAGGGCGGGGGGGGGGGCTGGGAGCCATGGAGGGAGGGGTTGGGAGCTGGGGGAGGGGTTGGGGTGGGCTGTGCAGGGCGGGGGGGGGGGGCTGGGAGCTGGGGGGAGGGGTGGATTTCTGGGGCTGTGTAGGGCACTGGGAGCCATGGAGGGAGGGGCTGGGAGCTGGGGAGGGGTTGGGGTGGGCTGTGCAGGGTGGGGGGGGGCTGGGAGCTGGGGGAGGGGTTGGGGTGGGCTGTGCAGGGCGGGGGGGGGCTGGGAGCCATGGAGGGAGGGGCTGGGAGCTGGGGGAGGGGTTGGGGTGGGCTGTGCAGGGCGGGGGGGGGGCTGGGAGCCATGGAGGGAGGGGCTGGGAGCTGGGGGAGGGGTTGGGGTGGGCTGTGCAGGGCGGGGGGGGGGGGCTGGGAGCCATGGAGGGAGGGGCTGGGAGCTGGGGGAGGGGTTGGGGTGGGCTGTGCAGGGCCGGGGGGGGGGGGGGGCTGGGAGCCATGGAGGGAGGGGCTGGGAGCTGGGGGGCTGGTGTTTGGCAGCCCAGGGGTCGCTCTCCCATGCGGGTTGGGGGGATCTAAGGGAAAGAAACACCAGCCCCAGGCAGAGCCCGGCCCCTGGGCCCAGGTTTCACTTTCGTTTCTCTGCTGTGACACCTGCAGCTCGGAGCCGAGAGGCCAGAACCCCCCCGGGCTAAGGTAACCCCCCCCCGGCCCCCCACAGGCCCAGCCGCATCTCCCCCAGGGCTCCCCCCGACACCCCCCACCCCACCCCACCGCAAACAGAGCTGGAGCCTCTGCTGCACCCAACAGCCCCACTCCCCTCCCAGAGCCAGGAGAGAACCCAGGAGTCCTGGCTCCCAGCCCCCCCTGCTCTAACCACCAGCCCCCACTCCCCTCCCAGCGCCGGGGAGAGAACCCAGGAGTCCTGGCTCCCAGCCCCCCTGCTCTAACCACCAGCCCCCACTCCCCTCCCAGCGCTGGGGAGAGAACCCAGGAGTCCTGGCTCCCAGCCCCCCCTGCTCTAACCCACCAGCCCCCACTCCCCTCCCGGAGCCGGGGAGAGAACCCAGGAGTCCTGGCTCCCAGCCCCCCCTGCTCTAACCCACCAGCCCCCACTCCCCTCCCAGAGCCGAGGAGAGAACCCAGGAGCCCTGGTTCCGAGTCCCGTAACCTCCCTCTACCCATCCTAGGTGCTTCCAGCAGACTCCCTGCCGCTGTCTCTCTGCTGGTGTCTGGGCCCCGCGGGTACGACCCCCCCCCCCCCCCGTCCTTTGCCGTGGCGTCATGGCCTCGGACGCCCCATCCCTCTCGGACGCGATCGCCACCGACTTCCTGACCTGCCCCATCTGCCTGGAGCAGCTGCGCCGGCCCAAGATCCTGCCCTGCCTGCACACCTACTGCCAGGGCTGCCTGGAGGGGCTGCTGGGCGACGGGCCGGGGCTGCGGTGCCCCGAGTGCCGGGAGGACGTGTCCCTGCCGCAGGGAGTGACCGGCCTCAAGACCAACTTCTTTGTCAACGGGCTGCTGGAGCTGGTGCGGCCGGTGGGTGAGGTGGGGCTGACCTGCGCCCTGTGCCCGCTGATCGGGCAGGAGGGCGGCCGCCCAGCCGTCTCCCACTGCCTGGACTGTGCCGACAGCCTGTGCCAGGCCTGCGCTGCCGGGCACCGCTGCTCCCGGCTCACCCACGCCCACCGGCTGGTGAGCCTGCAGGGCTACCTCTCCGGGGAATACGACGAGGAGATCCGGCAGCGCCAGGCCGTGCGGTGCCCCGAGCACCCGGCCGAGGAGCTGCGCTTCCTCTGCCGGCCCTGCGCCGGCCCCATCTGCCGGGAGTGCCGGCTGGGCCCGCACCTGGAGCACCCCTGTGAGACGCTGGAGGAGGCGGCCGAGGCCCGGCGGCCCCTGGTAGCCGAGCTGCTGGCCGGCGTGGAGGAGACGGGGGGGCGGGTGGCCCAGGGGCGGGCGGCGCTGGAGGAGGAGCTGGAGCAGCTGCAGCGGCACGAAGCCGGCCTGCGGGACGTGGTGAAGCGCGCCTGCGCTGACGCGGCCCAGCGCCTGCTGGCCCAGCAGGAGGAGGTGCTGGCCGCCCTGCGGCGTCACGTGGAAGGGCGCGAGAAGGTGGCCGGCCTGCTCCGGACCGAGCTGGAGCTGCAGGAGCAGCTGGCCCGCAGCACGGCCGACGTCGCCCGCAAGGTACTGGCCCTGGGCCGGCCAGTGGAGATCGTCTCGCTGGAGGCCTTGATCACCCAGCGGCTCAGCCGGCTCCAGGGCTTCCGCTGGGAGCCGCTTGGGGGGCCGCGCCCCCGGCTGGTCGTCCGCGCCGATCTCCAGAACCTGAGCAGCCTCTTCCAGCTGGACCTGGGCGAGGCCGAGCTGGAGGGCCGAGGGGAGGACAGGGCCCAGCATGACCCCCCTTCCCCGGAGCCGCCGGCCCCTTCCCCGGAGCCACTGGCCTCTGCCCTGGGGCCGCCGGCCGCTGCCCTGGAGCTGCCGGCCCCTGCCGCAGATCCACCGTCGTGCCGGCCGCCCCCCACCGCCCGCTTCTCCTGCAGCTTCTCGGTGCGGGTCCCCGGGGACAAGCATCGGCCCCGGATCACGGGGCTTTGCCCCCTGGGCCCCAGGGAGCTGCTCCTGGCCGACGAGGAGAACTGCAGCCTCAAGCGCTTCTCACTGCAGGGGGACTTCCGGGGCGCCGTCCCGGTGCACGGCGGCGCGGCCCCCTGCAGCGTGGCGGCTGTGGGCAGCCGGGTGGCCTACACCGCCGGGTCCCGGCTCTACCTGGCGGAGCGGGACGGCGCCCTGGTCTGGCAGAAGGCCCTGCGCCCCACCCAGGCCAGCCATGCCATCACGCCGGCGGCGGAGGGGGGTGACGCCGTGGCGGTGAGCGTGGCGGGGCACCTGGAGGTCTATGACGCTCGGGGGGAGCTGGTGGAGAAGATTTTCCCGGACGGGCACGACCGTCTGGCCATGGTGTTCGTGGCCGGGCGGCGTGGGCGCTACGTGGCCTCGGACTGGCACCGGCGCAGCGTGGTGGCGTTTGACGGGCATGGGCAGCTGCTGGCGGAGCTGGGCGAGGAGCGGCTGGAGCGGTGCCAGCCAGGGGCTGTCTGCGCCGACGACAGGGGCCATTTCTACGTGGCCCTGCGGGAGCTGAACAAGGTGATGGCGTTCGGCCCGGGCGGGGAGGCGCTGGGGCCCTTCCTCACCACCCGGCACGGCATCGAGAGAGCCCGGGTGGCCACCGTCACCGGGGACGGGCACTTCGCCGTGGCACTGAGCAACGGCACCGTCCACGTCTTCCACATCCAGTACCCGGGTCAGTGAGCGGGGGGAGCACGGGGACGGGGGAGCTGAGAAGAGTGTGTGTGTGTGGATGTGTGCATTAGTTTGTGTTGGTGCATGCATTAGTGTGTGTGTGTGTATCAGTGTGTGCATTTGTGTGTGTATCAGTGCATGTGTTTGTGTGTTAGTGCATGCATTAGTGTGTGTGTTTGTGTGTGTCATTGCGTGCATTAGTGTGTGTGTGTCAGTGTGTGAATTAGTGTGTGTTAGTGCGTGCATTAGTGTGTGTGTGTGCATTAGTGTGTGTGTGTGTCTCAGTGAGTGCATTTGTGTGTGTATCAGTGCATGCGTTTGTGTGTTAGTGCATGCATTAATGTGTATGTTTGTGTGTGTCATTGCGTGCATTAGTGTGTGTGTCAGTGTGTGCATTAGTGTGTGTGTTAGTGCATGCATTAGTGTGTTTGTGTGTGTGTGTGCATTAGTTTGTGTGTGTCAATGCATGCATTACTGTGTGTGTGTGTGTGTCTCAGTGAGTGCATTTATGTGTGTATCAGTGTATGCGTTTGTGTGTGTTAGTGTGTGTGTTTGTGTGTTAGTGCATGCATTGTTTGTGTGTTTGTGTGTGTCATTGCGTGCATTAGTGTTTGTGTCAGTGTGTGCATTAGTGTGTGTGTTAGTGCGTGCATTAATGTGTTTGTGTGTGTGTTAGTGCGTGCATTAGTGTGTGTGTGTGTCAATGCATGTATTAGTGTGTTTGTGTGTGTTAGTCCATGCATTAGTGTGTGTGTTTGTTTGTGTGTGTGTGTGTGTTAGTGCGTGCATTAGTATGTGTATGGGTGCATTAGTGTGTGTGTTAGTGCGTGCATTAGTATGTGTGTGTGTCAGTGCGTGCATAAGTGTGTGTGTTTGTGTGTATGTTAGTGTGTGCATTAGTGTGTTAGTGCATGCATTAGTGTGTGTGCATGCATTAGTGTGTGTTAGTGTGTGTGTTAGTGCATGCATTAGTGTGTGTGTGGTTGTGCATGCATTCGTGTTTTTGTGTGTTTGTACGTGCATTAGTGTTTGTGTGTGTTTGTGTGCATTAGTGTGTGTGTGTTTGTGTGTATGTTAGTGCGTGCATTAGTGTGTGTCAGTGCGTGCATTAGTGTGTGTTTGTGTGCGTTAGTGCATGCATTAGTGTGTGTGTGTGTTAGTGCATTAGTTTGTGTGTGTCAGTGCGTGCATTAGTGTGTCTGTGTGATCTGTGAGTGGGAGTATTTGAGGAGTGTCTGTGTGTCTGCAATGAGTGTGTTAGTGTCAGTGTGAGCACACACATGTGAATGTGTGCTGAGCGTGCACCCGTGTGTGCCATGCTTGTGGCTGAGTGTGCGAGGGATTGCCCTGTTGTGCGCATGCCAGGCTGGTTTGTGGCCCCCGGGGCGGCACAGTGCCCCCTCCTGGCTCAGCCTGGCATTTTTCTGGGCAGGGTCCCAGGAAAGGAGGTGGGGGGGCAGACCCCCATCCCTGCCCCCTCAGGCCAGCCCACTTTCTCTCCACCCCCCGGGTCCCCGTGCCACAGACCGTGCCCTGCCCCCCCCCCATGTCATCCAGGGCAGATCCCCCCCCGAGGCTCCTGCCTCGGGGGCTATCGGGGAAGACCCCCAAACCCCGGGCAACCCCCCCCTCCGCGAGGGCTGGGGTCCTGGCACCCGCCCCCTGGTGCCCTGGAGCGGTGGCGTCTCAGTGGGGCTGGGTGTGAGGGGCTTGGCCGGGGCAGGGGGAGTTGCCCTGCTGCGGCTGGGTCTCGGAGGGGGGCACCGATGGCGGGCAGGGGGGCTGTCTGTCTGTCCCACCCGCCCTGTGTCTCGCGGTGTAAAACCAGAACGACCCACTAATAAAGAGATGGATTTTATTCTGGAGCTGGTGACTCTGTGCTGGGGGCGGGCGGGGGGCCAGCAGGGGGCAGATCAGTTGGGGGGTGGGATCAGGCCACGAGGGGGGAGGGGCAACAGGCTGCAGGGAGCAGGTTGGGGGCTGGGCTCAGGCCACAAGGGGGCAGAGAGCTTGGGACTTTATGGGGGGCAATTGAGGGGCTGGGCTGCAGGAAGTGGGGCAGGGGTCTTGGGAGGGGGCAGGGGAGCTCAGGAGGAGGTGGGGGGCTCAGGAGGTGGGGGACTCAGGAGGGGGGTTCAGGGGGGTGGGGGCTGAGGGGGGTCAGGAGGTTCAGGGGGGCTCAGGAGGGGGCAGGGGGCAGGAGGTTCTGGGGGAGGGGAGTTCGGGGCGGTGGGGGGCTCAGGAGGTTCAGGGGGCTCAGGAGGGGGGTTTAGGGGGCAGGAGGTTCAGGGGGAGGGGAGTTCGGGGGGGTGGGGGGCTCAGGGGGGGGTTCAGGGGGCAGGAGGTTCTGGGGGAGGGAGGGTTCAGGGGCCTCAGGAGGGGGGTTCACGGGGTGGGAGGTTCGGGGGGGCTCAGGAGGGGGGTTCAGGGGGGTGGGGGGCTGAGGGGGGTCAGGAGGTTCAGGGGGGCTCAGGAGGAGGGGTTCAGGGGGCAGGAGGTTCAGGGGGAGGGGAGTTTGGGGGGATGGGGGGGTCAGGAGGTTCAGGGGGCTCAGGAGGGGGGTTCAGGGGGCAGGAGGTTCAGGGGGAGGGGAGTTTGGGGGGGTGGGAGGTTCAGGGGGGCTCAGGAGGGGGGTTCAGGGGGCAGGAGGTTCAGGGGGAGGGGAGTTCGGGGGGTGGGAGGTTCAGGGGGGCTCAGGAGTGGGGTTCAGGGGGTGGGAGGTTCGGGGGGCTCAGGAGGGGGGTTCAGGGGGGTGGGGGGCTGAGGGGGGTCAGGAGGTTCAGGGGGGCGGTTCAGGGGGGTGGGGGGCTGAGGGGGGTCAGGGGGCTGAGGGGGGCGGTTCAGAGGGGTGGAGGGCTGAGGGGGGTCAGGAGGTTCAGGGGGCTCAGGAGGGTGGTTCAGGGGGGGGCAGGGGGCAGGAGGTTCTGGGGGAGGAGGGTTCGAGGGCCTCAGGAGGGGGGTTCAGGGGGTGGGAAGTTCAGGGGGGCTCAGGAGGGGGGTTCAGGGGGCAGGAGGTTCAGGGGGAGGGGAGTTTGGGGGGTGGGAGGTTCAGGGGGGCTCAGGAGGGGGTTCAGGGGGCAGGAGGTTCAGGGGGAGGGGATTTCGGGGGTGGGAGGTTCAGGGGGCTCAGGAGTGGGGTTCAGGGGGTGGGAGGTTCGGGGGGCTCAGGAGGGGGGGTTCAGGGGGTGGGGGGCTGAGGGGGGTCAGGAGGTTCAGGGGGGCAGTTCAGGGGGGTGGGGGGCTGAGGGGGGTCAGGAGGTTCAGGGGGGCTCAGGAGGGTGGTTCAGGGTGGTTCAGGAGGGGGCAGGGGGCAGGAGGTTCTGGGGGAGGAGGGTTCGAGGGCCTCAGGAGGGGGGTTCAGGGGGTGGGAGGTTCAGGGGGGCTCAGGAGGGGGGTTCAGGGGGTGGGAGGTTCAGGGGGGCTCAGGAGGGGGGTTCGGGGGCAGGCGCCCAGCCCAGCCCAGCTGAGCCTGGCATTGGCCCGCGCTGGGAACCGTGACTCAGCCCCCGACTCGCACTCGGCTCGGGGGACGTGACTCAGCAGCTGGGAGCCGAGCGTGGGCCTGGCCTCTGCCCCTGCGCCTGGGTCACGTCGGCGGCCACGTGCTGGGAAGGGCCCAGGGAAGGGGCTGGGGTGGAGGAGGGATGTGGGGCAGGGAAGGGTGAGGAGATGGGGGTGGAGGAGGGATGTGGGGCAGGGGAAGGGTGAGGACATGTGGGGTGGAGGAGGGACATGGGGCAGGAAGGGTGAGGAGATGGGGGCGGAGGAGGGACGTGGGGCAGGAAAGGGTGGGGAGATGGGGCGGAGGAGGGATGTGGGGCAGGGAAGGGTGGGGAGATGGGGGGGCGGAGGAGGGACGTGGAGCAGGGAACGGTGAGGAGATGGGGGCGGAGGAGGGATGTGGGGCAGGGAAGGGTGAGGAGACGGAGGGTGGAGGAGGGATGTGGGGCAGGGGAAGGGTGAGGAGGAGGGACGTGGGGCAGGGGAAGGGTGAGGAGATGTGGGGCGGAGGAGGGATGTGGGGCAGGGAAGGGTGAGGAGATGGGGGGTTGAAGGAGGGATGTGGGGCAGGGAAGGCTGAGGAGATGGGGGCGGAGGAGGGACATGGGGAAGGGTGAGGAGAGGGAGGGTGGAGGAGGGATGTGGGGCAGGGGAAGGGTGAGGAGATGGGGTGAGGAAGAGGGATGTAGGGCAGGGAAGGGTGGGGAGATGGGGGGTGGAGGAGGGATGTGGGGCAGGGGAAGGGTGAGGACATGTGGGGTGGAGGAAGGATGGGGCGGGGAAGTGTGAGGAGATGGGGGCGGAGGAGGGATGTGGGGCAGGGGAAGGGTGAGGAGGAGGGATGTGGGGCAGGGAAGGGTGTGGAGATGGGGGCGGAGGAGGGATGTGGGGCAGGGAAGGGTGGGAGATGGGGGGGCGGAGGTGTGTGGGGCTCTGTCCCTGTGCTGGGGGCCGTCTGGACGTCCGTCTATCTGCGACGGGCCAACCCCCCCCAGCCCCAGGGCTCCTGGACAGGCACGTGCCCCCCCCCCGCCCCGCCTGTCCCCCGGCGTGGCCCCTCGGCACAGACCAGCCTGCTCCGTGACTCCCTGGGGCGCTGGCCCCTCCCCCAGGGACAGACCCCCCCCTGCTCGGCGGGGGGGGGGACAGAGCTTTCAGGAGCATTTTGGCCCCAAAATACTGGGTTTCCGCTGCAAATGTCCCGGTGCCCAAACCCAAACCCCAACGCATCAGGGTTTGGGGGACGAAACCCCAGTGATTTTTAAGGACAATTTCTGACCCCCGACCCTGCCCCGCTGAAGGATTTGGCTGTGACAACCCCCCACACACACGCTCCCCGATCTCGGCGCTATGTCCCCCAGCTTTTCCCCGCGCCGCGCGGGGCGAGAAAGGGCCTCTCTGTCTGACCGCGGAGCGAGGCCCGGTTCCCGTGACTCCGGGAGCTGCAGATTTGGGGAACACACCCAGGACCGGAGACGCCCCCTTGGAGCCGGAGGGTGCAAACACCACGGGTGCTGCGGTCCCTCTGTCCCCGCCCCCCGGACACCTGGGTTCTTGGGGAAAGGCCGCTGGCAGCTCCCAGCGTCTGGCTCTGGCGCGGTGCCCGGCAGGAAGCGTCTCCACCGGGGAGAGGAAACCAGAGTCGGTGTCTGGCCGGGAGATGAGCTAACGGGGGGTGGGGGGCACTGAGTCGGGAACCGCGCGCCCGTGACGTGACCCATCCCTGCGCCGGGAATTCCCACCCGGCCCCTCGCGGGGAATTTCATTCTGATTCACGCCGCGCCAATGGGGCAGGGGCCTGTCCCCTCTAGGGGGCGCCGGCTGCCATCTGGCCCCACGGCTCGGGACCCCGTGGGGCCGGGCGCCTCCCAGACCCGGCCGAGATCGGGGCTCCGTGGGGCCGGGCGCCGCCCAGACCCAGGTGAGATCAGGGCCCCATGGGGCCGGGCGCTGCACAGACCCAGGGGAGAGGAACGGGGGGTGCAGACTCCCACGCCCGCTGTGAGACCCCCCCGGCCTGGGGCGCCCCCAGGCTCCGTCTGGCAGCGGCGGGTGATGTGGCCGTGAGTGGAGGCGAGACCGTGGGCGCCCGGAGCCACCGTGAGTAACGGCTGGCTCATCCGGCTGAGCGTGCAGGGAAAGTGTGGGGGCGAACTAACCCCCTCCCCCCAGCAGCCAGGGGGAGAACCCAGGAGTCCTGGCTCCCACCCCACTGCTCCCCCGCCCCCCGAGGCCCTGGCCTCAGCCGTATGGGTGTCTGGGCCCCTGCCCCCATCCCCGGTGACTGCGCCAGGCTCGCCCTCTGGATCAATATTGACCTGCCAGCCCTGCCCACGGATCCTGACTCCCCGGCTGGGTAAACAGCCCCATGGATCCGGCTGGCTCCATGCCCTGGGGCAGGGGGGCGGGAGCCCGGCTGGGGAGTTGTGGGGACATGGGGTGTCTGGGAATGGGGGGGCAGGGCAGGCATGGGGGGTGCTGTCAGGGCAGTCGGGGGGCACGTCTTTGCAGACCCTCCTCCTGGCCCCCCCAGGGGTGTCTCGGTTGGCCTTACCCCCCCGACTCCCCAACCTTGCTGCTCCAGCAGCACCCCCTTCCCAGCTCCACCCTGACCCTGCTGCCCCCCCAGTGACCCCCTTGACCCCACTCCCCCCCCCCCCCCCGCCCGCCACAAGCCTGGCCTGGCTAACCGCTCAGCGGTTTCCCAGAAGCCGGTTCCAGACTTCCCCCCGCCCCCCGCTTCCAGGGAACGCCAGGCTGGGGATCCCCGGGCCAGCTGCTCGGGGGGGGGGGGGGCTGCTATGGGTCAGCGTCTCCGGGCCGCGGGGAGCTGTTTTTTCCGGGTTGGTGTCCTCCCCCCAGCGCACACCCCACATCACCTGTTTCCTCCCCCACCTCCCCCCCAGCTTCCTGGCCACTTCCGCGGTTACCGAAGGGGAACCCCACGGACCGGGGCTGGCCTGCGGTGTCCTCCAGGGGGCGCCGGCTCTGATCGGCCCCGGGCTGGGGGCCAGGCTGGCTGTGGAGGGCAGGGAATGGGTCACTGGCTCGGTGGGTCCCGCCGTAGCCTGGCCCCGATGGAACGGCCTCGCCGCCTATTTTTAGCTCCCAAAACATGTTCCCGGGCACATGGAAAGTTCTTGATGTTCGAGGGATTCCACTGCACCCCCCCCCCCCCCCCGCAGCACCGTCAGAGGCGGAAATAGTTCTGGGGTTTGGGGTTTGGATCCAGCCCAGCCCCAGAGCCGCTCCCGGCACTAACTACCGGCCCCCATTCCCCTCCCAGAGCCAGGAGAGAACCCAGGAGTCCTGGCTCCCAGCCCCCCTGCTCTAACCACTAGGCTCCCGTCCCGGCCCAGGCCCAGGCTCTGAGCGCGTGGGTCAGGAATGCCGGCTCAGCCCTGGTCACTGTGGGGAGACCCTGGCCGGGGGGTCTGGCTGGTGAGTGGCTGGGATGGAATGTTCTGCCGGTCGCCCCCCCTCGTCCAGTCACCCAGCGTACACAGAGTCCTCAGCCTCCGGGGGGCTGGGAACCAGGACTCCTGGGTTCTCTCCCCGGCTCTGGGAGGGAAGTGGGGGCTGGTGGGTTAGAACGGGGGGGCTGGGAACCCGGACGCCTGGGTTCTCTCCCCGGCACTGGGAGAGGAGTGGGGGCTTGGGGGTTAGTGCAGGGGGGGCTGGGAGCCAGGACTCCTGGGTTCTCTCCCCAGCCCCTGGAGGGGTGTGGGGGCTGGTGGGTTAGAATCAGGGCCGGCTCCAGGCACCAGGCAACCAAGCTGGTGCTTGGGGCGGCACGTGGAGGGGGGCGGCGCGGCGCTCGGGCCGCCGGGGAGAGCGGGACCACAGCCGGGCTCGCCGCCCTCCCCCGGCGCTCTGGCCGCCCTCCCCCCCGCGCCCTCCCCCCGGCTGCCTACCCCCTGAACCTCCTGACCCCCCTCAGCCCCCCACCCCCCTGAACCCCCCTCCTGAGCCCCCCGAACCTCCCACCCCCTGAACCCCACTCCTGAGCCCCCCTGAACCTCCCACCCCCCGAACTCCCCTCCCCCTGAACCTCCTGCCCCCTGAACCCCCCTCCTGAGCCCCCTGCCTACCGGGGCTCGCCACCCTGCGCTCTGGCCGCCGGGGGGAGAGCGGAGCCCCCGCCGGGGCTCGCCGTCCTCCCCTCCGGCGCCCTGCCCCCGGCCGCCGGGGTGGAGAGCGGAGCCCCAGCCGGGGCTCGCCGCCCTCTCGCCGCCCTGCCCCCGGCGCTCTGGCCGCCGGGGGGAGAGCCGAGCCCCCGCCGGGGCTCGCCGCCCTCCTCCCAGGGCTCCGGCCGCCCTCCCCTCCGGCGCCCTGCCCCCGGCCGCCGGGGGGAGAGCCGAGCCCCAGCCGGGGCTCGCCGCCCTCTCGCCGCCCTGCCCCCGGCGCTCTGGCCGCCGGGGGGAGAGCCGAGCCCCCGCCGGGGCTCGCCGCCCTCCTCCCAGGGCTCCGGCCGCCCTCCCCTCCGGCGCCCTCCTCCCGGCCGCCGGGGGGAGAGCGGAGCCCCCGCCGGGGCTCGCCGCCCTCCCCCCCCGCCGCCCTCCCCCCGGCGGGAGAGCGGAGCCCCCGCCGGGGCTCGCCGCCCCCCCCGGCTCCGCCCCCCTCCGCGGGGGCGGGGGCGGCCGGAGGCTTTTTTGCCTGGGGCGGCAAAAAAAAGCCAGAGCCGGCCCTGGTTAGAATGAGGGGGCTGGGATCCTGGACACCTGGGTTCTCTCCCCGGCTCTGGGAGGGGAGTGGGGGCTGGTGGGTTAGAGCAGGGGGTGCTGGGAGCCAGGACTCCTGGGTTCTCTCCCCGGCTGTGGGAGCGGGGCATGGGGGCTGGTGGGTTAGAGCAGGGGGGGCTGGGAACCCGGACGCCTGGGTTCTTTCCCTCTCCCTCTGGTGGGATGTTACCTAGAGTCGCCCTGACCAGCTCTGTGTTGACCGTTTGCCCCCACCCCACCCCCGGATCCATCACAGGTCTGGTTGGGGGGGCAGAAGCAAGGGGCAGGCATGGGGGGGGTCTGCCAGACTGAGAGAATGGGGAGCACCAGGTTTGTTACGGGGTGGGGGCAGCTGGGGGGGGCAGCTCCATGCCCCAGGCTGCCCCCGGGCCTTGTCCCCCCGGCTCCTGAGTTAGAGCTGGCCCCTGGCACCCTCAAATTCCCAGCCCCCCTGCCCCGGCGGGCCCCCAGCTCCAGCCTTATTCCAGGGGCTGGACCCCTCCCCTTCCACACTGCCCCCCAGAGAGCCCTGGGGACTGGCTCCCCCATGGGCCCGCTGAGAACTAGGAGGCACAGGGCCCCCTTCTGTCTGCTGCACTGTGGGGGCGAGGGCGGGGCTGTGTACAGATGTGGGGGTGGGTCGGGGCTGTGGTTTGGGGGTCTCTGACCCCCGCCTCGCCCCACAGCTGTGACTCAGGCCTGAGAGCCCCGTGCCTGCTGCCCACGCCAGCCCTGGGCCTCTCACAGCTGGTCCCCATCTCGCTGCGGCCGGGGCCGGCTGCCAGGGGGTGCTTGAATCCAGCCTGGTCCCCAAGGCCCCAGCAGCCCCCGCAAACGGGGATCCGACTTCGAGTGCCAAGGCCTGCTGTGCCCCCACCCCCACAGCCCCCCCTGCTGCTGTCAGTGACCCCCAGCCCCACTCCCCTCCCAGAGCCGGTTAGAGAACCCAGGAGTCCTGGCTCCCAGCCCCCCCTGCTCTGACCCACCAGCCCCCACTCCCCTCCTAGAGCCGGAGAGAGAACCCAGGAGTCCTGGCTCCCAGCCCCCCCTGCTCTGACCCACCAGCCCCCACTCCCCTCCCAGAGCCGGAGAGAGAAACCCAGGAGTCCTGGCTCCCAGCCCCCCCTGCTCTGACCCACCAGCCCCCACTCCCCTCCCAGAGCCGGAGAGAGAACCCAGGAGTCCTGGCTCCCAGCCCCCCTGCTCTAACCACTAGACCCCACTCCCCTCCCAGAGCCGGGGAGAGAACCCAGGAGTCCTGGCTCCCAGCCCCCCCGCTCTGACCCACCAGCCCCCACTCCCCTCCCAGAGCCGGAGAGAGAACCCAGGAGTCCTGGTTCCCAGCCCTCCCTGCTCTGACCCACCAGCCCCCACTCCCCTCCCAGAGCCGGAGAGAGAACCCAGGAGTCCTGGCTCCCAGCCCCCCCTGCTCTGACCCACCAGCCCCCCACTCCCCTCCCAGAGCTGGAGAGAGAACCCAGGAGTCCCTGGCTCCCAGCCCCCCTGCTCTAACCACCAGCCCCCACTCCCCTCCCAGCGCCGGGGAGAGAACCCAGGAGTCCTGGCTCCCAGCCCCCGTGCTCTAACCACTAGACCCCACTCCCCTCCAGAGCCAGGGAGAGAACCCAGGAGTCCTGGCTCCCAGCCCCCCCTGCTCTGACCCACCAGCCCCCACTTCCCTCCCAGAGCTGGAGAGAGAACCCAGGAGTCCTGGCTTCCAGCCCCCCCCTGCTCTAACCCACCATCCCCCACTCCCCTCCCAGAGCCGGGGAGAGAACCCAGGAGTCCTGGCTCCCAGCCCCCCTGCTCTAACCCACCAGCCCCCCCCTCCCCTCCCAGAGCTGGGGAGAGAACCCAGGAGTCCTGGCTCCCAGCCCCAACCCCCCAGCTCTAACCCCTAGACCCCACTCCCCGCCCAGCTGGGTGGAACCCAGGTGTCCGGGAGAGGAGTGGGGGCTAGGCTGTGAGTTTCTCATCCAGGGAAGTGAAAACCAAGGGCTATTTTTGGAAGTGGGCTGTAGCCAAGGGCAGAAATAGAAGCTGGGAGTCACGCCCTCCCCCCAGCCCCCTGCCCGGTTCATGTCCCCCACACCACCCCGGCCACTTTCCCCCCCCCCCGCGTGTTCCTCCCAGTCTTTGCCAACCTTCCGGCCCCTTTGCGAAATGTGGCCACGGGCAGCCTCCCTGTTACCCCACAGGGTCTGACATCAGCCCTGCGGCGGGGGGGGGGGAAATCCCGGGGGGGTCATTGGGGGGACAGTGGTTTCATCCATGACAGGGGGTGGGGCAGATCGGTGGGAGGGGGCGTGACGCTCCCTTGGGGGGAAGCCCCCCGAAGCTCACAGCCCCCCCGGCTATTCAGGGCGGGGCAGGGTCCATGCAGCTGCTAAGCTGGAGGGGGGAGCTGGGAGGCCATTGGAGCTCAGAGCGACTCCGGACTGGGGCAGGGGGGCCATGCAGGATGAGGTTGTAAGGGGGGGGTCAGCAGGGCTGGGGGGGGAAAGGATGTGGGGATGTTCCCATGAGCCCCCCCGCCCCCTTCGTCTGGACCCTGTTTCACGCTGCCCTGGGCTGGGACACCCAGAGCCCCCCCCCACACACACACACACGGAGACACCCCGACACACACACACGCACACGGACACACCCAGCCACACACACACACGGAGACACCCCGACACACATACACACACAGAGACACCCAGCCACACACACACACACACGGAGACACCCAGCCACACACACACGCACGCACATGGAGAAACCCAGCCACACACACACACACTCACACAGAGACACCCAGATACACACACACACACACACGCACACGGATACACCCAGCCACACACAGGCCTGTCTGACACACACCTCTGCACCCAAGTTCACAATCCTCCCTGTAGAAACAAACGTTCACCCCACACACAGAACCTCCCCAGGCAGACACTGCATCTGCCCCAGCGCACATCCCTCACACACACAGCTTTCTGATAGACACCCCCCCGTGAGACATGGCCTGTCTGACACACCCTGCCAAGACAGGCCTGTCTGACACACACACACACACACCATGCCAAAAGAGACCTGTCTCTCTCACACACACACTGCCGAGATAGGCCTGTCTGACTCACACCCTGCCAAAACAGGCCTGTCTGACACACACACACACACACACACAGCCCATGCCAAAACAGGCCTGTCTCTCTCACACACACCCCTGCCAAAACAGGCCTGTCTGACACACACACAAACACACACACACAGCCCATGCCAAAACAGGCCTGTCTCTCACACACACACACTGCCAAGACAGGCCTGTCTGACAGACACACACACACACACCATGCCAAAACAGGCCTGTCTCTCTCACACACACCCTGCCGAGACAGGCCTGTCTGACACACACACACACACACACAGCCCATGCCAAAAGAGGCCTATCTCTCTCACACACACACTGCCGAGATAGGCCTGTCTGATGCACACCCTGCCAAAACAGGCCTGTCTGACATACACACAAACACACACACACAGCCCATGCCAAAACAGGCCTGTCTCTCACACACACACACTGCCGAGACAGGCCTGTCTGACACACACACACACACCCTGCCAAAACAGGCCTGTCTGACACACGCACACCCTGCTGAGACAGGCCTGTCTGACACACACACAAACACAAACATACCCCATGCCAAAACAGGCCTGTCTGACATGCGCGCACACACACACACACACACCCTGCTGAGACAGGCTTTTTGTTTATTTTGTTCCAGAGCTTCCCCATAGCAACGTCCCCCAGCTCCACACACACACACACACACACACACACAGCCCGCAGCCTAGCCCTGGCGCGGGTACCAGTGGCCAGACCTGGCAGCAAGGGGGGATATGCACGGGGGGGTAACAGGAGGGGGCACTGTGCACTGGGGGCAGCAACAGGGACTCAGCCCCCCCCTTTACCTTGGGGGGGACCGCACTCCCCTGGTGAGGACGGTGGGGGGGCGTGCCCGGGGCCCACGGTGAGCCCCTCGGGGCACAGGGCCACGCCTGACACCACCGCCCCTGGGGAGGGGAGGGGGACAGGACAGGAACCCCAACCCCCCCGCATTGCCTCTCCCCCCCCGTCAAGAGGGCAGGCGCTAGGACCCGGGGACTGCAGCCGCGGAGGAGTGTCCCCCCCCCCCCGCAGAGGGAGGAGGAGGCGGGGTGCGGAGGGATGAGTTCATGCCGGCTTCCTGCGCTCTGGGCGCACGGGGAGCGCATATAAGGCGGCGGGACCGGGGTGCTCGGCACAAACCTCCAGGGCCCGGCACGTCTCCAGGTGAGGACAGCGCATGGGGGGAGCGGCCACCCCCCCACCCCACCCCCGGGGGCCGGGCTCCGGGCTCCCTGGAGCCGGCCCGGGGCGTGCGCCCTTGGAGAGTCCCTGCTTCGGGGATGGCGGGGTGTCCAGGCTGGAATCGGCCCGGGGTTGGGGGGGCCCTGGCTGCGGGAGGGAGCTGCCCCACTGCAGCGGGGGGCTTAGGGGGAACCATGGGCTGTTTGTAGGGGGGGCTGGTAGAGGTGCCACTGGGCGCTGCTGTTCCACCCCGGCTCTGGGAGGGGAGTGGGGGCTGGTGGTTAGAGCAGGGGGGGCTGGGAGCCAGGACGCCTGGGTTCTCTCCCCGGCTCTGGGAGGGGAGTGGGGGCTGGTGGGTTAGAGCAGGGGGGGCTGGGAGCCAGGACGCCTGGGTTCTCTCCCCGGCTCTGGGAGGGGAGTGGGGGCTGGTGGGTTAGAGCAGGGGGGGCTGGGAGCCAGGACGCCTGGGTTCTCTCCCCGGCTCTGGGAGGGGAGTGGGGGCTGGTGGGTTAGAGCAGGGGGGGGGCTGGGAGCCAGGACGCCTGGGTTCTCTCCCCGGCTCTGGGAGGGGAGTGGGGGCTGGTGGGTTAGAGCAGGGGGGGCTGGGAGCCAGGACTCCTGGGTTCTCTCCCCGGCTCTGGGAGGGGAGTGGGGGCTGGTGGGTTAGAGCAGGGGGGGCTGGGAGCCAGGACTCCTGGGTTCTCTCCCTGGCTCTGGGAGGGGAGTGGGGGGCTGGTGGGTCAGAGCAGGGGGGCTGGGAGCCAGGACTCCTGGGTTCTTTTCTAACCCTTCCTGCTTTCTCCCTCTAGGATGCAGCTCCCACTAGTGGTTCTGGCCGGCATGGCCCTCCTGTGTGTGGCCGACCCTCTGCGCCACCCCACCGGCTCCCGCGTGGCCCAGCTCTCTGCCGACTTTGGGGTGAAGGTTTTCCAGGAGGTGGCCAAGGTGTCCCCGGATCGTAACGTGGCCTTCTCCCCTTTTGGGGTGGCCTCTGTACTGGCCATGCTGCAGATGGCGGCTGCCGGGGAGAGCCGGAGTCAGATCAAGGCAGCCATGGAGTACGGGGTCCATGGTAAGGGGCTGGGGAGGGGGTAGGGTGACCAGATGTCCCGATTTTACAGGGACAGTCCTGATTTTGGGGTCTTTTTCTTGTATACGCTCCTATTACTCCCCACCCCCTGTCCTGATTTTTCACACTTGCTGTCTGGGCACCTTAGGAGGGGGCGCTCTCCCCAACAGTCAGTGCTGGGCAAAATGCCTCAGCATGGTGCTAGTGGGCCCCTGTGTAGCCAGCTGCCCTGCCCCAGAGGTGGCCGCATCTCCACGCCGGGCAAGAGGTCCCTGTGTAACCGGCTGCCTCGCCCCAGAGGAGGCTGCATCTCCGCGCCGGGCGAGGGGTCCCTGGGTAACCCGCTGCCCTGCCTCAGAGGTGGCCACATCTCCACGCCGGGCGAGAGGTCCCTGTGTAACCGGCCGCCTCGCCCCAGAGGTGGCTGCATCTCAGCGCCGGACGAGGGGTCCCTGGGTAACCAGCCGCCCCGCCCCAGAGGTGGGCGCATCTCAGTGCCGGGTGAGGGGTCCCTGGGTAACCAGCCACCCCGCCCCAGAGGTGGGCGCATCTCAGCGCCGGGCAAGGGGTCCCTGGGTAACCCGCTGCCCTGCCCCGTCTCCACACTGGGCAAGGGACCCCTTCATAGCATTAACCCTTCGTTGCCCTGACAAGCCATGCCTCCCCTGCAGAGCGGGGCATCCCCCAGGCCCTGCGGTGGCTGCGCAAGGAGCTGACGGCCCCGAAGAACCAGGACAAGGTGGACGTTGCCGACGCGCTCTTCGTGCAGCGCGACCTGGGGCTGGCCCCCGGGTTCATGAAGACGTTCGCCCGCGCCTTCCGCCAGACCGTCAAACAGGTCAACTTCACGGAGGGCGAGCGGGGCTCGCTTCATCATCAACGACTGGGTCAAGGACAGCACCCACGGTGAGCGGCTGGGACGCCTGGGTTCTCTCCCCGGCTCTGGGAGGGGAGTGGGGGCTGGTGGGTTAGAGCGGGGGGGGTTGGGAGTCAGGACTCCTGGGTTCCATTGCCCTCTGAAACCACCCTCCCACCCATGGTTCCAGGGATGATCAGTGACTTCCTGGGGCCGGGCACCGTGGACGACCTGACCCGCCTGGTGCTGGTGAACGCTGTGTATTTCAAGGGGCTCTGGAAGCTGCCTTTCCCGGAGGCGGCCACGCGCCAGCGCATCTTCCACAAGTCGGACGGGAGCAGCGTGGTGGTGCCCATGATGGAGCAGACGGCCAAGTTCAACTACGGTGAGTGGCGCCCCCTGCTGGGGGCAAGGGAGAGGGTGGTTGGTGGGTCTCCAACCTCTCCATCCACTCCCCAAGGAAGGGGGAAGAATTACACACACACACACCCAGTCTGGGGGCGGGCCTGACCTGTTAAACCCCGTCTCTCCCTGCTCCGTGCAGGCGAGTTCCTCACCCCGGACCGAGTGGACTACGACGTGGTGGAGCTGCCGTACCACGGGGACACGCTCAGCATGCTCATCGCCGCCCCCTACCGCCGAGAGGTGCCCCTGGCTGCCCTGACCCGGGTTCTCGACGCCCAGCTGGTGGGCAAGTGGAAGACGAACATGACCCAAGTGCCCCGGCAGCTCGTGCTTCCCAAGTGAGAACCTGCGCCCCCTTGTCCTCAAGCCAGGACTCCTGGGTTCTCTCCCCAGCTCTGGGAGGGGAGTGGGGGCTGGGGGGTTAGAGCTGGGGGGGCTGGGAGCCAGGACTCCTGGGTTCTCTCCCTGGCTCTGGGAGGGGAGTGGGGGGTTAGAGCAGGGGGGCTGGGAGCCAGGACTCCTGGGTTCTATTTCTGCAGCAGGGCACTAGATGAAGCCCTGGTGCCGATGTCGTACTTCATGGGGTTTTCTGTGCCCACACCCCTGGGGCAGACAACGGGGGCTGCAGCTGTTTCTCCCCTCCCACTGAGCCCCTTCTTCACCCCCCCTACAGGTTCTCCCTGGAGAGCGAATCCGACCTGCGCCAGCCCCTGCAGCAGCTGGGCGTGAGGGACGTCTTTAACCCCAGCGCCGCGGACTTCACCAGCCTGTCAGGTGAGGGCCTCGCCCCGCGTGGGGATGCCCCCGCCGCCCGCTCTGTCTCCTACCTGCCTGTGCCTCGTCTCTCGGCCGCTGGGCAGTGGAGACCGCAGGCTCATGGCGCGCTCTCTCTCTCTCTCTCTCAGCCGAGGAGTCGCTGTACGTGGCCCAGGCCCTGCAGAAGGTGAAGATTGAGGTGAATGAGAGCGGCACCAAAGCCTCCTCTGCCCACAGGTGAGCGGTCGAAGGCGTACCGGGGGTGCACTGGGGGCTGGCCTGGGAGCTCCCTGTCCCGTGGCTTTGCCTGAGCTCGCCAGCCAGGGGGTGCAGCGGGGCCCAGCCGGAGAACCCCTCTAGTCTGCCATGACCCATCCCATGGGGGCACTGAGCGGTGTGGCCCCGGGTGGGTGGGGCTGACATCTCGCAGTCCTGTTAGCGGGACAGCCCAGCCGACTCCCGGGGGTGACGTCCAGTTCCTTTCTTCCAGCTGCCATCGTCTACGCACGGATGGCCCCCCTGGAGATCATCATGGACCGGCCCTTCCTCTTCGTGGTGCGGCACAACCCCACAGGTGAGGGTCAGCCCCGTGTCCTGAACAGCTAGACCCCGCTCCCCTCCCTGAGCCAGGGAGAGAACCCAGGCGTCCTGGCTCCCAGCCCCCTGCTCTAACCCACCAGCCCCCACTCCCCTCCCAGGGCCGGGGAGAGAGCCCAGCCCAGTTGAGGAATCACAGGGGGGGGCTCGGCCATGGGGCCCATCCACCCTGGCATGCTGCTGCCCTGTCCCAGCTGTCAGAGGATGGGCCATGGGCTCCATGCTGCACAGCTTGGGGGGGGGACGGGGACTGCGCCCTCTGGCCTATGGGGAGGGAAGGAGAGAGCAGTGGGGCAGGCAGGGTTGGGAGGGGGCCAGCTGTGACCATCCTGACTCCCCCACCCACTCACCCCCTGTTCTCTGCCCCCCCAGGTGCCATCCTCTTCATGGGACAGGTGATGGAGCCCTGAGCGCGGGGAACCCCCCGTGCTGGGAGGAGACTGGGAAGCGAGGCCATCTCGGGGGGTGGGAGGCTCTGCCCCACCCCCCCCTCCCTGCCTGAGGAGGAGGTGCCTGTCCTGTTCAGTTTGACTTTCTGGGTTCCCCCCCCCACTCTCCCCCCTGGATTGCAGGGCAGCAGGCCCCTTGGGGGCCCACTCCGCCCAGCAGTGGCACCATGTAGGACGGCAGTCACTGGGTTGTCCCCCATGGCCAGGAATCCCCGGGGCTGGCATCTACTACCCCCCCCCCCCCCCCCCCCCAGCGATTCAGTTTCCCTGGTCCTACTGTGCCTGGGCCCTGGGACTTGCATGGATTCTAATGAGTTTACACTGGAGGCTGCTACCTCACCCCCTCTTCTGGGGGGTGTCAGGAGCCCTGTTCCCGGTCAGGGGGCTGGGCACGAATGTATGGGAGAGTAATATATTGTAGAGGAGATAATATATTCCTAGCTTTGTTTGCATTTGAAGGGCCTGCGTGGGGTGGGTGGGCGAGGGGGGCACCCCAAAAGGGCTGGCCAGAGCGATGCCGCTCTAAGCTTTTGTTCACTGCCCCCAAGAGCTTGGCGTGAGCCACAGCCCCACTGCGGGCGGGCGGGGGGCCCTCCTCTGGGCCTGCATCACTCCCCCACCACGCAGGAAGCTGGGTGAAGCAATCGTCACGTGCGGCCTGCAGAGCTGCGTGTGCAGATAAGGGCCGGCGGTGAGTCACCCTCACCAGCCGCACGCAGCCCCCCAAAAAACTCAGCAGCTGTTTAAAAATAACTGAGGTGTTTGGCCTTGGACAGTCACGTTTTCCCATCCCTCACCGCCAGCGGCTTCCTCGGTGGTGTGAAACGAACACGCAGGGTGGGGATTTAAATACCCCACGCATCCCACTCAGCAGTGCCTTAAAGGGACGTGCCGTGGGGTGACGTCCTTTTTCCTATACCCCCTGTGGGGCCTGGGGTGTGTGGGGACCCACTCTCCCCTTTGCAGTGAGGCAGGATTTCTGTACTTTGGCAGTGAATTGCATGGGATGTGGGTGTATATATGGATTTTTTTTTTAATTGAATGGTTTTTATTCCACTTTTCATATGTAAGAAAAGCAATAAAAATCTCTATGGAAACATGGTGTCTGCTTGGTACGACCCCGGCCTCGCTCGCTGCCTGCCCCAGCTCCATATCCCCGGCCCTGCCACCCTGCATTCTCTGGATCCACATGCCCACGCGCTGCCACCCGTGCTGCGCTCTGAGCCCCGATCCCAGCCCGCTGGCTGTGGGAAAGGGCCTGGGGTGGGAGGCATGGCCTGTAGCGGGGTCTGATAAATGGGTTGTAGGGTCAGCCCTGGCATTGGGGGCAGGACTAGCTGCAAGGGGAACCCCCTCCTCCAAGCCCTGCTCCTGGTTGCACAGGCCCCCTGGCACAGCAGTGGGGTCCGTACGGATTGCAGGGGCGTGCCATCCACCCACTCCTTTCTCTGTGGGGCAGACCCTCGGCCTTCTTACCCGCTGGCAAGGTGGCGGCCTCAGACTGGCAGGGGGCGGCTTCCCCCAGGGTGAGGGGCTCAGCGCGGCCTTCAGCACCCCCTCGGCTCTGGCCGGTGCCTAGCTGGCGGGCTCTGCCACACGACTCCCTGCTGCCGGGAACTGCTGGGTGGGGCGGGGGGATGAGAGGCCCCAGAGGCAGAGGGGGCATAACCCTGGGTCCAGCTGTGCCCACTCAGCCATGCCCTCTTCCCCCATGGCCCCCCTCATCTCAGCCATGGCCCCCATCCTCCCCCACATCCCCCCTCCACTCTGCCATCCTTCTCCCCCCTAACCCCCCTCCACTTCCATGCTAGGCCCCTCCTGCTTCCCATCCCCCCTACCTTCATGCCCCCAGGGACCTCCACCTTAAAGCCCCCCCACGATCCCTTCCCAACATCCCCTTCCTCTCCCCTGGCAACCTCCCTGTGTTGCCAGGGAGACACACCCAGCACCTCCCCTGGGCCCCACCTCACTCCCCCTTGGAAAAGAGACAGCACCCCTGCAAACCCCCCCACACACACACACACACCATCCTGCCCCCCCGTTGCCACAGACACGGCTCCCTATTGCCAAGGTTAGAGGTCCCTGCACCTCCATCTTGCCCCTGTTGCCATGGAAACGGTTCCCTCTTGCCCCCATTGCCATGGTTACAGGTCACCCACCCCTCCAGCTTGCCCCCGTTGCCATGGAAACGGTTCCCTCTTGCCCCCATTGCCATGGTTACAGGTCACCCACGCCCTCCCTCCTGCCCCCGTTGCCATGTAAACAGCTCCTCCCCTCCCGCCTCTTTCCGGAAGTGGCTCCTGCCCCTTGTTAAGGGTCCCTCGCCCCCCTCCGTTTTGCCCCCGTTGCCATGGTTACAGAACCCCCCGCACTCCCACCCTGCCCCCGTTACCATGGAAACGGCTCTCCCTCCCCCTCCCGGAAGTGGCTCCTGCCCCTCGTTCCCCAGCGCATGCGCAGCGCGGGGAGGCCGGGCCCGGGCTCGGTACCTGGCCAGGTTGAGCGAAGCGGACCGGACGGGACCGGCCCGGCGGGGGGAGGCGGCGCCATGGTGAGCGCGGGGGGGCCGGGGGGCTGGTCCCGTGGGGGGGAAGGGGCTGGAGGAGCCCGTGGGGGGGCTGGTCCCGTGGGGGGGAAGGGGCTGGAGGAGCCCGTGGGGGGGCTGGTCCCGTGGGGGGAAGGGGCTGGAGGAGCCCGTGGGGGGGCTGGTCCCGTGGGGGGGAAGGGGCTGGAGGAGCCCGTGGGGGGGCTGGTCCCGTGGGGGGAAGGGGCTGGAGGAGCCCGTGGGGGGGCTGGTCCCGTGGGGGGGAAGGGGCTGGAGGAGCCCGTGGGGGGGCTGGTCCCGTGGGGGGAAGGGGCTGGGGGAGCTGGTCCCATGGGGGGGAAGGGGCTGGAGGAGCCCGTGGGGGGGCTGGTCCCGTGGGGGGGAAGGGGCTGGAGGAGCCCGTGGGGGGGCTGGTCCCGTGGGGGGAAGGGGCTGGAGGAGCCCGTGGGGGGGCTGGTCCCGTGGGGGGAAGGGGCTGGAGGAGCCCGTGGGGGAGCTGGTCCCGTGGGGGGAAGGGGCTGGAGGAGCCCGTGGGGGGGCTGGTCCCGTGCGGGGAAGGGGCTGGAGGAGCCCGTGGGGGAGCTGGTCCCGTGGGGGGAAGGGGCTGGAGGAGCCCGTGGGGGGGCTGGTCCCGTGGGGGGGCTGGTCCCGTGGGGGGGAAGGGGCTGGAGGAGCCCGTGGGGGGGCTGGTCCCGTGGGGGGAAGGGGCTGGAGGAGCCCGTGGGGGGGCTGGTCCCGTGGGGGGAAGGGGCTGGAGGAGCCCGTGGGGGGGCTGGTCCCGTGGGGGGAAGGGGCTGGAGGAGCCCGTGGGGGAGCTGGTCCCATGGGGGGGAAGGGGCTGGAGGAGCCCGTGGGGGGGGGCTGGTCCCGTGGGGGGAAGGGGCTGGAGGAGCCCGTGGGGGGGCTGGTCCCGTGGGGGGAAGGGGCTGGAGGAGCCCGTGGGGGGGCTGGTCCCGTGGGGGGAAGGGGCTGGTCCCGTGGGGGGAAGGGGCTGGAGGAGCCCGTGGGGGGGCTGGTCCCGTGGGGGAAGGGGCTGGAGGAGCCCGTGGGGGGGCTGGTCCCGTGGGGGGAAGGGGCTGGAGGAGCCCGTGGGGGGGCTGGTCCCGTGGGGGGGAAGGGGCTGGAGGAGCCCGTGGGGGGGCTGGTCCCGTGGGGGGAAGGGGCTGGAGGAGCCCGTGGGGGGGCTGGTCCCGTGGGGGGGAAGGGGCTGGAGGAGCCCGTGGGGGGGCTGGTCCCGTGGGGGGAAGGGGCTGGAGGAGCCCGTGGGGGGGCTGGTCCCGTGGGGGGAAGGGGCTGGAGGAGCCCGTGGGGGAGCTGGTCCCGTGGGGGGAAGGGGCTGGAGGAGCCCGTGGGGGGGCTGGTCCCGTGGGGGGAAGGGGCTGGAGGAGCCCGTGGGGGGGCTGGTCCCGTGGGGGGGAAGGGGCTGGAGGAGCCCGTGGGGGGGCTGGTCCCGTGGGGGGAAGGGGCTGGAGGAGCCCGTGGGGGGGCTGGTCCCGTGGGGGGGAAGGGGCTGGAGGAGCCCGTGGGGGGGCTGGTCCCGTGGGGGAAGGGGCTGGAGGAGCCCGTGGGGGGGCTGGTCCCGTGGGGGGAAGGGGCTGGAGGAGCCCGTGGGGGGGCTGGTCCCGTGGGGGGAAGGGGCTGGGGGAGCTGGTCCCATGGGGGGGAAGGGGCTGGAGGAGCCCGTGGGGGGGGGCTGGTCCCGTGGGGGGGAAGGGGCTGGAGGAGCCCGTGGGGGGGCTGGTCCCGTGGGGGGAAGGGGCTGGAGGAGCCCGTGGGGGGGCTGGTCCCGTGGGGGGAAGGGGCTGGAGGAGCCCGTGGGGGGGCTGGTCCCGTGGGGGAAGGGGCTGGAGGAGCCCGTGGGGGGGCTGGTCCCGTGGGGGGAAGGGGCTGGAGGAGCCCGTGGGGGGGCTGGTCCCGTGGGGGGGAAGGGGCTGGAGGAGCCCGTGGGGGGGCTGGTCCCGTGGGGGGGAAGGGGCTGGAGGAGCCCGTGGGGGGGCTGGTCCCGTGGGGGGAAGGGGCTGGAGGAGCCCGTGGGGGGGCTGGTCCCGTGGGGGGGAAGGGGCTGGAGGAGCCCGTGGGGGGGCTGGTCCCGTGGGGGGAAGGGGCTGGAGGAGCCCGTGGGGGGGCTGGTCCCGTGGGGGGGAAGGGGCTGGAGGAGCCCGTGGGGGGGCTGGTCCCGTGGGGGGAAGGGGCTGGGGGAGCTGGTCCCATGGGGGGGAAGGGGCTGGAGGAGCCCGTGGGGGGGCTGGTCCCGTGGGGGGGAAGGGGCTGGAGGAGCCCGTGGGGGGGCTGGTCCCGTGGGGGGAAGGGGCTGGAGGAGCCCGTGGGGGGGCTGGTCCCGTGGGGGGAAGGGGCTGGAGGAGCCCGTGGGGGAGCTGGTCCCGTGGGGGGAAGGGGCTGGAGGAGCCCGTGGGGGGGCTGGTCCCGTGCGGGGAAGGGGCTGGAGGAGCCCGTGGGGGAGCTGGTCCCGTGGGGGGAAGGGGCTGGAGGAGCCCGTGGGGGGGCTGGTCCCGTGGGGGGGCTGGTCCCGTGGGGGGGAAGGGGCTGGAGGAGCCCGTGGGGGGGCTGGTCCCGTGGGGGGAAGGGGCTGGAGGAGCCCGTGGGGGGGCTGGTCCCGTGGGGGGAAGGGGCTGGAGGAGCCCGTGGGGGGGCTGGTCCCGTGGGGGGAAGGGGCTGGAGGAGCCCGTGGGGGAGCTGGTCCCATGGGGGGGAAGGGGCTGGAGGAGCCCGTGGGGGGGGGCTGGTCCCGTGGGGGGAAGGGGCTGGAGGAGCCCGTGGGGGGGCTGGTCCCGTGGGGGGAAGGGGCTGGAGGAGCCCGTGGGGGGGCTGGTCCCGTGGGGGGAAGGGGCTGGTCCCGTGGGGGGAAGGGGCTGGAGGAGCCCGTGGGGGGGCTGGTCCCGTGGGGGAAGGGGCTGGAGGAGCCCGTGGGGGGGCTGGTCCCGTGGGGGGAAGGGGCTGGAGGAGCCCGTGGGGGGGCTGGTCCCGTGGGGGGGAAGGGGCTGGAGGAGCCCGTGGGGGGGCTGGTCCCGTGGGGGGAAGGGGCTGGAGGAGCCCGTGGGGGGGCTGGTCCCGTGGGGGGGAAGGGGCTGGAGGAGCCCGTGGGGGGGCTGGTCCCGTGGGGGGAAGGGGCTGGAGGAGCCCGTGGGGGGGCTGGTCCCGTGGGGGGAAGGGGCTGGAGGAGCCCGTGGGGGAGCTGGTCCCGTGGGGGGAAGGGGCTGGAGGAGCCCGTGGGGGGGCTGGTCCCGTGGGGGGAAGGGGCTGGAGGAGCCCGTGGGGGGGCTGGTCCCGTGGGGGGGAAGGGGCTGGAGGAGCCCGTGGGGGGGCTGGTCCCGTGGGGGGAAGGGGCTGGAGGAGCCCGTGGGGGGGCTGGTCCCGTGGGGGGGAAGGGGCTGGAGGAGCCCGTGGGGGGGCTGGTCCCGTGGGGGAAGGGGCTGGAGGAGCCCGTGGGGGGGCTGGTCCCGTGGGGGGAAGGGGCTGGAGGAGCCCGTGGGGGGGCTGGTCCCGTGGGGGGAAGGGGCTGGGGGAGCTGGTCCCATGGGGGGGAAGGGGCTGGAGGAGCCCGTGGGGGGGGGCTGGTCCCGTGGGGGGGAAGGGGCTGGAGGAGCCCGTGGGGGGGCTGGTCCCGTGGGGGGAAGGGGCTGGAGGAGCCCGTGGGGGGGCTGGTCCCGTGGGGGGAAGGGGCTGGAGGAGCCCGTGGGGGGGCTGGTCCCGTGGGGGAAGGGGCTGGAGGAGCCCGTGGGGGGGCTGGTCCCGTGGGGGGAAGGGGCTGGAGGAGCCCGTGGGGGGGCTGGTCCCGTGGGGGAAGGGGCTGGAGGAGCCCGTGGGGGGGCTGGTCCCGTGGGGGGGAAGGGGCTGGAGGAGCCCGGGGGGGGGCTGGTCCCGTGGGGGAAGGGGCTGGAGGAGCCCGTGGGGGGGGGGCTGGTCCCGTGGGGGAAGGGGCTGGAGGAGCCCGTGGGGGGGGGGGGGTCTGGTCCCGTGGGGGGGAAGGGGCTGGGGAAGCCCGTGGGGGGGCTGGTCCCGTGGGGGAAGGGGCTGGAGGAGCCCGTGGGGGGGGGCTGGTCCCGTGGGGGGAAGGGGCTGGAGGAGCCCGTGGGGGGGGGGGGGGCTGGTCCCGTGGGGGGAAGGGGCTGGAGGAGCCCGTGGGGGGGGGGGCTGGTCCCGTGCGGGGAAGGGGCTGGAGGAGCCCGTGGGGGGGGGGCTGGTCCCGTGGGGGGAAGGGGCTGGAGGAGCCCGTGGGGGGGGGGGTCTGGTCCCGTGGGGGGGAAGGGGCTGGGGAAGCCCGTGGGGGGGCTGGAGCACCTGGCAAGGGGGGAGCCCGTGGGGCATTGTAACATAGGGAGAGGGGCTGGGGGAGAAGTGGGGAGGCTCAGCTGAGGGGCAGCCCAGAGGTGGCAGGGCTGGGGGGGCACCCCCGGCTGGGACCGCTGGGCACTCAGGGACCCAGGCCTCCGGGCGGCAGGGAGCGGCGGCCCCGGCGCCCATGTCCGTGAGGGCTGACGAAGGGGGCGGGTTGCCAGTGGGGCTGGGTTTGCGTAGAATCAGCGACGTTCCCGCGGTCGGGGCCTGGGGCGCATCTGCCCCACACGCTGTCTCCTGAACAGCCACGCCGCCGAACGACCCCCAGCCCCGCCCCGTGATCTTAACGCACTTGCCACGTGCTTTGTATCCCAGCCGGGAAATGGCTTCGAACACTGTTGCTGCCCCTAGTGTAGACAGGACCTGCGCGCCGGAGGCCGGGCTGGTGGGTGTGGCTGAACCCCTGAGATACGGCGACACACGGGGGGGGGGGGGGCTGCGTCTGACGTTGATGCGGGTTTGCAACTGCGAGGCGCCGGCTCGTTGCCGCCCCTAGTGTAGACAGGACCTGCGCGCCACGTGTCAGGCACTGTGCGTTTTGCGTGGGAGGTGACGGCACGACGCTGTGTCGAAGCGCGGTGGTCACAGGGTGGGGTGGAGGACTGGTGTCAAACACCGGAGCTGTCCCGGGTGGAGCTGGGGCCTGCGTGGCCCGTGTGGGGATCATGTGTGTGGTGTGGGTGGGGAGGGGGAGCAGCTGAACTGCTGTGATCAGACTACACTGTTGCAACCCTTAGTGTAGACAGGACCTGCGCTCCAGGAGCATTGCTTGCACCGCGCGTCCGTCCGGCCAGCTGCAGTCCGAGCGGCTCCTCCTCGGAGCCCATTTGAAAGGAGTGGGGCTGCCTGGGGTCGCCAGGCCTGCCCCAGCGAACAGGCCGGGCGGGTTTGCGTCAGTGCAGCGTGACTAAGTGAGGTGGCCGGGACGGGTCGGGGCTGGTAGGGCTCAGACTCAGACGATGACGTCTTCATCCGGCTCCCTGGCCCAGAACGGGTTGTTTCCGGCTCGCCAGGCCGCGGGCGCTGGATCCTTGGCCCGCCCGGGCCGCCTCGTTAACCCCTCCGGGGCTGGGGCCAGGGCCCTGCCAGGGCTCACGTGGGGCCTGGTGGGGCAGGCCTCGTGGGGGGCACTGCTCCAGGGACACCCCTCCGCCAGGGGTTAGGGTCTGCCGGCGGCACCAGCCAGCTGGTGCGTGCCAGAGCCCAAGCGGCCTTCGGGGGGCGCCAGGAGCCCGTTAACAGCTGGTCTAGCTGTGAGGATCCCAGCCCTTCGCTGCGTGTGAACCTGAGGGTGACCTGAGGGGATGGGGGGGAAGCAGCCAGCCAGCCTAGGGCCCTTGCTGCCCCGGCCCCGACGCTCCCAGCCGCCTGTCAGTGTCACCGGGTGGGGAAACTGAGGCACGGAGCCGGGGACTGGCCCCGAGTCACCCAGGGATCGAACCCAGGCGTCCCGGCTCCCCCGGGGCCCTGCTCTGACCCGCGCTCTCCCCATGGCAGATGCGGTTCATGCTGCTCTTCAGCCGGCAGGGGAAGCTGCGGCTCCAGAAGTGGTACCTGGCCACCTCGGACAAGGAGAAGAAGAAGATGGTGCGGGAGCTGATGCAGGTGGTGCTCGCCCGCAAGCCCAAGATGTGCAGCTTCCTCGAGTGGCGGGACCTCAAGGTGGTCTACAAAAGGTGAGTCTCCCCCCGCCCCCCCACCCCCGTTGCCGCCCGCCGTCCAGGCCAGCCCTGCCCCCTCCCTTCCACTCACCTGGCGGCCCCGCCCCTCTGCCCGCAGCCCAGTCGGGCTGGGAGCGGCGGCGGCCCCACCCCACGGCCAGGTGCCTGCCGTGAGTCAGCGCCTGCAGCTGCCTCTCCGCCCCCCCCCGCCAGGGCGAGGTCCAGGGGAGCGGTCATAGCCCCATCCGGTAGCCAGGCAGCGACCAGAGGCCCTAATGGGGTGGGGGACTTTGAGGGACCCCCCGCCTCCCCCCTTTTGAAAATCTGGCCACTGAAGGCTGTGCCCAGGTACTCCCCTCCCCCACTTCTGCCACCCCACAAATCACCCCTCAGAGTCCTTGGCTGGTGCGTGCCAGGGCCCAAGCGGCCATCAGGGGGCACCAGGAGCCTATTAACAGCTGGTGTAGCTGTGAGGGTCCCAGCCCCGGGGGACAGCCCGAGCAGACACCTCCCCCCTCAAATGCACAACCCCCCATAATCCCCTCCACACACAGCTCCCCGCCACCCACCGCCACCACCCTAGGGGAGAAGGGAATTTTCCTGATGCCAGCGCCCCCCAGAGGGGACAGGCCCCTGCCCCATTCCCCGCCCCCCTGAGCCAGCCAGTCCCCGCCCTGGGGCCAGGTGGGACCTGGCGCCCCCTAGAGGGGACAGGCCCCTGCCCCATTCCCCACCCCCCTGAGCCAGCCAGTCCCCGCCCTGGGGCCGGGTGGGAGCCGGCGCCTCCTAGAGGGGACAGGCCCCTGCCCCATTCCCCACCCCACCCCACCCCGAACCAGCCAGTCCCTGCCCTGGGGCCGGGTGGGAGCCGCCGCCCCCTAGAGGGGACAGGCCCCTGCCCCATTCCCTGCCCCCCTGAGCCAGCCAGTGCCCGCCCTGGGGCCGGGTGGGAGCCAGCGCCCCCTAGAGGGGACAGGCCCCTGCCCCATTCCCTGCCCCCCTGAGCCAGCCAGTCCCTGCCCTGGGGCCCGGTGGGAGCCGGCGCCCCCTAGAGGGGACAGCCCCTGCCCCATTCCCCGCCCCCCTGAGCCAGCCAGTGCCCGCCCTGGGGCCGGGTGGGAGCCAGCGCCCCCTAGTGGGGACAGGCCCCTGCCCCATTCCCCACCCCCCTGAGCTAGCCAGTCCCTGCCCTGGGGCCGGGTGTGAGCCGGCGCCCCCTAGAGGGGACAGGCCCCTGCCCCATTCCCCGCCCCCCTGAGCCAGCCAGTCCCTGCCCTGGGGCCAGGTGGGAGCCGGCGCCCCCTAGAGGAGACAGGCCCCTGCCCCATTCCCTGCCCCCCTGAGCCAGCCAGTGCCCGCCCTGGGGCCGGGTGGGAGCCAGCGCCCCCTAGAGGGGACAGGCCCCTGCCCCCTTCCCCGCCCCCCTGAGCCAGCCAGTGCCCGCCCTGGGGCCAGGTGGGAGCCAGCGCCCCAGCCTTACCCTGTCTCCAGGCCACTCGGTGGCCCGTAGCCTGCAGTCTGTCATCATTGCTTGGCTGGTAGCCAGAGCCCAGCCTCCCCGTCACAGGGCATTGTCGGCACCTGTCACCACCCACGCTGGCGGCCCGAGCAGAGGCAGCAGAGGGCTGAACGGGCCACGGGGAACCTGGGGTGGGGGGGCAGTTTCCCCTTGCGCCGCCCTGCTCTGGGCCCGGGAGGAGCAGGACACGTAGGGGGAGGGAACAGGGAGGGTCAGGGGGTCTCTGACTCTGCCCGTCCTTTGGGCCCCTGGCATTGGCGCTGAGGCTGCCCAGGGGTCTAACGGGTTCGGCTCGGCCCGGACCAGGGGGAGGTTTGGGTAGTGGGGGTGGGGCATGGGGATGTGCCACAACCCTCCGCGTGTACACTCCCAGGCCTGTGCTGGCTGGGATCTCCCCCTCACCCGGCCCCGCTGAGCCCTCTGCCGTGCGCCCGCAGATACGCCAGCCTGTACTTCTGCTGCGCCATCGAAGGCCAGGACAACGAGCTGATCACGCTGGAGCTGATCCACCGATACGTGGAGCTGCTTGACAAATACTTCGGCAGCGTGAGTGCGGCCCCCTGCCCCCCCCCCCCCCCCACACACACACACACATGCACCCTGCGGGTCTGGGGTCCCGGGGGTATGGGGCAGGCAGTGACCCTAGGGTGGGTGTGGTGTCCTGGAGACGGGCAGCGGGACTTGCTGACCCTAGGCAAGGGGCCTGGGTGACCCCGGGACCCTCTGATCCGTGTGGCTGGCTCTGGCGCTCGGGCCCAGCCCCGTGGGTGGGTGGGTCAAATCCCAGCTAATCCCCCGCGCATTAACTCTGCCTCGTTAATCCCCCCGGGCAGGCGCCTGTCCGCTGAGCCGCGGGGGATAGAAACGCTAATTGGGCTAATCCGGCTAATTCCCTGTCACGGAGCCGCAGGCCAGGGCCCCACTCTGCCTCCAGGGCCGGTCCCGGGGCCCCAACACCTCCTAGACTGAGCCTCCGTGCGCCAGCCGCCATTCCCGAACAGGGGTGTCTCGCGCCGCGGTGCACCCACCCGGCTGACCTGGCCCCCATTTCCCGGCTCACGCTCTCGGTCAGGCCGGCAGCAAGCGGCTAGCGTCTCTCAAAGCCCGCGCTGCTCCGTCCTGTGGTCTCCAGCCGGGGTGGTGCCCAGCTTCCCTGCGGAGAGGCAGGGAATACTTCGCCCCCTGGGGCATGGGGTGCTAGGTGTTAATGTCCGGGCCCAGCAGGTTGATCCTTTTAATGACCTGTTCGGCCCACCCGGTGGGAGCACAGGCCACGTGGACACTGCCACTGGTGTGGGTGTAACCCGTGTCGCTCCGGGGTGGGGCTATTCTACCACACGCCCCCCCGGAGCGACGTATGTTACCCCGACCTGTGCGTCGCGCTGTGCTGGGGTGAGAGCGTCTCTCCCGTTGGCCCAGAGTGTCTTCACCACACGCGCTGCAGGGGTAGACGTTCCCTTCATCCTCGTTACCCCACTGGGGAGCCGTGTGGAGTATAGGGGGAAACTGAGGCACACAGCGGAGACATAAAATACATTACAAAAAATTCCCACTTGGTCATATTTTCACCCCCCTCCCAGCTGTATGCGCCCCTCCCTCTGAGAGGGGAACAGAGCCCCTAGCACAGGGCAGGGGGCTAGTGGAGTGCAGGGGCTGGGAGCCAGGACTCCTGGGTTCTCTCCCCGGCTCTGGGAGGGGAGTGGGGGCTGGTGGGTTAGAGCGGGGGGGCTGGGAGCCAGGACTCCTGGGTTCTCTCCCCGGCTCTGGGAGGGGAGTGGGGGCTGGTGGGTTAGAGCAGGGGGGGCTGGGAGCCAGGACTCCTGGGTTCTCTCCCCGGCTCTGGGCAGCCCTGATACTCCTCTCTCTCCCTCCCTCCTGCCCCAGGTGTGCGAGCTTGATATCATCTTCAACTTCGAGAAGGCCTATTTCATCCTGGACGAGTTCCTCATGGGCGGGGAGATCCAGGACACCTCCAAGAAGAGCGTGCTGAAAGCCATCGAGCAGGCTGACCTGCTGCAGGAGGTAGGGAGGGCTGGGGGGGTTGGGCCGCTCAGAGTGTCAGGGGTAACCTGCCAATGCCCCCCCCCCCCCCCCCGGCTGGAGCAGAGCCAGGCTGGGTTCATGTCGTGCTGTCACAGCCGCTGGCCACGGGGCTGGGTGTGGCCTGCTCCTGCGTGCACCCCCCAGCTGGGCATGAACCCCTGGGTGCCACCTCGCTCCCAGGGCTGGAGATCAGAGCCGAGCAGCCCCCAGTGTTGTCCCCTGTGCACTGCTCCCACCACCACATCCCTTCACACCCCCCGGCACACACCAGCGGCTGGGGCGAGGGGGCTGGGATCCTGTCTCCAGCCCCGGCTGTGTCGCAGCATGGGGGGATGCGGGGGGGGCGGGCCCCCCGCCCTCACTGCAGGTGTTGTCTCATTGCCTGGGCTGTGGTGCAGGGGGATGAGTCACCGGGCTCTGCAGCTCTCTCCTGCGCTCAGCGTGGGCGACCGGGCTGCCGGCAGAAAGCAGCCACTTCTCGCTCGCAAACTCCAGCCAGCGCCCCGCCCAGCGCCCGAGGGGTTAACGCCCGGCCTGGGTCCCTCGCCCGTCCCTGGGGGGTGCTGTGGGGCTGGCATGGCGGGGTTAGTGCCAGGCCGGGGTGGTAACTCAATCCAGCCCATCTCCGGCACCCTGGGGGTTAATGCGGGGGGTGGCGGGAGACGTGCCCAGGGTCCCAGCCATCCTGGGGGGCACTAGACTGCATGGGGGGGCGGTGCTAGGCAGGCCTAGCTCAGGGGGCAGAGGCTTGGCCTGGGCTGGGGGGACAGACCGGCGAGGCTGAGACCAGCCCGGTTATAGGGAGGAGGGGGAAAGTGAGTGCTCAGAGCGCCCCACTCTGCCTGCAACAGGGGTCCCTCTGTCCCTGAATCCCAGCCCCCCTGCCACGGGGCTCTAACCCGCTCCCCATGTGGGGGGAGGATGGAGGGACTCTGTCTCCCCCCCGCTGACGTCCCCTCCCTCCCCCCTTATCTCTGTGCTGCAGGAGGATGAGTCACCCCGCAGCGTGCTGGAGGAGATGGGGCTGGCGTAGCGAGCCGTTCGCCGGGCCTCCCCCGCTCGCCATCCGTCCCCGGCCGCGTCAGACGCCGCGGGGGCCACGTCTCCGTCTTCCTCGCCCCGTGGAGCAGCAGCCGTACGTGGGACCAATTTGCCCTGGAGCCGATGGGGGGGGGGTGAGCCCCATGAACTGTGTGTAAATATATAGATATACACCCCTGGGGGAGCCCACGGGACCCTGCCAGAGCCCCCCACCCCCGGCGTTCTCCTTCCTGCCGATGGCCGCTCGGAGCGGGGAGCGTGGGGAGAGGGGACTGTGCAGAGAGATCCTCCTGCACAGTGATCCTGCCGCCTGCCGAAGCAATCGCCACACCACAGCTGGGTACCGCCGGGCAGGGGGCTACAGCCAATCCCGGGGTCCCATTTCCCCCGGCATCTCCGTGGGCGGGGGGCTCAGGGCGTGGGGAGCGCGTGTGGCCCCCCCCCTTGGGGAACCGGGGTCCCCCCTTTGGAATAAAGTGTGTGTGGAGAACTCGGCCATGTGGAGTCAGTTTATGTGCCGGGGGGGGGGGGAGAGGTTCTGGCTAACCTCGATGGGTGCGTCCGCACCCGCCTCCCTCCCCCAGTCCGCTGTGCGCAATGAGTTCTATATGGCTCCGCAGCCGGGGTCAGTCTTGAGGGTCTGTCCCCACCCCATGCCTACCCCAACCAACCCCCCAGCTGCTGGGGCCGCCTGCACCCGCTCCCTGGGATGCCAGGACAGCAGCTGGGTGGGCAGGCTGGTGCTGAGACCTAGGACAGTTCTCCCGTTCCCGGGGTTGCTGCGTGGAGCTCAGGTCAGGCCCGAATTCTGCCAGTCCGGATCATTCTCCCCGCAGTGAAATCGTTGCTGTTTAACTCGGCTCCTCTCCCAGCAGCGGCGCGCAGCGCTCTCTGGCATCCCCGGCGTCCGCCCCTCCTCTCCCGCTGTGCGAACGCAGCCCCCGAGAGCCAGCCCGGCCGCGGCGGAGCTCGAGGTGAAAGATCCGGGCCCAGCTCCTGGGTCTGAAACTCAGGGCCCCTGCTCTGACATAGTCCCTCTGCGTGGCCTTAAGAACGGCCAGACTGGGTCAGCCCAACCGTCCATCTAGCCCAGTGTCCTGTCTGCCGACAGTGGCCAATGCCAGGTGCCCCAGAGGGAATGAACAGAACAGGGAATCGTCAAGTGACCCATCCCCTGTTGCCCGTTCCCAGCTTCTGGCAAACAGAGGCCAGGGACACCATCCCTGCCCATCCTGGCTAACAGCCATTGATGGACCTATCTTCCGTGAACTTCTCTAGTTCTTCTTTGAACCATGTTATAGTCTTGGCCTTCGCAACATCCTCTGGCGAGGAGTTGCACAGGTTAACAGTGCGTTGTGTGAAGAAATACTTCCTTCTGTTTGTTTTAAACCTGCTGCCTATTCATTTCATTGGGTGACCCCTAGTTCTTGTGTTATGAGAAGGAGTAAATAACACTTCCTTATTTATTTTCTCCACACCCGTCATGATTTTATAGACCTCGCTCATATCCCCCCTTAGTTGTCTCTTTTCCAAGCTGAACAGTCCCAGTCTTATTAATCTCTCCTCATATGGCAGCCATTCCAGATCCCTCATCATTTTTGTTGCCCTTTTCTGTATCTTTTCCAAGTCCAATAGATCTTTTTGAGACGGGGCGACCACATCTGCACGCAGTATTCAAGATGTGGGCGTACCATGGATTTATATAGAGGCAACATGATATTTTCTGTCTGATTCTCTATCCCTTTCTTAATGATTCCCAACATTCTGTTCGCTTTTCCGGCTGCCGCTGCACATTGAGTGGATGTTTTCACCTTGGGTGAGTCACTGCATCTCTCCAGCCTCGGTTTCCCTATGTGTGAATAGGGAGACTTTGTCTATTTACATGGTCAACGCTGTGGGGCAGAAACTGTCATTCACTTTGTCTGTGCAGTGCCAGGCGCAAGGGGGAGAACCCCAGTTTTGGTCGGGGGGATCTGTGCGGTGCCCAGAACAAGGGGGGACCCCGATTTTGGTCAGGAGAATCTGTGTGGTGCCCAGAACAAGGGAGGACCCCAATTTTGGTTGGGGGGATCTGTGCGGTGCCCAGAACAAGGGAGGACCCCAATTTTGGTCGGGGGGATCTGTGCGGTGCCCAGAACAAGGGGGGACCCCGATTTTGGTCAGGAGAATCTGTGTGGTGCCCAGAACAAGGGAGGAACCCAATTTTGGTTGGGGGGATCTGTGCGGTGCCCAGAACAAGGGAGGACCCCGATTTTGGTCGGGGGGATCTGTGCGGTGCCCAGAACAAGGGAGGACCCCGATTTTGGTTGGGGGGATCTGTGCGGTGCCCAGAACAAGGGAGGACCCCGATTTTGGTCGGGGGGATCTGGGCACAAGGGGGACCCCGATTTTGGTCAAGGGGATCTGTGCAGTGCCCAGAACAAGGGGGGACCCCAATTTCGGTCAGAGGGAGTCTGACAAGTGTCTGGCACAACAGGGGCCCTGATCTCGGTCGGCATCTGATCTTAGCGGCAGCTGGCACAAGGGGCGTTTCTGGGTGACGAGCCAAGTTAATGCCTCTAGCCACTACCATGATACATGTAATAGCTTACTAGGTATCCATACGGCCATCCGTCCTGTAGACCCCAGACCAGGGAATCTCAGCCAGACACGCCTGCGTCCTGCCTGCCACAGGCTGGTTAGGCCAGTTGCTTTGAGGGCCTGTGGGGTCCCCGCTCTCGGCTGAGGTCTGTGAGCCCTCGGCAGTAACGCCAATCCCAGGCAGTGGAGACCAGGCTAAGGGCAGTGTGGGTCGGTTGGTGGGGGGCTCATGCCCAGTGGGGTGAAGAGCGTACCACTCCCTAGGTAGATGGTAAGGTGGCAGTCTCTCGAGCACCGGGGGCTGGCGGCTGCACTGTGGGGGAGACTGGCCTGGAGGGGCAAACGGCTCCGCACCAGTGAGAGAAAAGGAAGGTGAGCCCGTTGGTTTCACCCAGTATGTGGGTGCGGTGGGATCCAGGCTGGCTGTGCTCATGGGTCTGACCTGAGGTTCATAGAATATCAGGGCTGGAAGGTGTGACGAAGTGGGACTGTTCTTAATGTTTCCTCTGAATACTGTGTGGGTGCCTCAGTTTCCCCTATGTATTTCTTAAGTCTCTAGGTGGTGGGGAAAGGCCAGTGTGCATAAATCACTGACACACTGTCTCCCTGGCAACAAATGGCCAGGGCCCCTTCCCCCCCTGCAAGGAAATAGCTAAAGGTGAACAAAGAGATCAGGTGACCTCCTGGCCCAGGAAAGAGACAAAGCCCAGAGAAGGAGGGGCTGGAGGGGGTTGGAGAGTTGGAGCTACCTGGGGACTAGGAGTGAGGGCAGACGTGGATGTCTGGCTCTCTGAACCCCAGAATGGACCCGGCCGAGGGGTCCCGTTCGCCGCTGTACCTACAAGCTCTGTTTTAGACTGTGTTCCTGTCATCTAATAAACCTCTGTTTTACTGGCTGGCTGAGAGTCACGTCTGACTGCAAAGTGGGGGGTGCAGAACGCTTTGGCTTCCCCAGGACCCCGCCGGGGCAGACTCGCTGTGGGAAGCGCACGGAGGGGCATATGCTGAATGCTCCAAGGAGAGACCCAGGAGGTGAAGCCGTGTGAGCTTCTTGCCCTGAAGACAGTCTGCTCCGAGGGAGAGGAGGCTCCCCAAAGTCCTGCCTGGCTTTGTGGGGAGCAGTTCCAGAGCATCGCCCGGGGACTCCGTGACAGAAGGGACCTCAGGAGGTATCTAGTCCAACCCCCTGCTCAAAGCAGGACCAATCCCCAGACAGATTTTTACCCCGGGTCCCTAAATGGCCCCCTCAAGGATTGAACTCCCAACCCTGGGTTTAGCAGGCCAATGCTCAAACCACTGAGCTATCCCTCTCCCCCCCCCCAAATAAGGAGACCAAGGCACTACTGGGAGCTGAAACCAGGATCTCCTGTTTACCAGACAGGTGCTTTAGCCAGCCAGGTTATGGGTGGATGGGGTGGGATCTGGGCTAGATACGCCCATTGGTCTGACTTGAGGTTGTGGGTGGGTGCAGTGGGATCTGGATTAGATAGACCCATTGGTCTGACCTGAGGGGTGGGTGGGGGCGGTGGGATCCGGGCTAGATGTGCCCATTGGTCTGACCTGAGGTTGTGGGTGGGTGCAGTGGGATCCGGGCTAGATACGCCCTTGCTATGATTTGAAGGGTGGGTGGGGGCGGTGGGATCCAGGCTAGATGCGCCCTTCGTATGATCTGAAGGGTTGGTGGGGGCAGTGGGATCTGGGCTGGATACGCCCATTGGTCTGACCTGAGGTTGTGGGTGGGTGCGGTGGGATCCGGACTAGATAGACCCATTGGTCTGACCTGAGGGGTGGGTGGGGGTGGTGGGATCTGGGCTAGATGCGCCCTTGGTTTGATATGATGTGGGGTTGCCAGCCTGGGTGGCCCCATTGGCCTGGGGGGGAGGCGAGGCAGGTTCTGAGCCAGACAGGCCCCCTGGCGTAGGATCTCCGTAGCGTCTCCTCGGGGACCCCAGTGCCAGCTGTGAATAATGAGAGTAACTCGTAATAAAATAGTTGCTTTTATTTCTTAGCAAAACTAGTAATTCCACATGCTATTTACAACAGGCCAAACGTGTTTTATTAAGTACAACACAGAGGTCAGGACATCGAAACAAACGGCACAGGACTGGGAACCGGACGCCACAAAGCCAAGAATCTCACACACTCGGAAACTGGATGCAGGTGAAAATACACGCGCAAACGCCCTTAGTACAACAACCATCCCCGACCCGCGCGCTCCCCCGCTGTTAACATTAGCCGCTTCGTGGGTTAGAACTGACCGGTTGCTTGACTGGAAATGCTGGTAGTGTTCGGATGGTGGTGAATTCACAGCAAGACACACCACGCGGCATGCCTGGTGGGGGGGGGCATGTTTTTGGGGTGCGTAACACTGGCAAAGTCACAATATTTAACCTCGAGCTTCGGTGTCGGTTGATGGAAGAAACAACCCGGTGGAAAGATAGCTTGATAAGGCAGTTTGGTATGGAATATCTCACTCTGTTCTCCCCTCATTCCTTCTCCGGAGGACGGACGCCGTGCAAAGCTTAATTCTGGGACAACCGGAAGGACCAGTGTGGGATTGCAGAAGAGAGAACGTGTGTTGGTGACATAGATCTGGGCATGTAAACATGCTACTGTGGAGCTCTTTTAATTTTGAAGGGTTCTGGCGTTTTAACAACGCGGAGAACCTCACCTGGGCTCAGTTGACAGCCCCTATTTGACGCCCTTCTCCCGAACTCAGAGTCTGTCCCCTCTTTCGAAAAGAGACTAGCTCAACCACCAGCTACGGGCTGGATGGCTGTGCTCCGCCTGAGTTATGTAAGAGCTCAGACGGGATGAGCAGGATGGCTTTGTAGCGCCTGTAAATGTTAGGATCAGCACCCCTGAAGTCAAGTCGCCAGTTCCTTAAAGTTAACGGAGCGGTGCCGATTTTACCCCCCCCCCGCGGGGCTGTGTTTTCCCCGAGTCGATAACACACACACACACCCCCGCCGCCGCCTCGGGACTTGCTCTAGCTTTCTCCTCCCGCCCAGAATGGCCAGAAGTTCATGTTGAAACAAACCCTCTCTGTTTTTTCACATCCAAATATCACGCTTCCCTTCACTGCGTTCGTGTTTTGAAAAGTGTACAGAAGGGAGGAGAGTGGGAAGTTGCTGAGATGAGAAGGAAAAACACACTGAAGCCGAGACGGTAATTTTGGAACCAATTGGGTCTTTGCTCTGTTTTCAGTGACCCGGTCTAGATTTTTTTTCGGCCTCCCTCGCTGGCTGCTGTTTAGCATCGTAAGAGGGGAGGTGAGCGAGTGGCCTCCGCTTGCCCTTCCGGCTGGGGTTTGGGGACATGTCCGCACTAGAAGGGGCTGGGGCCACTGGCTGTGAAGAATGCTGATGCACCTGAGAGCTGACGACACACGGGGGCCTTGTCCCTGGGGGCTCGGAGAAGAGCGGCGGGATCAGGATCGGGTTCTCCATGGGCTGGCACCTCCTGTCACCTGCACAGAGCGTCTCCTCGAAAGGAGGGGGGAGGCGTGTTCCCCGATGGCCGGATGGGGCCGCGTCTTCCACAACCCCCCCGGTTCCTTCAAGCGCAGCGGGCTTGCTGGGACCCAGGGATCCTAAAGTCTGGGGGGCGGCGTCGCGGGCGTGGGGAGGGACGGGGTTTGTTCTCCTGACTCATGCACAACCTGAAATGCTTGGGACACTCAGAATGACCACGCTTCTCCATGGGGAGATGGGGGGGGGGGGATTCACTGGAACGCCTGGGCATGGTCCATCAGCACCTGCTCGATGTAGTTCTCCATCTCGTCTTCTCGGGCCCGGCCGGCGGCGGCGGCCTCGTCCCTGGGTGCCAGAGAGCCCGGCAGGTGGCGGCTGTGGGGGTAGGATGGCGGCGGCGGCAGCTGGAACGCCCTGGGCTGGATGTAGTTGGAGAAGTCGTTCTGCTTGGCCAGGTACCTCTTGGGGGCCAGGTAGTCGTCCCCATGCAGCACCTCATTCCAGTCCCGCTCGTCCGGCTTGGGGCGGCGCCAGGGGGCGGCAGGATAGTAGGGCCGGGCCGGGGCGTAGGGGAGCAGCTTGGCCTGGTGCTTGGGTGCCACCGGCGCCGCCGCCTCCTTCTTCTTCTTCTCCACATCGTTGATGATGTCGATGACGTCCTCGGCTGGCAGGTGCAGCTTGGTGGAGAGCTCGATCAGCTGGTCGATGGTGTTGGGGTCGATGACGTCGTCATCTTCCTCCTCCTCGTTGGAGCGCTTGTCCTCCGCCACGTTGCCTTCCTCGTCCTCGAAGAGCAAGGGGCTGCCCTTGGCCCTGCCGCCCCGGAACCTGCCCTCCTCTTCCTCCTCCTCCTCCTCCTCCTCGTGGGCGTCGGCCCCCTGCTCGCCCTCGTCCTCCCGGCCCTTCAGCAGGTATTGCAGCAGCAGGTCGGAGGCCATGTCGGCCAGCCGCTCCTCCTCGGCGGCCGCCTTGCGGGCCTCCTCGGCCTGCCGCCGGCTCTCGGCCAGCTCCTCGTAGCGCCGCTGCAGGAGCTGGTGCTCCAGCTGCTGCTGCTGCCTCAGTTTCCTAGCGCCGGCCCAGGGCTCGGCTGGTGGGGCCCGGCGCTTGTTGCCCGCACGCAGCCGCTCGTACTCCTCCAGCTCCTTCAGCACCGCGTTGTGGCCGGCGTCCCCCTGGGCGCGTTCCCGCTTGGCCGCGGGGCCGAGCGGCCGCAGCTCGCGCAGCAGGGCCTGCAGGCTCTCCAGCTCCTGGGAGCTGCTGTCTCTGTCTTCCTCCTCCTCCTCTTCCTCCAGCTGCTGCTCCCGGGCCCGGCCCACCCCCAGGCTGGTGCTCCGGCTCTGGCTCTGCACCCGCTCCTCATCCGGGGCCCGGCGCTTGTCCGGAGAGTTGTGGCCCCCGTTGCCCAGGGCCTGGAGCAGCACGGCGGCCAAGGCCTTGGGGTCCACGTCTCGGAAGAGCTCGTCGTCGTCTTCCTCCTCCTTGGCGTCCCCGCCTTCCCGGCTGGGGGCGGGCAGGGCTCTCGCCCGGACCTCCTTGGCAGGGGGCGCGGGGCTGGGCTGGCGGGGCTCCTCACGGTGGGCGTCCTCCCCCGGGGGCAGGGGGGCAGCGTGCAGGCAGCACTGCGTCAGGAGGCTGATGGAGAGGAGCAGGGCAGCTCCGCGGAGAGGGGCGTGTGAGCCCAGCATGGTGCTTCTGTAGGGGAGACAGAGAAGGGGGGACAGGCAGGGTAAGTCAGCCGTTGGCCCAGAGCCATGCCCCCCCAGCCCAGCTGGAGGGGGGACGGGACTCCCGACACCCCAAAGGGAGAGCCCCAAGGATTCACCCCGGCCGGAGGAGCGCCCGGCCATCTCCCCCAGCCCGGCCGCTGGTCCTGTTTTCCCTGCAGAGAAAAGGGCGTGGCCTTTCCCTGGATCGCACCGGTGCCGTGTCTTCCCTGCTCACGTAACCCGGGTTGGGAACCCCCGCCCCCCACCACCCGGTTCGTTAACAGTGGAGATGCGCTCCCCCCTGGAGCCTCTTGCACGGGGGCATGCCCCCAGTCATGCCCCGTCGTTCCTGTTCCACGCTCACCGACTTTGGCGGACGCAATCGCGAGGACACGTTCGTGGACACGCACAACACCCTGGCAGTTGCACGCCCAACGCTGTCACCGGGAGCGGGGGCACGTGCGCGCACACATGCAATAGCCCACGCTCTCACAATTACACACCCAGCACCTCTCACGGGGGGGCACGTGCGCACACACGCAATAGCCCATGCTCACACAATTACACACCCAGCACCTCTCACGGGGGGGGCACATGTACACACACGCAATAGCCCACACTCACACAATTACACACCCAGCACCTCTCACGGGGGGCCACATGCACACACACGCAATAGCTCACACAATTACATGCACATGCACACATGCGCAATAGCCCACGCTCTCACAATTACACGCCCAGCACCTCTCATGGGGGGGGCACGTGCGCACACACGCAATAGCCCACGCTCTCACAATTACACGCCCAGCACCTCTCACGGGGGGGGGGGCACGTGCACACACACACACAATAGCCCACGCTCACACAATTACACACCCAGCACCTCTCACGGGGGGCATATGCACACACACGCAGTAGCCCACGCTCACACAATTACACACCCAGCACCTCTCACGGGGGGGCACATACACACACACGCAATAGCTCACACAATTACACACCCAGCACCTCTCACGGGGGGCACATGCACACACACGCAATAGCTCACACAATTACACACCCAGCACCTCTCACGGGGGGGGCACATGCACACACACGCAATAGCTCACACAATTACACGCCCAGCACCTCTCACGGGGGGGGGGCACATGCACACACACGCAATAGCCCATGCTCACACAATTACACACCCAGCACCTCTCACGGGGGGGCACATGCACACACACGCAATAGCTCACACAATTACACGCCCAGCGCGCCTCACGGGGGGCACATGCACACACATGCAATAGCTCACACAATTACACGCCCAGCACCTCTCACGGGGGGGGGGCACATGCACACACACGCAATAGCCCATGCTCACACAATTACACACCCAGCACCTCTCACGGGGGGGCACATGCACACACACGCAATAGCTCACACAATTACACGCCCAGCGCGCCTCACGGGGGGCACATGCACACACACGCAATAGCCCATGCTCACACAATTACACACCCAGCACCTCTCACGGGGGGGCACATGCACACACGCGCAATAGCTCACACAATTACACGCCCAGCGCGCCTCACGGGGGGCACATGCACACACACGCAATAGCTCACACAATTACACGCCCAGCACCTCTCACGGGGGGGGGGCACATGCACACACACGCAATAGCCCATGCTCACACAATTACACACCCAGCACCTCTCACGGGGGGGCACATGCACACACACGCAATAGCTCACACAATTACACGCCCAGCGCGCCTCACGGGGGGCACATGCACACACACGCAATAGCCCATGCTCACACAATTACATACCCAGCACCTCTCACGTGGGGCACATGCACACACACGCAGTAGCCCACGCTCACACAATTACACGCCCAGCACCTCTCACGGGGGGGGGGGGGCACGTGCACACACACACACAATAGCCCACGCTCACACAATTACACACCCAGCACCTCTCACGGGGGGGGCACGTGCACACACACACAATAGCCCATGCTCACACAATTACACACCCAGCACCTCTCACGGGGGGGGCACATGCACACACACGCAATAGCCCACACTCACACAATTACACGCCTATATTTTCACCTCCATCCCTCCACTCAGCCTGCAGGATTTCCCGTCCTTGCTCCCTCCCTGCCCCCCACGCCCGCTAATGTGTATTGCAACCAGCGGCTGCCAGCCTGCGGCTCGCCCCGCCCTAGCAGGGATGGGGAAGGACGGGGGGGGGGTGTCTGCGGAGGGGAAATAGGGAAAGGGGGCTAGGGGTGGGGGCTGCAGACGGGACATGGCGTAGGGGGTGTGGAGGGGGGCTAGAGGCAAGGGTGCAGTGGGGTGGTGGGGCAGAGGGGAGAAGGGCTAGGGGAAGGGGGGCTAAGAGCGGGTGTGCAGAGGGGGAGAGGTTTGGGGTGCAGAGGGGAGATAGGGGAGGCGGTATGGGGGTGTGGAGGGGGGCTAGAGGCGAGGATGCAGTGGGGAGGGGAGTTGGGAGTGCACAGAAGAGGTGGGAGAGGTTTGGGGGTGCAGAGGGGAGGGGGCTAAGGACGGGGGGTGCAGAAATAGGAGGGGTTTGGGGGTGCAGAGGGGAGGTGGGTGCAGGGGAAAGGGGATGTCGGGGGTGGTGGAAGACTTGAGAGGGAGCGGCTGCCTCTGCTCTCTCCCCACGGGAAGGGGGAACCCCCCCGTCTCTCTCTCCTCCCTGCCTCCTGCCCGCTTCCCTTCCCCCCACCCTCCCGCCCCCGCATGCGGGTTTGCTGGGAGAACCGCTTCCCGGCACGAGGGCATCCCCGCCCTGGCTACCTACAACTGCATCTCTTCCACCGCATTCCCCCAGCGGGTACCCCCCCCATTCCCCCAGCGGGTACCCCTTCCCAGCGCCCCTCTATATCAGAGCCCCCCCCATTCCCCCAGCGGGTACCCCTTCCCAGCGCCCCTCTATATCAGAGCCCCCGCAATTCCCCCAGCGGGGTACCCCTTCCCAGCGCCCCTCTATATCAGAGCCCCCGCAATTCCCCCAGCGGGTACGCCTTCCCAGCGCCCCTGTAACAGGGACCCCCCAATTCCCCCAGCTGATACACCTTCCCAGCGCCCTGTAACAGGGACCCCCTATTCCCCCAGCGGGTACCCCTTCCCAGCGCCCCTCTATATCAGAGCCCCCCCCATTCCCCCAGCGGGTACCCCTTCCCAGCGCCCCTCTATATCAGAGCCCCCCCCATTCCCCCAGCGGGTACCCCTTCCCAGCGCCCCTCTATATCAGAGCCCCCGCAATTCCCCCAGCGGGGTACCCCTTCCCAGCGCCCCTCTATATCAGAGCCCCCCGAATTCCCGCAGCGGGTACGCCTTCCCAGCGCCCCTGTAACAGGGACCCCCCAATTCCCCCAGCTGATACACCTTCCCAGCGCCCTGTAACAGGGACTCCCTATTCCCCCAGCGGGTACGCCTTCCCAGCGCCCCTCTATATCAGAGCCCCCCCAATTCCCCCAGCGGGTACCCCTTCCCAGCGCCCCTCTATATCAGAGCCCCCCCAATTCCCGCAGCGGGTACGCCTTCCCAACGCCCCTCCATATCAGAGCCCCCCCAATTTCCCCAGCGGGTACGCCTTCCCAGCGCCCCTCTATATCAGAGCCCCCCCAATTCCCCCAGCGGGTACGCCTTCCCAGCGCCCCTGTAACAGGGACCCCCCAATTCCCCCAGCTGATACACCTTACCAGCACCCCTCTATATCAGGGACCCCCAGTTCTCCTAGTGGGGTACCCCTTCCCAGCGCCCCTCTATATCAGAGCCCCCCCAATTCCCCCAGCGGGTACGCCTTCCCAGCGCCCCTGTAACAGGGACCCCCCAATTCCCCCAGCTGATACCCCTTCCGAGCGCCCTGTAACAGGGACCCCCAATTCTCCCAGCTGGTACCCCTTACCAGCACCCCTCTATATCAGGGACCCCCAATTCTCCTAGTGGGGTACCCCTTCCCAGCGCCCTGTAACAGGGACACCCCCACGCATTCGCCCAGCGGGGTCCCCCTTCCCGGGGATCCGCCCCACACATGCAGCAAAGGGGGAATCCCCATTGACCCCCCCATAGGCGGGACCCTCCCCACGCCCGGGTGGTGGTGGTGGCGGGGCTGTTTACCGGCCGTGCGGCGGGGCGGTGTCCGTCCCCCTCCCCAGAGCTGGCCGCGATCTGCCTTCAGCACCCTGGACAGGCGCCGCGCGCCGCCTTTATAGACAGGCGCGAGCCCACGTGGGGAGGGAGGGGGCTCCATTGACGTCAATGGTCCATTCATAAAAT